>NC_140497.1:38390780-38990780 GCF_964271855.1 Acomys minous | reverse complement strand
TCATGCAGACCATTTTAATGTTCCGTTTGCCACTGATAATTGATTTCACTTAAAATTTAAGAAGCAAGGCTTCAGGTTGAGATCACAGTTCAGAGGTAGGACCCTGGCCTGAAAGACCTATGTTCAATTTTTCCTGGTACTGCAAGTGGAGGAGTAAAGGATTATTAGAAAAGGGAGAAAAATCAACAACTTTAATTTATGTATTTCGGACTAAGCATTCCTGAAGTCTATGGGCAAGGTTGGCCAGAACATCCTGCAGTACTTACACCCCACCACCAGGGCATCTTTGCTTAGCATAACAGTAGAAAGTGTAAAGGCATGCATGGTTTCAAAATATTTTAAAATGTCAGTATTTGAGGAAATGATGTCAGTAGAATTCCATGAAAAGAGGAGAAAACTTGCACAGATGTCAAGAAAGATAACTTGAGTTTTCTGGAAATATTGGAAATGGATATATTGCATGGTCAGGTCTCCAAGGAGGCAAAGTTTAAACAGGGTTCTGCACTGTTGTGCCCTGTAATTTTGAGAAGTTTTAGACCCTTGGAAAGTAGGCAGCTTTGTATCTCCCTTCTGAACCAAATATGACATTGGTACGCTTCCTAGTACAAGCTCTTTATTTTTCATTACCATGTTTGAATT
This sequence comes from Acomys minous, assembly GCF_964271855.1. Classification (NCBI taxonomy): domain Eukaryota; kingdom Metazoa; phylum Chordata; class Mammalia; order Rodentia; family Muridae; genus Acomys; species Acomys minous. The sequence goes on along the minus strand of NC_140497.1, from coordinate 38,990,141 downwards.
AGCTTCTGATTTGTTCTCTTGGGAATTACATTACAAGTTTGCTGTTTGCTGGAAAAATAAAGAAAACATGGCTGAACCTAGTACTGTCATGAGAAGCTCTGAAGTCAGAATGGTAGCTTCAAGCACAATGAACATTCTGAACCACTGCATAATTTCACAATCCTGTAAGGTGAAGGAATTCGTGGTTAACCAGTCCACAGCAGTGAAATGTGATATGTGCATCCACGGAAAGATATGTGAGTGTCGAATGGGGTGTATACTTCTTTCACAGAAAACAGTGTTTTAAAACGTGTACAATTGAATGTGTTTTTAAATTTAGAGAAAAGATGTTCTGTGTCTACAGTAACTGGGAAATTCTTTAAGGATAAAGAATACTTGAAGAAAATGAAGATGAGTTTTTTTTCTAAGAAATCACATCTCTCTTCTATATGTGATAATAGCCTTTAAACAGTTTCTCAGCATTGTGGTTGAATTCCCAAAGAAATGAAGACTTGGATGCAAAGAGAAATCTGTATACAAATATGTATGGTAATTTATTCGTTTATCCACAATTCTGAGGTACACAGACATGCTTAAATGAACATGATTAAACAAAGTGTATTTCAACATTAACATGACCTGCTATTCAGGTGATTAAAACAGAAAATAATTATTGATATGTAAAACAGTCTGCATGAATGTATAAAGAATTCCACTCGGTATGAAAAAAAATCAATCTTAAAAGTTACATACTTTATGAATCCACATACTTAATATTATTTTCATGATGAAATTAATAAACAGAAAATATGCTAGTGGTTGTTAAATTTAAAAATAGGTAAGGTCATGATTACGTGACTATAAAGGGTCAAGTAGAGGCTGAGCGATAATACCTTCTAAACCAACATGAGTACTCTATACCTTGAAGGTTATGACTGACTTATTCGGTAACAGTGTTCTTCCAGATGTAATCAAACATCTCCAAATGACATCATAGTACATCATCTTAGTGGAGTCCAAATCCGTATTTGCCCCTGTGAGGGTAGAAAGGGAAGAGAAATATGAAAAGAGGTAAAGAAATGGGAGCCTTACAGCCAGAAACTTAACACCAATCTATCACAAGCTGGAAGGGACAAGGAAAATTTCTGTTCTAGAGCCTTTGAGTGGAGAAATCACTACTAACACCTAGATTTCAGACTCTTGGCCTCCAGAACGGAAAGAGCCAGAATGTCCATGTATCAGGCTGTGTTAAAATGCTAACGAATTTCCAAAAGAATTAATGAGGTAGTGAGTTTTTTCTCATGAAAATACTCATTTATCTTCGTATTAGTGATATGGTATCACATTTTTACAGCATATAAACAGTGGCAAACCATGGCCAGAAGAGAAGACTGAAAAGGTACATATTATTTTACCTAACAGCATATGAATCAATAGTAATCCCTCATTAGCTTTAATGATAATAATAAAAAGAAGTGGCTTTCAACTTGGTTTCTTGGAGGCACTTGAAGAATATGAATTTTAAACTATACCTTCATCTAAATATTTGTCTCACGTGGCTGAAAATGGTGTCATATTTGCAAAATTGTCTTGCCTTATTAATTGGACATATGCATGCCATAGCAAAAACGCTGTTAGAGCTGTATATTGAAGCTATAAAAAGGATGAGCAGGACGAACAATAGTTTATTATTTTATGGCTATAGAGGACACTGTACATTTTAAATTAAGAGTTATTCATAAATAATGGAATATAGAGCAATTTATGAAACAAAACAAAATGTACTGATGATAGGAATAGATATTATGGGTAGAGGTATAAGAAAAAAAAGTAGAAACGAGCACACAATATTTCTGAGTGTAGCCCTTAAGATCAATCTGGGCTGCTATTTTTTTCCCCATAAGGCAAAGATATTTAAGAAGATAAAAGTTAGTCAATATTCTTATGGCAAAAATCTAAACCTCAAAAATAAGTAGCTAACTAAATATCAGAATTACTGATAGTTTAAAATATTCCATTTAAAATACACTTTCAGCAGTCATTATTTCTATTCAAAATAGAAAAACCAGTTAATTTTAAATGTTAAACCCAGCAAAGATAGTTGCTGTTCGTATTTCTCAGACATTTGTCACTAAATAAAGTAATAATCTGTACAACTTTAATATGAAGTATTTTATATCAGCCTTAAGAATATGGGCAGTTGAAAGGCATAATCAGGGACAGAAAACGTACATTCAAAATCACCCCAGAATGAAAGCCATCCTCATTTTAACTTAAAATGCTTCATTTAAAACTGCACACACACACAAAAAGAGATGGTCCCAGCCGCTTTATTAAGATATGTAAAACAAAGCTATAGAATATCTCAGTCAATTTGCAGGATTTGACACTCCTAAAGAAACAGAGTCAATGAATTCTATCTTTCAAAATGTAAAGTATCCTATAGAAGTTTAGCTGCTAGCCCTACTCATTTTAAACATAATTTCTGAATGCCGTCCTTCCAGAACACCAGTCAGCACTGACATGTCATAAAGGTTTTTGTCATCTTAACATTAGTAAAAAATAAGTGATACCCCTTTATTTGTAGGGGAACAAAGACAAGAAATTAACTAAGCTACATACATGTATTTTAACAATAATGATTAAAACCTTCACCAAGAGAAATCCAGCTGGCATTGATGAAGCATTACATGGGGCTTATTGCCCCAGGCTATTGGTTCAAAATGGCTGGCCGTCTGTGTACAGGTCAGTCTTGGGATTCCAGAGACCTGCTGTCACTCAGACAAGCTTTCTCAGAGAGCATCAGACTTGAGGTTTTGAGGTCTTCTCTTCTTTCTCTTATTTTATATGCCAGTTACCTCTCTCTCTCTCCTCTCTCCTCTCTCCTCTCTCTCTCTCTCTCTCTCTCTCTCTCTCTCTCTCTCTCTCTCTCTCTCTGTGTGTGTGTGTGTGTGTGTGTGTGTGTGTCTGCCTCTCTCTCTTTCTCTCTCTTTTTTCTGTGTGTGTTTGTCTGTGTGTGTTTACATGAGAATATAACTCACAGCATTGTGTATACTAAAGACAGTGTCCACTACTAAGTTCTATTCACAGCTTCCATAGCATCAATCACATTTCCTAACATGTGCTTGAAAACTGAGATACTCTCTTACTAACAGAATGTGTTTAGACTTAATAACATACACACACACACACACACACACACACACACACACACACACACACATGATACTGTAGTGGTTTGTGATTTGAATAGGTATGACCCCTACAGATTCATTTGTTTGAATGGTTGGCCCATAGGGAGTGGTACTATTAGGAGTTCTGTCTTTGTTGGAATATGAATGGCTTTGTTGGAGGAAGTGTGTCAATGTGGAGGCAGGCTTTGAGGTCTCAAATAAGCTCAAGCTGTTTCCCTTGTGCCACATAGTCCCCTTCTCTTGCCCATGGGTCAAGGTATAGAACTCTGAGTTCTTTGTCCACCACCTTGTCTGCCTGGAAGCTGCCATGCTTCCTAACATGACAATAATGGACTGAAACTCTGAAACTCTAGGCCAGAACCAATTAAATGGTTTTCTTTATAAGAGTTGCCTTGGTTATGGTATCTCTTCACAGCAATAAAACTGTAACTGAGGCAGATACCAGAGGTGATTGACAATATCATTTTATTGTCAGGAATGGATACATGATAATATTATAAAAAGGAAATTGTGGAAAGCATTGGCAAGCAAGAACTGACAACCCAATGGTTTTAAATATCTGAGGAAACTAGAAAAGCTTGTCAGCTCATTCAAAAAATTGACCTTTTTTTCCCCCTACCTTGACTGTTGCAAAGCAAAGCACATCATTGTCTTAGTTTGTCTTGTGCTTCTGTAAAAAACATATCACCAACTAGGTAATACATAGACAACATAAGTTCATGCAACTTAATGTCCTGGAATCCCAGAAAACCCAGCTTGAGGGACATTATCTGTGAGAACTTTCTGGATTGGTCAAAACCTAGTAGCAAGCAAGGCATGGTGAGAATGCATGAGAAAAAACACAAACAAGTGAGCATAGAAGAGCTAGCCAGAGAGATGGATTCAGGAGAAGGAACAGAGCAGAGTGAGAACAAGAGAGATAGTATGAAACATGAGTCCCTCTGTAAGGATGGTAAGGGCAGAAACAAGCAAGGACCCCAAGAGAAGGAGTAGAAGCTAAAACAAACTGGGGGGGAAGGGAGAGGGACAGCCTGCTCTCCAAAGAATTTCTGCAATAAGGACAGAAATGCATTCACAAGACATATTCCTGGTCCAGTCAAAAATCAAAATTGTTGCCCTCAACCATGCTTCTCAGGGATTAAGTTTCTACCACAAGTATTCTACATTAATCTCCCAGTGTTCTTCCAGGTCAATATTACTGAAATGATTCATTTCATATGATTGAGACGTGGCCATAAGTTTGTCAAATCAAATTATTGGTTTCACATTAAGAGGGCCACCATTTTCCATTCTTGACCTAGTGGACTATTGTTCAGGCGATTCAGAGTTTGCTTCAACGGCAGAAAAATATTTCCTTGACTGACAATATGATATGCAAAGGATTATTTCAGTGTAAACCAAAATAGGGAGTTGAAAGGATTGTTCACTGTTTACGTCACTTGTCACAGATGGACTAAAGACCATAGTTGATCAGAAACCATGTCAATCAAAGATGGATGTGGTGTTCTGAAGGTAAATTCAGCTGTGAATGGTGAAGATGGAGGATCTCAAGTGCAAATTCTGAAGCTAAACTAGCTACATGGGGCCAGCTCGAGTTTTGATTGAGAATTCTCCCATTTGTGAATAAGATGGAAGCACCATAAAGGATTATTTTAATATCAATATCTGAACTGCACATAATAATACACACACACACATAGACAACATAAGTTCATGCAACTTAATGTCCTGGAATCCCAGAAAACCCAGCTTGAGGGACATTATCTGTGAGAACTTTCTGGATTGGTCACACACACACTTGCACACACGCACACACACACACACACACACACACACACATACATGGAGATGGAGCCTGCATAAAAAATTAAACTGAATTATACTGAACTGCAGAAAGTTGTGGTGGATGCTGTATGCAGCCACACTAACCAAATAACTTCCACACAAAGAGTACCACTAGAAGTATCCTTATATAAGTGATGTCAATGTAAAACTTTACACAGTGTTTCTTAATAAAATAAGACACGCTCTACATGATCAAACACTTAATAAAATGTATTATAAAAAGCATATAATAATTGAAGCAACAATATCAAACAAAATAATCAAAGACAGTTAAGCTCTATTACACCAGCTAAAGCATGCTAAATACATCTCTTCTTACTGAGAAATTCTCAGCAAAACAACATTTCATTCTCTACTTTCTGGTACACATTAGCATTGTGTATTTTGTAGCATTAAAGGATATTATCTGAGTATCAGTAATACGGATAGCTATATTTATACTTTATTATAGTATTTCAGTGTTTTGGTTCAAGGTTTTTTGGTAAACACCTACTTTTTTCTTTAAAAAAAAAAAAGGTTACAGTTGTGACCACCCCATCCCCTTTACCAAGTACTTTATAGAACTGTATTTATGCTTATGTGTCTTTTAACAATAATATATACAAGAAAGAGCTTCTTAGAAGGACTCAAAGATAAGAATAATGACACACACATGTACGCACATACCACATGCACAGGCACACAAATGTAAACACACACACACACACACACACACACACACACACATATCTTCCTTAGGTAAATTCTTTAACATAAGTTTTTCTAGCACTGGATGTCCTGGAACCCACTCTATAGAAAAGGCTAACCTTGTAATCAGAGCTCTACATGCCTCTGCCTCCTGAGTCTTGGGATTCCTGTGGTCCACCACCACCCAGTAATAAGTTATTTTTAACAGTATATCTTAATTATATCAAATAATGCTTAACTTTGCAATTTTCATTACTTAGCTATAAATAAATAATTTTTAAGAAGCAAATACAAAGCATAAGAAACTATAAATAACAGATATTAATTTTTTCCTAGTAACATGTCATAATCAGCTTCATGCTTTGGAGTTATGAATGAATTTTGTTCTTATAAAATACCCATTTGATTCTCAGTTTAGAAGAAAGATTGTAATATACTGCACAGAGAATAAACAACATTTTGAGAAATCAAAAGACATAACCAAAATTTGTATCTATGCCAAAATCTTCAATATTTTTTTCTTTTCTTTGTTCTGTTGTCTATGGAATTGACAATTCTGGCTTTTCCAAATCACTACCAATGTATAATTGACTGAATTTTTGTTAATGTCATTTGATAAATTTGTTAGCGATGCAGGGATGGGCTTCTTCATGAGGACTTAAATTTGATTCTCAATATCCAAATAAGATAGCTAATAATAGCTTGAATTCCAGCTGCAGGATATTTGACATTCTTTCCTGGCCTCCACAGGTACCCACACACCAGAGGTGTAGAATCACACATGCACACATATACAGATAATTAAAAAATAATCCCATACAAATAATGACAAGTAATGCATTTGTGTTATTTGTGGCAGATAACACACTGAGTCCTGAACATCTAAAGATAAATAGAAAACAACCAATTCAGTTGGAGTAAACAAATGATTACAATCTGTTGGGATGTGTAGCTTAAGTAAAAGAGAAGGCATAGATGCCAGCAGAGAAGGAAGTCATTAATTTGATATCTGGGGACACAAGGAATACTTCATGGTGAAAACAGTATGAATAAAAACCACAGGAAAATTGGGAGTTCAGCTCAGCAACAAGTAAGATATGGTATTGTTTAGAGTAGAACAGAAAAGTGAAACACAGGGGCATAGAGATGCCATGCACCACACTAAGAAATCTGCTCTGTAAGCACATCCAGAAATGCAAATAATGAGAGATTTGACATGAACAATAACTTGAAAAGGCTTTGATATAAAAAGTCTATTAGAGACATGAAGATCAGACGGTCAATGCTCCTACATAGCTCCATTCCTTAGATTCTTCTACTGTTTCTATTTATTACAAAAGACCTGATATATTAAGTTGTATTTGAGAGACTTAGATGAAGCTACACATTACACTTATATAGAGAGAGACTGAAATAAAGACATTCTCAAGAGAGATGAAACTCCCAGGTGAAGATCTATTACAAGCAATTTAATAATTTGATCTCAAAGAACACATTAAAATTAATCGTGGAATTTATAGGTAGGCATGGCAGCTTTTGAGTAAAAGACAAATTTTATACCACATATAAATTAAGTCGAGAGAGGACCTGAACAAGGAAGCATGGGCAAAGAGGAGGAAGGAGACAAACAAGAAGGGAGGGAGGGAGGGAGGGAGGGAGGGGAGGGAGGGAGGGAGAGAAGGAGAGAAGGAGAGAAAAAAGCATGGTGCCCTGAAGAATCTTTCATGAAATCAGATATTTTGAAAAATATTGTTTAAAAGCCAGAAGGAGTTTAAAAACCAAAAAAGATGAGATACGGCTGGGGAGGCATGGTGCATGGCCATCTCAATGGGGCAAACTGTATAACAGGAGACTAAGAGAAAGTGAGGGCATTCATGACTGTTAGTAGATTTAGAACTTGTGATGGGAATGGCATTTCCTCACTGGGCACAGGTAATTGTTTGCTCTTGACATTGGTTGTCTATGCCAGAGTAATATATTGGTTTTTTTATTCCTTTATTTTGGCAGGAAGAAAGTGAGCAGAGGTAGAGAAGTTAAAAGTATTATAAAGTCAAGGTGATTGTTGTTTAGGAACTATCTAGAAAATAAAAAAGGACTCATCATGAAAATAATTGAAGTTTAGGGAAAAAATATAGAGCACTTCCATGATGAATATTGTCATTTTCTGAGACCAAGAAGGAAAAGAGTGGGAAGAGGTGAGACCAGGGTGTGTGTCCTACATTAAGGATAAGGATGCTTTCTCACCAGGGTGTGTGTTGTACATAAAGGAAATTGATGCTCTCTCTAATACACTGGGATTCATCTCCGGGGCATTGCTTTCAGGAAATGAGTGAAGTTCATGTTATTCTTTCCCTCTAATGATTACCGAATTTTCCTTTCCTTTAACAAGTATGTAAGCTCTAGATGTGATATTTTTGCTAAATATCTTCCTTAATTCACAAAAATTTTTTTAATATAGATAATTTTAAAGTGATGTAACTAAATTAGAAATAGGCTGAGAATTTTAAGAAAAATGTCCTTTGTGACTATTCCTATCTTACACTAAAAATAGGATATAATTACACTGACATTTAAAACCTTTTAAGAGAAACATTGACAAATCTTTTATTTGGATTTGAAGAAAAGGAAATTTTATATCAAATATAATAAATGAATCATTCTTAAAAATGTGCTGGCTTAATTGATACAAAAGATTGTCTAGGAGGTATTTTGTAAAATTCTTATCTTCAGAATAAGAGAGAACCACATTTATTAGAAACCTAAGAACACTTTTGGAAACTACAAATTAAAGCATTCCTTCAAAATTCATTGTCAAGAAAAATATTAAACTTGCCTTTGATGTTTGTTTTTAATTGACATAAAACTATGAAACTACAATGCAAAGAAATGTAGTATTTTGAATCAACATCTGGACTTTTGTAGCATTTTGGTCTTTCAGAGGAAGCATTTTTAAGGCTAGAATAAGTTTTTCCTTTGTTGTAGTGTTTTATTGTCTTCAGATCTGACTATATAAAACTTGGGGGTTTCTTTTAGCATGAAAGAGAAACCTCAGAGACACAAAATGAAGACTGAAAATGTTTGACAACTGACTTTTGAAATGTCTGTGTCCTGAAAGATGTGATTTATGTCGGTGGTTAGAATCCTGCCTAAACTCAGTATAGGCCGGGGATGGTATTGGCACACCATTGATATTTACTTGTGGGCTAACCTGTCAATTTCTGAAAAATTAATTTGAGACATTTATTAATTACTTTTAATTTCTCAAGCACTGTCAGATTAACTTCCTGAAAATCAGTCCCTTGCTCAATATTGTAGTCTTTTCAGTAAAATAGAGAGTTTGTGGTTCTTAAATATTCATGAGGCACAATAGTTTCACAACAAATCAAATTTAATTAAATGATGCATTCCCCCCACTTACAAAAGGTTTATTAAAGGTTTATTTGCTCATGCAAATTAAAGTGTTAGAGTCAAAATCCACATGAAACTTGGCACTAACAATTAAAAAAATATATTGAAAGATTTCTCGCCTCACTGCAATACCTTGCTATGTTTAAACTGCTCAGCTTGTCATTTGGAATCTTTAATGAAACCAGGGAGGAGGCTATTTATTTGCATAATAGGACATAATTTGCTGTGGTGAGGTTTTAATTATTTATGGGCTGTCTGAAATATTTAAAATGGCATCACTAAAGAGCATGAAGTGTTGGATAATGCCTTCATTTCAGGTTTCCTGCCGTTTCTTTTATGGGTCAAGCGATTTATTTCTAATTAGCATACCAGGCTAGTGGCTTTAAAAACATAAGGAAAACAAATTGGTTTCAGTCTGTTTGCAGCTTGAGTAGTTGGAGATGGCCAAGGGTCACTGACAGAGACTGAGCAGAGTTAAGAGTTGGAGCCAGAAGTCACCCAAGCACATGGAAATCACTGACTCGACAAAGCCATACATGCATTTGTGGACACCGTTGACAATATGTATTATTTTCTCATTGGGGGGAAAGCGGGCTAGAGCTAATGGATTTTATGTTAATTGTTCCTTAAAATATTTTCTAACATTATCATATCTCTTACTGGAAATGATTTGTTTGAGCAACAGAGCATATTCCATTTCCTTGGATAAAAGATTTAATAATTATTCTGCTCATAGGGAAAATGCAAAAGTCTCAGGGTAAAATACAATGCCCATTTAAGTATAGATATTGCAATCTTATTTATGTAGAAGAAGAACATGTGATTGAACAGAATTGTGTTCACTTTTTAATAAACCATGCAGAAACCTAGATATCTTATGAGAAATTTAGAATAAGTGGAGTGTAATAGATCTGGAATTTCTAAGCCATATTTTTTGGAGAGTTATAGAACAAATGATCAAAACCCTGGGAAGGTACTGCACATAAGTACTTATTTTTATAAGAAACAAGAAACTAAACTGCTGTTTATGTTGCGTACAAAATAAATTCTTCTTCTTCAAAGTGTTTTAAAAATTGTAATGTTTGAAGGAGTGTTGCGTAGTATAGAGAAACATATCTGGGACCGGAGCTTATTGTTCCTGTGTGACGACCTTTAGAGGAGGTGGTGTGTTGTCAAACAGTCTCTCATCTGTCACCCTCTGGCCTCCGAACATGGATAGGGAGATAGCTGCCAGATGTCAAGAAGAGCCTCTGGGCAATGCAGAGGATGTTCCCAGTGCCCTGGCAGGTAGTAGACAGATGTTCTGTTCAGAGCGAGTGTCATGGTTATCATTTAAGGGATGAAGGGAACGGTCAAGAATATAAAAAGTCTAAAGGCTCAGGGAGAACTTTACAAGTCACATCTTCCGCAGGACATGGTTTGCTTATCCTGTGCTATATTATGGTTCCTGACTGTGTAATCATCATGAAAATTTTAAAAATGTTTAAATATCAATTGGGTCCAGAATGGCAGACAAATAATGGTGGGCTCATCCCACATAAAGGCTTGGAATTTAGTTCATGAGGAACTGAAAAGTGTCTGATAGGAAAGGATTAGGCTACTTGTGCTCTTCAGGATATATTAATTATCAAATGTTTTTTTCTTACCTATTGATGAGGTTTTAATATGAAATAATCTGAGTCAAGAGCAAGGCGAAGTGTGATGGGGGACTAAGAGACACTGCGGAAATTAAAATTCATACAATAGTTTAAAATATTTAAAATATTGAGCTGATAATTTAATGATTAAAAATGAGATGCCAGGCAGCAGATATTAGATTATATGAGGTTTATTATATGAGGACAGGGAGAGAGAAAAACAGAGAGACAGAGAGATAGGGAGAGAGAGGAAGAGACGGGTAATAGGGAGAGGGATAGGAAGAAGAGAGTTAAGACAGAGAGGTAGGAAGAAGAGAGGTAAGTGAGAGAGTTAGAGGTAACAGAGAGAGGGTCAAGTGGGTCTGTCCTTTTATATTGCTCTAGCTGGCATCATGCCCCAGTGGCAGGTGGTCAATGACATCACAGGTACGCAGACTGAAGAAGAATCCTAACAGATACACTCTCCAAAATAACTCTTGTTTAAACCTCTGTTTTTACTAAAATGTAATATAGTAAATTGTATCATTCTGATTAGTCAATCATTAAAACATGAACCTTGCTGTTTGCAACTCTAAGCAAAATCCTCAGTTATCTCAATAGTTGTAAACACTACTATACTTTTTTTTTAACAAATGGTGACAAGGCAGTTTTAAAGTTACTGCATTTTGTTGTCTTTGGTTTTCTGGTGCTGTTTATCAAACTTCAGGGCTCATGCAGGCTACACAAATGCTCTACTATTGTACTATGGCCCAATGACTTCTATTCTTAGTGGACTTTGCTTCAAGATTCCTTTCATACCCACCACCTGAACATTGAGCAGAATGTATACAGAGGTCCCTACCTAAAACAATGTTTTGTCCTCAATATGAACATCTGGAGAATGATGCATTTGTTACAATTAAGGATAATTCACTGATACATCATTACCATCCTACTTTCAGTTTGTTAGAAGATTAGCCCTTGGTTTTTTAGTCTTCCTGGGGTTGAACAAATGTGTAAATAGCTCCACAGTTCCTCAGTTAGGGCTCTTATTGCTGTGACAAAATAGAATAAGAACAAATAACTTGAGGAGGATTGGCTTTGTTTAATCTTATGGCTCATACTTTATTATCTCTGAAACTCAGGGCAGTAGCTAAGGCAAGAAACTAAGGGCAGAGGCCATGGAAAAGGGCAGTTAACTGAACTGTCCTCCTGGCTTTCTCAGCCTTCTTCCTTACAGCACATAGGGCCATCCTGGATGATTCCACCTACAGTGTACTGGGCCCTCCTACGTCAACCATCAATCAAGAAAATGTATCCAAGGCTTGCCGAGAGGCCAGCCCTAATGAGGCATTTTGTCAATTAAGATTCCTGCTTCATAGATGATTTAGCTTGTGTTAAGCTGACAGAAAACTAGCCAGCATAACTCACCATATAAAATAGATTCTTTGCCCTAATTATACACTTTAGAAAGTGCTATATTTTCCTCTCTACTCACATTTTTAACTCTTAAGTATTGATCAATTACCTGGTTACTGAAGTGTTACATTTTCCAGAGAGCCACAGAGTTTGAATCTTATACCATCATTGGTTGCTATTCATGTACTAATAGGCATTCAAAGTCCCTTCATATCTTCACATGGCTTGATATGTTTCCTTTCATTGGTGAACAATATTCCATTTTTCTGGATATGCCAGCTTTTTCACATATACAATACACCTGCTGGAAAATAGAGACTTTGTTTACTTTCAAGTTTTTTTTTTTTACAAATAACTAAGCTGTTAATATATGTATGTATATACATACATATTTTTTAAAATCTATGCACAGGTTTCTGTGTGGACATATGTTTTCAATTCTTCTGCAGGAATCCCAACAGTCTGACTGCTAAAACTTATGCAAAGTCAATGATCACTACATTAACTTTAGGAGAAACTGCCAAGTCGTTCCATACTGCATGCTCCTTTTGCATTTGCAGTTGAGTGACGGAGCTTCTGTGGCCCCACTTCCCTTCCTGCATTATATGCTATGAGTTGTTGAGATGTCTGCCACTGTAATCCATATGTATGTGTATTATATTGCCCTTTTAGCTTCCATTCTCATAATAGCATATGGTAGCTGGCATTTTTTAATATTATCAATTTTCATATGCATATTTTCTCTGATGAGATAGTTTTTCAAAACTTTTCTGAACTTTTTAGTTATGTTTTTCATTGTCCTTTGGGTTGAGTATGAATGCTTACTGTGTGTTTGTTTTGGGAAGTGTCTTCTCGGAAATTCCTTTAATATTTCTTTAGTTTTACAATATAATTCTGTTTTTATTGCTGTTATTTATATCACATTTTCTTAAGTCAGGGTCTCATGTAGACAAAGCCAGCCTGGAACTCAGTACAACTGAAAGTAACTATGAAAATTTGATTTTCTTCCCTTTTCCTCTCAACTATTGCATCTACAGACATATGCCAAGATTCCTTTTTTAAGTGCAGGTGTACTGGAAATTGAACCCAGAGTGTTACATATGCCAGTCTACCAACTGAACTCCATTCTCATGCATTCTTTGCATTTCATAATTTAATTGTAATGAGAACTGCAGAGTATGATAGAAGAAGAAAGAAAGAAAGAAAGAAAGAAAGAAAGAAAGAAAGAAAGAAAGAAAGAAAGAAAAAGAAAGACCATTTGAATATTTGCCTTACAGAAAGGAAACTGTGTGAGAGTCCAGAGGACCCTCATTAATGAAATCATTTCTCATCATGCAGTGAAATAGCATACAGAAAGTTTGAGAGGGAAAGTTGTTGGAATCATCAACTCTAGTTAATTTCTTTTATATATGAATTAAATTAAAAATAAAAGTTTATTCTAGGGATTATTGGTAGATAATAACTCTTACAATGAAATTTTAACTTAAATATTGTAATAACTGGATTTGAATGGAGAATGGCTAATCATCCAAGCCTAAGTTCAGGAGCAGTTTTCAGGCAGCTTGTCTGGCTTGGCAGAATGCCCAGCAGACATACCCAGGAGTCCAGGAAGCATAGGATGTTTTCAAGCCTGCTGTGCACTCACACACATGGCCCCTGGTACAACCTTTCTGGAGGAAATGACAGCATCCCTTGTTTCCAAAACAACATTTATTCTGTTTTCTATATTTGAATGTTATGTGTACTTTATATAAGAATAAGAATGAGCCATCACCAAATCAAGGTGAAGGTAAATATTAAGTAGACATAAAACTTTGGCGCAGCAGGCAGCTGTGCTTGCACATTTTGGCATTTAATTCACAGCTTGTTAATGCATGATGCAAAGCCTGAGTCATTTCATAAAGACTTCACATTTAGATGTGATATATAAGAGTAGTAATGTAACTAATTAAAAATACTCATCTTTTTTTTAAAAAAGCCTAAATATTCTATCGTTCCTGTTTATGTACACAAACTCTTACTTCATAAGAAACAAAGCTCTCTGTTTCCAAATTTTATTGAATGTATCATGTATTTCAAGTTTGATTCATATATATAATATACATACATACACACACATATATAATATACATACATACACAATTGTGTATGTGTTTCAATATTTAGATAGAGATTAATGAGTAGAAGATCAATAATGTTTTTACTATATAAAATACATACATTGCTGCTATTAATAAATATAAAGAAAATATATTTAAACTCTAGAACAAGTAAGATAAGTAAATATTAGTGTAATATGTAATAAAATTTTTCTTGTTAATTTTTTAGATAAATGGTTGAAAAATTTTTTGAAGAAGATCAAATGAGGAAATTTTCATTAAATGAGTTGATTTTTAATGCATTTCTTCTGTGAATTTCATATGAGCACTATATGAACATCCCTTCTACCCTTGCCTTCTCTCCCTGTAACTCTTTCCACAACTCTAAAATTCATATCTTCATAATTACAGTTGTTACATTTATGTATCTATACATACATGTATATGTGTTTATAGCCTGTGGAGTCCTCTTAGCTTTGCTCACATGTGCTTGTGCCTTGGGTTGCCATGGATATGGCAAAATCTATGTAGGAATTTGTACCTAGAAGACACTGATTCTCTTTCTTTTGTCAGTCACTGAGAACCTTTACCTCTTCATCTAGTACAGGACACGCATGAAATTACGCCTGCTCTCATTGACATATCAGCCGGAATAGTTATTATTCTCATCTTGTTCAGGCCACTAGAGCTGAGAAATTACAGGTCTATTTTCCCTGTCATGTATAGGGGACACATAATGTTAATCAGGAAAAATACTTTTATATTCCAACAGAGATTGCTATAATAATCATAAAATTGACTAAAGGGACAACCTCTCATTTTTTTAAAGTTATAAATGAAATAATGACCACTATGTTTTCCTATAGAGTTTTTGACTGCAACTTTATAAAGATCTGTATTTACTAAAAATGATTTCATCTTATATATGTATGTGGTATTTGAATAATGGTCAGTCAAAATGGAAGGGTCCCAGATAGTGAAATTGAGTGTTTTACAATAGTCTTACTTAATAAAATGAGTAAAAGTGACTAAATACACATTCTTATGCTATCCTTAATATCTTCTGAACTTTCATTTCTTAACAATGGAATTGAATATATGCAGATAGGTATATGTACACACACACACACACACGTACTGCAATTCTGATCCAGATTCTTTGTAAGAGCAGTCAGTGCTATAAATTGTTGAGTTGTTTCTCCATCCTTCTTTACTTTTTAATACCTGTTTTCTAATAGGGTATAAAAGTCTAATAGGATTAACTTTGAACTTGTGCCACTTCAATTTCTCTCTCTCTCTCTCTCTCTCTCTCTCTCTCTCTCTCTCTCTCTCTCTCTCTCTCTCTCTCTCTACTATCAGAAAATTCTTTTCCCTCTCTATGAAAGCAGCCATTTGTTTTGTAGCTTTATCTTATCTAGCGTTCTACATCCAGGTAATTACACCTAATAGTAAAACAATGGTCATCTGTTATACTCATCTTTTATGTTATTATTCAATGAATACATTTTTATTATTATTTAACTGCTTTTTACCCTGGCTTCTCCATCATTCTACTCTGAACCTATACCACCCCACTTTACACACGTCACACCTCTTTAGCACCGGGCATTTATTTAGTAAGTACCTTACTCGTTATTTTAGTCACATACTCAAGCATTTGTTTATGGTGCCCGTGTGGGTATTTACTTTTGAACATCATGTCCTTTTCTTTTGACAGTTGCTTATAAATATGTCTGCTCTCATCACTCATGTGTATGTGTATACTAAGCACACACAGGTCTTTATTCAATGATATACAACAACTGTTACTTAGGAACTCACGGTCGCATAGCAAGAGCTCCACTACTGAGCCTTCTCCTAACATGGAATGTTGTTTTTACCGTGACATAGTGGTTCATATTTTGAGTATAATACAGATGCAGGTTTACATGGTTTTACATTTCTTTTTTTGTTTTGTTTTGTTTTGCTTTGGGTTTTTTTGTTTGTTTGTTTTGTTTTGTTTTGTTTTCTGTTTTCGAAACAGGGTCATTCTGTGTAGCCTTGGCTGTCCTGGACTTGTTTGGTAAACCAGGCTGGCTTCGAACTCACAGTGATCCACCTGCCTCTGCCTCCCAAGTTCTGGGATTAAAGGCATGCGCCACCACTCCCGGCTTAAGTTTGGTTTTTTAAAAACAATATTTTAGTCCAAAACTATCTAACAATTCACTTTTGTATAGAAAAATGTGTCCATCTTTAATTTTTGTACATGAATAACAAGTTGGATGACCAGTTTATTAATCACTAGAATTCTCAGAGAAAGTAAACATATTTTTATGTAATAAATTTATCAAGTTCATTCCCACATATTTTGTTTGTTTCATTAGTATTTAAAATAATTTTCTGCCTATATTATGTTGAATTGATTACTAGAGCTTTGACCTTTATAAGGATTTGGTTGGTAAATTCCAGTTCTACTTTTTTAAAATCCCATCAGTTTCCCAGTTATCTCTCTCTTTTTTTAATTTTAAATTTATTTTAGGTGTGAGAAGCCTGGGAGAAAGAGGAAATAGAAGGATCCAGCGGGTCCTGGAAAACTACAGGCGAGTCTGGGCCCTGGGGCCCTCCGCAAACTGTGGCAACAGCCAAGGAAAAAATAGGCAGTAAACCTTGAACCCCTACCCGGACTAGCCGATGGACATTCTCCACTGTTGAGTGGAGAAGGAGATCTAACTTTCACACAAACTCTGGTGCCCCATATTTGAACATGTCCCTTGGATGGAGATGCCTGGTGGCACTCAGAGGAAAGATAATAGGTCACCAAGGAGAGACTTGATACCGTATGAGCATATTCAGGGGGAGGAGGTCCCCCTCAGACACAGACTTAGGGGAGGGGAGGGGAGTAGGGGGATAGTGGGAGGAAGGGAGGAATGGGAGGATACATGGGATGGGCTAACAACTGAGATGTAATATGAATAAATTAATAAAAAATGTAAAAAGAATAAATAAAAATAAAAAATAAAAAAATAATAAAAATTCACTTTACATCCCAATCATAGGCCCCTCCTTCCTCTCTTTCCAGTCCCACCTACCTGCCTCTTCCTCCCATGCCTCTTTCCTAGGCCTCAGAAAAGACTTTTCCCCTATCATCTGATCCCAGCCTACCAAGTCTCACCAGGACTATCTGCATACTTCTCCTCAGTGGCCTGTCAAGTGACTCACCAAGATAGGAAAGATGTTTTCTTTAAGGCTGCCAAATACA
Organism: Acomys minous; assembly: GCF_964271855.1. Lineage (NCBI taxonomy): Eukaryota > Metazoa > Chordata > Mammalia > Rodentia > Muridae > Acomys > Acomys minous. The sequence goes on along the minus strand of NC_140497.1, from coordinate 38,972,656 downwards.
AATAGCCAAACCACTATTGTAATCCCGATATCGCCCAGATGACGAGATCCCCGATATAACCACCAAGACTCGACACCGCTGCAACATACACAGGGTCATCTATTATGGGCTCGAACCTCAGGTCACAATCCCTCATGACGCAGCAGGATAGGAGAGTGACCCCAGGCTTCAAGGGCAGTGGGTTTCTAAAGGGGAAAAACAGTTATTGGGGTTTGGGTTCACAGGAAATGAGGGAAAAACCGTAAGTGGGGATTGTGGGTCACAGGACTGTCACCCTTCAGGCAGGTTGGGTGGAGGCTGGATCTCAAGGGAAAGTTGTGGGTCACAGGAATGTTAATCTTCAAGCAGGTTAGTCTAGGAGGCTGAATCTCCAGAGAAATTCTTTATCTCATAGGATCATTGGGAGTTAATTGTATTTAACGGCTCTGTTAGAGCTTCTGGAGATTGCTGGTAGGTCTAGTTTATGACAGTACGTGGTCATTCCTGGAACGCAGGAAGAAGTGAAGTCACCTGGAGGACAAATTCTCACAGAAACTTCATAGACCATGGCATGAGCTGCAGAATATACATTACATATAGAGCATGGCATTAGTTTTGTCCTTATACTATAAATGTAACATTTATATAATTCCTGATTGTCTCATTGTTATTCTTGCTCTAGGTAGTTTATTGTATATATGTGTGATAACATAAATATATAAGTAAAATTATTTAATAAAATCAATTATAAAAAATATATTGTGGACAGTGTCCAACAACTTTCCATTTGGTAAGCATCTACTATTGCTTTGGTTCTGATTTTTGCATTTGGCACATCATCCTATAAATTCAAGATTTTGTTTGTTATGCTCCTTTTCATTTTGAAATTAAACTTAAATTGGATCACAGTTCCAATTTAACAACTTTCTATTTGTTTTTTTTTTCCAGTGATCAACTACAAAGTAAATTAGTTGGAAACATATCTCTTAAGGGCATCTCAGACTCACCTGAGCATACTGTCTTTATTAGTAGTACACATTTAATTTCCTTTCAGAGGTCTACTCTGGAAACAGAGCCACTTAATCTGGTCTCATTCTTCATAAATTAATTCCAGAAATACAAAGCGAAATTACACAGTTCCTTATGATGTAAAGTCTCTTTGAGTTCATGAGCATAGTATATTGCCTACTTTTAAAATTCCACCTATTGTTTGTAATTAATTGCGGTACCCACCTCTCCTCTGTGAGAGCCCTTTCTTTTGTTTATATCCATCAAGTTCGTAAAGCATTTAATTTCAAAATGTGTGTTAGAGCTAATACAACTTTCTTCTATTTTCCTTTTCCTAGCTCAATATTAATTTAACCTTACTAATTCTACCATTGCCTTTGTTTTGTTAATCTGTAGTCCCCTTTCTGATTAATCTATTTGTAATACAATTTGATTTCCATCCTTCTTCTTTAACAGAGAAAACACTTCAAACCACTCACATCTCCCCATCCGGCCTTCTTTGGGCTCACTAGTCATGATAGAAGTATTATCCTCTTTCTGCTTCTGGGTTAACTCACTCATTATGATCATTTCTAGCTCAATCCATTTATCCACAAATTTCGGGAATTCCTTGTTTTTAATAGCTGAATAGTATTCCATAGTGTATATGTTCCACAGTTTCTTTATCCATTCTTCTATTGAGGGACACTTAGGCTGTTTCCATGTTCTGGCTATTATGAATAAGGCTGCTATGAACATGGTTGAGCAAATTTTCTTGCTGTTTGCTGGAGCATCTTCTGGGTATATTCCAAGGAGTGGAATAGCTGGGTCTTGAGAAAGCCCTATTCCCATTTTTCTGAGATAGCACCAGATAGATTTCCAAAGTGGTTGTACTAGTTTGCAATCCCACCAGCAATGAAGGAGTGTTCCTCTCTCCCCACATCCTCGCCAGCATGTGGTGTCGCTTGAATTTTTGATCTTAGCCATCCTGATGGGTGTAAGATGGAATCTCAGCATTGTTTTGATTTGCATTTCCCTGATGATTAAGGAGGTTGAACATTTCTTTAAGTGCTTCTCAGCCATTTGATATTCCTTTGTTGAGAATTCGCTGTTTAGTTCCATGCCCCATTTCTTGATTGGGTTATTTGGTTTGGTGGTATTTAATTTCTTGAGTTCTTTATATATTTTGGATATTAGACCTTTGTCAGATACTCACTTATATCTGCATATTAGCCCAATGGGCATGTCCCACGAAAGCCTTCACTTACCAGGAAACTGCGACAGAGGAGAGGACATTCTAGTGGGACTCTAGATGAGAGAATCATGGGAGAAAGGCAAAGTAGAAGGACCCAGAGGGTCCTAGAAGCCTACAAGTAGAACATTATGATAGGCAGATTTGGGCACAGGGGTCCCGCTCAAACTAAGGCACCAGCCAAGGACAATACAGGTGGTAAACCTTAAGCCCCTACCCAGATCTAGCCAATGGACAGAACACTCTCCACAGTAGAGTGGAGAGTGGGATATTACTTTCTCACATACTCTGGTGCCTCACCTTTGACCATGTCCCCTGGACGGGGAGACCTGGTGGCAATCAGAGGAAGGACAGCAGGTTACCAAGAAGAGACTTGATACCCTATGATCATATAGAGGGGGAGGTAATCCCCCTCAGGAACAGTCATAGGGGAGGGGAATAAGGGGAAATTGGGAGGGAGGGAAGAATGGGAGGATACAAGGGATGGGATAACCATTGAGATGTAACAAGAATAAATTAATAAAGGAGGAAAAAAAAAGAAGTATTATCCTCTTCATATATCCCGGTTGTGATTATTTCTGATCCAAGAGCAGTATAATTTTGGGTATTTTCCAAGTAAAGATGTTGACTTGTATGTAACATACTTTTTAGGAAATGAGTTAAGCTTTTTATTTTGGCCAACTATGTATAGAATTGTAAAATATTCCATAGAAATTGCCTTTGAATTTGTGTTTGTGTGTGTGTGTGTGTGTGTGTGTGTGTGTGTGTGTGTGTGTTTGTGTGCGCGCATCTAAGAGAGAAAGAAAAAAAGCTCAGAGAGAAAAATCAATATATCAATATCTGATGTAAGAGATGAGAGAACTCTGTTTATTTATTTATTTTTCATTCTTTGAAAATTTCCTATGCATATTCAATAAGTCTTAATTCTTTCTATCCCCAAACTCTCCCTCCAAATCTTCCATTCTTTCACACACGCATGACCCTCCTCACTTCATGCCCCTTGAGATACACTTGATAAACTCTACATGATGTTTAAAGTTATGGATTCAAATGTTAATAGCTTAAGCACAAATTAAACATAAATAAGGGAACTAAAATACTAGTTCATGATGAGGAAAGATGGATCCGTAGCTAAGGGCACCTTTTTGTTCTTCCAGAGGACCTGATTTGGGCTTTCAACACTCACATCAGGTGGCTTCCTTCCACTTGTATCTTCATATTCCTGGTTACCCTAGGTCCTTTCTGCTTTGCTGGGCATCTACACTCATCTGCACAAACCCACATGCAGATACTCACACAGAAACGTAATTGAATATGGAACAAATGTAAATATAATGCTAAAGAAAAAGGATCAACTTAGGCTGAAACAATTATTGCATTTATGAACCTTAATTGGCCTGTCATAGTGCAAATTAATTTGGTAACATGTGTACTTCCAGGTAAAAGTTTCCCTGAATGCCAGAATATACTTCAGATGTTAATTTAAAGCTATTTTTTAAATTATAGTTTTCAAAGATACTTTCTATCCTTAGTTGTAACTAATGAAAAGAAGACTTGATAGCATCTAAATTTATTTTAATACCCTGTGCTTTTTAAAGTTTACTACAAATGTAGTTTGGAAATTAGAATAACATATTTGTTTTATGAAGTACAGAGACAAATTAAATTAAAACATTCTATATATTTTATTAGAAACCCTTTGTCTCCACACTTATTTATCCACCCAGACATGTGGCTGCAGTCTTATCAGTACTTGGCTTATTTAAATTATCTACTGTGTTCCTATCCCTCTGAGATCTTATTAAATGAGTGCCTAACTGATGTGATAACCAAGCTATTTTGTGTAAGGTGCACAAAGGAGCTAATTATACCACGGTAAGTATATGTTGTAGCATGTTTGTGTACTGTCAGGTTCAACACTGAAGAGAATAATCAAACGCTGAGTATCACAAGAGCTACATTACTGTGGAACATATTGTCCACAGATGGGAACCTCCGATTATTTTTCTCAAATGGAAATATTTCGGCCACGCGCTGTGTTCTGTTTACAGCCTCTTCACCATGATTATTCAAATGCATGCCAGTAAAACATAAAATCCCTTTCATTATCACTATTATTTTGAAAAGAGAAAATGTGCTTTAGATTTTTTTTTTTACCTTATAAATTAGGACACCTTTATTTTAACTTTGCAACACCTAAGCAGATGTACTGAGATGCTTAATAATGACCCTTCTCCCTCTTTCTGTCTCTTGCTCTTAACTCCCTCTGTGTCTCTCTCTCTGTCTCTGCCTCTGTGTCTCTCTGACTCTCTCTGTCTCTCTGTCTACCTCTCTCTCTCTCTCTCTCTCTCTCTCTCTCTCTCTCTCTCTCTCTCTGTCTCTCTCTCTCTCTGTCTCTCTCTCTGTCTCTCTCTCTCTCTCTGTGTCTCTCTCTCTCTCTGTCTCTCTCTCTCTGTCTCTCTCTCTGTCTCTCTCTCTCTCTCTCTCTCTCTCTCTCTCTCTCTCTCTCTCTCTCTCTCTCTCTGCGTCTGTGTGTGTCCAGCACTGATATTTGTTAGTATATATGTGCAATACATTGAATTGGTTACAAAAAGTTGAAGTTCAAGTACCATACAGTATTGGAGATTTTTATCTGATATAAAAACTCATTGGAATACATGTGACAATAGAACTATTATGTGACTTTAAGATCAGAATTTAAGATTCTAAGTATATTTAAAATAATTCCCTCTCAGACCAATCTCTTCTAAGTTTCACAAATGTGTCATTAAGAGGTGTTTTTTTAAGTTTTCTTTTTTAATTGCTGTATAGCATTATCAATTCTTAATGTGATCTCATAGGGAATTTGATGTAAACTATCTAACTTACTCTATATGACAACACAAAGAGAAATATGCCTTATCAGGCAAATATAAATTTCTAAAATTTATTAAAACATGTGTGTCTTAAAGAAGTGTGTATTAAAAGATGAGTGGGCCCAAGGAGCATGTCCCATAAAAGTCTTCACTTACCAGGAAAGTGGGATACAGGTGAGGACATCCTATTGGGACTCTAGGTGAGAGAAGTATGGGAAAATGGGGAAATACAAGGATCCAGAGGGTCCTAGAAGCCTATAAGAAAAACATTATGACAGGCACATCTGGGCCCAGGGATTCTGCTCAAACTATGGCACCAGCCAAGGACAATACATGCAGTGAGCATCAAACCCCTACCCAGATCTAGCCAAGGGATGGGACATTCTCCACAGTTAAGTGGAAAGTGGCGACTGACTTTCACAGGAACTCTGGTGCCCCATATTTGACCACGTCCCCTAAATGAGGGACCTGTTGGCACTCAGAGGAAGGATAGCAGGCTACCAAGAAGAGACCTGATACCCTAGGATCATATTTAGGGAGAGGAGGTCACCCTCAGTCACAGTCATAGGGGAGGGGAACAGGGTGAAAGCAGGAGGGAGGGAGGAATGGGAGGATACACAGGATGGAATAACATTGAGATGTAATATGAATGAATTTATAAAAAATTATAATAAAAAAGGTGAGTGGAATATTTTTCTCATGAATGGGAAATTGTTTAATGTTGAGAATAGGCTAGAGCAAAAGAAAAATATTTTGCAAATAAGAACTATATCAGTATCTCAAAATTAGAATTATTGAAGTCTTCAACTTCTGCTTGATGAGTTCTTGGTTTTCACATCTCTCAAAGGTAATACTTACATCCTATTCACTAGCCTTCATTCCCCTACGTTCAGGCCACCTTCAAGCAACTACATCTATACCTTGCACTTATTTCAGTGAATGTAAAAGTTGGCAAGCACATAGACTTGTTCTATCTTGTCCATGTTACTATTGGGAAGAGGGACACACTGATCATAAATACACATATGTGTCTCTTCTGAGCTGTTTTCACTTTCTTCTGAGTGGTATTGTTGGACTTCTCTATTGTCACTTTTTGAGTAAATTCCATGATGATGTTTGGCATAATGCCTATACTATTTTATATAACCTCCCATATCACCACAAAATTATATGTATCCCAGAATCTCTAAATGCTCAAACCAAAATTTCAGGCATTAATAAGTTTCTATACTAAAGCACTGAAATAAAACATAGAAAGAATAGTACTCATCAAATTGTTCTGTTAAATCCACAAAGGACCAGCAGAGTCAACTAACCAAGGACCAGGGGAATTCACATAGAATAAACTACCACCTAGACAACATGCATGGACTGTACCTAGGTCCTTTATATGTGATCGATGGGCAGCTTGGTCATCATGAGGGTCCCCTAGCATTTACAGAGGAGTCTTTCTCTGAAATGGACTCTGTTGTCTTCTTTTGGATCACTTTTCCTAGGTTGGTGGGGCAGAGAGCTCAGTTTTTCTGAGGGGAAGGATCAGGGGAAATTGGGGAAAAAGATGGAGTCAGAAAGAGACGAGGGAGGGGATTGTGATCAGGATGTAAAGCAAATAAATAAATAAATAATTTAAAATGTAATATAAACTTGGAAAAATAAATAATTTATGACATAATGGATATCTTTGTATGTTCAATTCTACAATGTCCTTAATAAGATAGTTTGAAAACACATTCTTAGAATTACAGAATGCAGGTGACCATAAAATTTAAAGTCTTGCAAGTGGAAAACCTGAAAATTAGCCTTAGAGAAAGTTCCTCCACTAATTCTATACTTATGGATTTTAAAAAACTATTTAAATAGTTATTCTGTACAAATGATAATTAGAAAAAAAATCATTGCTTTTATAACCATTTAAGGGCTACTGATAATTGCTACAACTCTTAATGATTTAATGATTAGTTTTTGTTGTAACAAAATGGTGGTCAGGTAACTGATACAAACATACCTTAACATTTCTATGTAACCAAAAAAAGTAAATCCATATATTTTAACAGAAGTATTTCAAATGGATGTTTTGTCTCCCAGTTACCCAATCTCATATCACTCACATCTTATTCCCTGTTGTCTAGTGCTTAGAAATGCTTGTAAGCCCTTCTGCATATTTCCTGATTATAATAATGCTTAAATTTGATAATATTTTTAAACATTGCTGAAACAGAATATATACCGTTTGATGCAATTCGTCTGGCATTCTTCTTGTCAAAAACTCAACGTAATCCAAGTCATTATAGTAAAATAAAATTGCATTTATTTTGTGATGTTAGAACTGATAAACTTATTCTATTCATCCGTCATATGGCTTCTCTGTTGAGGCTGAATTTACTTTTAATATAAATATTTGATAGAAACCCTAAACAGTGGTGCCATCTGACAAGAAGTATTAGTTTGTCAGTAAAGCATAATCCTATTAAGCAACATTAATATCAACTTCTGTTATGGTGCACAATTTTTTATTGACTGTGTTTTTCATACAGTATATTTTGTTCACAGTTCCCTCCTCCTTCATCTTGCCCAATATTCTCCCCAATACCCACCTACGGAACTTTGCACTATCTTTCTTTTTCTTTCTAGAAGACAGACAATAAACCAGAATTAAGCAAAGCAAAAAGAGAAACAGAAATAAATTTGGAAAAAAAAAGAAAGAAAAAAGCAACAACATGGGAAACCCACATTCGTGTAAATATATCAACATGCTCCGGCATATACACAAAACTCAGAAAAAAACAAACAAGAAATCATAATAAATAGGCCAAAGATATGGTGGGGGAAAAAAGGACCAAACAAAGGAGAATGAGACAGCACATCAACTTTATCACTGAGTTTGTCTTGTGTAGATCAGCTAATGCCAGGCATGGGCCTCCCTTAAGTGTGCTTTGTGTATTCAGTGAGGCTCCCTGGGAGAAATCTATTATTTACTGCCCAGGTGGTTGTCACTTGGAGATAGCTTCTGAGTTAGAGATGTGGGTTGGTGTCCACTTCCCTCTTAGCTTCGCCTGTGCAGGCTCCAAACATGCTGCTACAATATCACATGAATATCCATCCTATTGTGACTGCAGCACAGTTTCCTTGGTGTCATCCATCTTCGCTGGAGCTCAAACTATCTGCCTTCTTTTTCATAGTTCCGTAAGACCCGAGGGGAGGGTTCTGATGAAGGTAAATCATTTAGTGCAGGAGAGTACCACCTCCTGCTGGGGGAGGCTTCTGTGATGCTGGCTGAAAGAGGTACTGATATAAAAATACAGTAGAATGTTGTGAGGAGTCAATTTATTGCTGTGTCCTTAACATATCATGCAGAATTTTTAAAGTAGATATTCATTAAGTAGTTCTAGATCATTTTGATGATATTAGCTAAAATGTTGCTCGTGATCATGTGACACTGCCTCCCCCGACTCACTCTGTGTGTGGAGGGGGGAAGTGGGTGTGTGCATGTGTGTATAACAATTAATCAATAAATCATCTAGGACATCATGTTTAGTACGTTGCGTTAAAATATGGAGTCTCTTAAGGATCAGTTGTCGCCAGTGAAAGTAATATTTCCCTGGTTGACTCATTTGCACTCAGTTTCAAACTTTGCCCCAGCAATGATGTTGTTGAGTGAGTAAAGGTACTTCCTCTAATCCTGTTGAGCTGAGTTCGATATACAGAACCCACATGGTGGAAGAAGAGAGAGTATTTTAACAAGTTCCTTTGACTTTCAGGTATTCCATGGTATGCATGAACCCTCTCTCTCTCTCTCTCTCTCTCTCTCTCTCTCTCTCTCTCTCTCTCTCTTTCCCTCTCTCAGACACACATCTCTTTCTCTCTCTCAGACACACACACACACACACACACACACACACACACACACATACACAGGCACACATATACACACACACACCACAATTTAATAAATAATACATTTGCACAATGTTACAAAAAAATCTTGCCTACTGTCAATGTCATAGTTGCCTTCTTAAGGTAGACAGTAGGAAGTATATATGTTTGTGTAGTATTATACTTTATGAAATTAATTATAGTTCTATATTCATGTTTTTTACATTGATCTGTGTGAGCAGGGAACCTAACTTTTCATGCGAGGTTCCAGCTTAAACAATTCTGGGTAGTAAATCTATCAGGGGTTAGTTAGGTGAAACAATGGATAAATGAGCATATTTCTGGAATTTTGAATAAGTAAGTATGCTTATAAAATACTAAAAGTACAGTGAGTTATACTTCATGTGCTTATATGTGTGTATCTTCAAATAGTTTGAACTTTGCAAATGAAGATTTAAAGCTGTGTGTCTTAACTAATAATCAGTCGATGAAGGACTCACATTTTCTCAATTAAATATCTTACAAAATTAAGCATTGTATTGTTTTTATTTCATGAAAGTTTAATTATAACTGAGGAGAGATATGGCCAGAAACCACACATACTAATTTATTTATCAATAAATAATTAGCCTACTAATAAATGTGCTTATAAAATAGAAATTAATCCCCATACCAGAAGGCATCTTTAAAAATATATAATAAAATAGTATTTAATTAATTTATAAAATTCTACTGCAAAGTTTAATAAAGTTATACAACTTCTTCATGAATAAACAAAGTACTTGAATGCTAAAAATGCCTTTTCCCCACTTACTATCCTTTTATTGTGATATTTATTAAGGAGGAAAGAAGAGCTCCACCACCTAATTAGCTTTGTACAAAATCTCCAGTGACTTACAAATAGCTATTAAGGAAGATTTTGCAAATAAGACAAATGCCTTCTTCAATATATTCTGTATTTTTCTTGTTAAGGACCATAACAATCTTGACAAACTGTGCACTTTTTACATTTCTTTGTTTAAAATGTTATATGTAGCTATAGTATATTTTTCACATTTCATGCACAGTTTTACAGCAATTCAAAGTTAAAAGGGGAAATGGTTTTCCTCTCCAAGTGCATTTTTCATTAATTCTGATGTCAGTTAACTTTGTTGATGTTTTGGAATCTTCTTCTTCTTCTTCTTCTTCTTCTTCTTCTTCTTCTTCTTCTTCTTCTTCTTCTTCTTCTTCTTCTTCTTTTTCTTCTTCTTCTCCTCCTCCTCCTCCTCCTCCTCCTTTTCTTCCTTCTCCTCCTTCTTCTCCTTCTCCGCCTCCTTCTCCTTCTCCTTTCCTTCTTCTTTTAAATATGCACTTAGAGAGAATAACATAACTTTAAATACCTGCAGGAATCAGCCATAAAGTCTTCCAGGTCTGTATCCATTTAAAAGTGGCTTAATGTTGAGAACTCTTATTTATTCCTCTCAGTCCTCTATTCATGCAATGCAACTAGAATTATATATAATGGAGGGAGTCCACCAAACAAAACCTCACATGAAATATAAATAGAAAAAACATAAGTGTGAGTACTGACTGCATTCATGTATACACCAGTGTATGGCCACAATGGCTCCTGCTTCTCTTTTCCTTCCATATCTGTCTTTCTCCCAATCTCATCTCTCCATCTATCTATGTATCATCTATCTATCTGTCCCATCTATAATCTGTCTTTTTTTCCTACACAGAGAACAAGAGTTTTATTCTTCCTTTCTTTTGTTTTAATTTATTACGTATCTCATTTTCTCTTGTGACTTACAAAAATACACTATTCTGGTATGCATTATTGTTACTAATATAAGATGAACTATTTCCAAATCACTTTTATGTAAACTTTCATTACTGTTTTAAGTACAGTTTATTTTTAAAAAATATATCTTATTGGAATCTCAGAATTGTTTTGATTTGCATTTCCCTGATGATTAAGGAGGTTGAGCATTTCTTTAAGTGTTTCTCCACCATTTGATATTCCTCTGTTGAGAATTCTCTGTTTAGTTCCAAGCCCCACTTCTCAACTGGGTTATTTTGCTTGGTGGTGTTTAATTTCTTGAGTTATTTATATATTTTGGATATTAGACCTTTGTCAGATGTAGGGTTGGTGAAGATCTTTTCCCAGTCTGTAGGCTGTCGATTTGTTCTCTTGACAGTGTCTCCTGCCTTACAGGTCTAGCCAATGGTCAGAACATTCTCCACAGTAGAGTGGAGAGTGGGATATGACTTTCTCACATTCTCTGGTGCCTCACATTTGACCATGTCCCCTGGAGGGGGAGACCTGGTGGCACTCAGAGGAAGGACAGAAGGTTACCAAAAAGAGACTTGATACCCTATGAGCATATACAGGGGGAGGTAATCCCCCTCAGGAACAGTCATTGGGGAGGGGAATAAGGGGAAAATGGGATGGAGGGAAGAATGGGAGGATACAAGGGATGGGATAACCATTGAGATGTAACAAGAATAAATTAATAAAAAAATAAAAAATAAATATATATTTTATTACTTTATTCATATTACATCTCAATTTTTATCCCATCCCATGTATCCTCTCATTCTTCCCTCCATCCCATTTTCCCTTTACTCCTTTCCCCTATGACTGCGACTGAGGGGCACCTTCTCCACCTGTATATGCTCATAGGATGTCAAGTCTCTTCTTGGTAGCCTGCTATCCTTCCTCTGAGTGCCACCAGGTCCCCCATTTAGGGGACGTGGTCAAATATGGGGCTCCAGAGTTCATGTGAAAATCAGACCCAACTTTCCACTCAACTGTGGAGAATGTCCTGTTCATTGGCTAGGTCTGGGTAGGGGTTCAAAATTTACTACACGTATTGTCCTTGGCTGGTGCCATATTTTAAGCAGGCATGGAAGAATGGGGAAATAGAAGGATCCAGAGAGTCCTAGAAACCTACAAGAAATACAGTTTCTTTGTATGAGTACATGCCTTTATTTCATTCTTTCTACAAATCATATTTGTTGTTGGCAATAAGGATTATCACTGTAGCTTAAATATACATTATTTTCTTCCATTTGAAATTTTTTTCTCCTTTATTAATTTATTCTTGTTACATTTCAATGGTTATCCCATCCCTTGTATCCTCCCATTCTTCCCTCCCTCCCAATTTCCCCTTATTCCCCTCCCCTATGACTGTTCCTGAGGGGGATTACCTCCCCCTCTATATGATCATAGGGTATCAAGTCTCTTCTTGGTAACTTGCTGTCCTTCCTCTGATTGCCACCAGGTATGGACTATTTTGTTCATATTGATGTACCCTGTTTTTATTCTCCACATATCATATAGTTAGTTGGACATTATGTTAATATATAACTAATTGTCCTCTTGTTTCTCTAGATGTATGCTACTACACTTTCCCTGTGACTGTAACCCAGATTTACAAAAGTGGGCATAAAAACCATCAAAAAGAATAAAAATTTCTTACTTAAAATTTTGATCCTTAAATTTTTCTTGAACAACTAGTATTCTTTTTCTATTTTAAATCTGCCTTGTGGTGCTTCATATTTCCATTTCTCAAAAAAAAAATGTCTGTCCAAGTTCTTTTCAAATACTGTCTTGACAGGAACTAGGATTCTACATTCCACCCACATTTGTCAAAATGTAAAGAGAGTTTTACCTCATATTCAGTGTCAATTGTTCCCAAGGATAAGTTATATAATTCTAAATAAATCATAATATTTGTTTCCTAGTCCTATTCCTGATTTGAATTTTAAACACTTTCCAAGTCTACACTCTTTGGTATTTCCCTTCATACATGTCAGCTTTTTTCTCACTTTTGAAACTTTATGCATCTATACAACCTTTTCATTGTTTTAATATCAACTCAACAGATGGCTACTAAATATGGAATAAATTATTTACTTCTATATTGTTTTAAAATTTAGTTCTTTCAGACCTTTTATGGCATAATATCAGTAATATATCTTCTTCCTCTCTTTACAATTTGTTATCTCTTTACATCATGGTCAAAACATTTTCTCCTTATTATTTTTGGTTAATTAATATGGATGTATTTGTATTTATTTTGTCCAAACATAGTGAGGCTATTGAATGTGCCAAATATATCTTTTTTCCGAGCTCATTAAGCTTGTTCTAATACATGCATCCTGTGATCCTTTCTCTGTTATTTTCTCTTTACAGCACCTGTTATCATGGGACTGAATTCCAGGATATAACCAATAACTTAGTGGGGACTTTCTTGATATTTTAGTCTTTTTCTCTTCTGAATGTAGAAAATCTTTCTCAAGTATATTGTCTAACTTTCCACTATGAATACATAAATAACATTTTTGTAACGTACAATCAGGTATCCATAAATAGCATTTTTGTATAGTACAATCAGTTATGCAACTTAAAAAATAAAAATTATTCTTCATTTTTCTTACTCTGCTCCCTCTATAGACATATACAATGCAAAGATGAAAGTTGGGTGAAAGTCAGAAATTAAAAATCAACTTATTCTCAGCATATTTGGCAATATATTCCTATGGATTTGATACTTTCTATTTTTGCTAGCTTACAGGTCTGGGTTGTTTTCATTTCTTTATGTTGAGGTCAATACTCACAATGGATTACTTTTGCAGCATTCAGTTTTATTTATTAATTATTTCCACATATCTGATGATTAAACTTACATGATGGAATATAACATACTGATCCTGTACTGTGGATATAGTCTAAGATTTTTACGTGGCTTGTTTTCCAATTAATTTCAAGCCAATAGCAAGTTTTTAAATACTTTTTCTCAAGTTCTATTTACTAGACCTTAGATTTTTCTAGAGAAGAGCTTGTATTTGATACTTTTTCTAATTTATCTTTGATATTAAATAAATATTATACTAAAACTTTTGTATTTAATGTTAACATGTTTTAGGAAACAACTCCTTGTCTTACGGATATATTTGAAGTTTTGTATAATATTCTTCAATAGATGAAATCATTATAACTTTAGAATACCTTATTGGATATAATTTACATGGAGCTTCCTCTTTGTGTGCTTCTATATATTTATTTATGTTGTAATTACAAAAGCCATAAAGCAGATATTGGAGTGTTCATTTTATACATTGCATAATTGAGAAATGAAGAGTTTATGAGTCTTGCCCCAAGGCATATCTCCAGGATGTGGTGGAGTTGTTGGTCCCATGCATGTTACCTGTTTCACGATCCTAACAACCACACTGATGACACTATGACACCCATCTTTCACATACATTGCCACTAAAGTCCCAGTGAATTTAACTTCTCCACTTAGTTTTGTGACATGCACACATGAGAACTTAAAATGTATAAGAGGTTTGTGTTGGTGCCTTTTCTATTGCTGTGGTGATGCTGTGACTAAGACAAATTATAGACGTGTTTCTTTGGGCTATAGTCTAGAGAAACAAAAGTTCACCACTGTCATGCCATCTGTAAAAGAATCATGTCTCAAACCTCAAGGCTGCCTCCAGTGACATACTTCTACCAACAAGCCATGTCTCCAAAACCTCCGAAACATCATCATCCAATAGGGAACCAAGAGTTCAAGTGATTTAGAGAGTGGGGTGCATTTATCACTTATACAGCCACAAGCCCAAAATTATTTTTATTTTTAAATCATTTTACTAGTTTTATTTTAGGCACCCATTACATACTAAAGAATTTCTTTCAGCTTATGAGTTTCAAACACAATAAATCTGAATATCAAAAAGAAAAATGGCTGAGCTGCTGAATAAACTTCAGGGCTCACAGAAACTTGATTTTCTGTCAGTGTTATATTCCCACTATATCAACAAGTGATACTTTTTCTCTGAAACTTGCCTAGTCACCTACCATTTTTGCATCTTCAAAATATATATTTTATACTGCCACATTGAATATAATATTACAAAGGCTAATATATGTTCTTATAAATAAGTACCTACCTCCAAACATTTCCCTTTAATGGTATGATTAAGGGTTACAACCTTCTATTATGTTACCCCAAGACCTAAGGCTTCCTAGTGTTACAGGTTTTTCAAACATCTCATCCATAAGTACTAATAGAACTCAAATAGTCACCTTAAAATAAGATACAGTTATTAAATTAGTATAATATAAGCCTGTATTAATCAGATTTATTAGATAATAACATGTTCCCACCCCAAATAGGTACGTTAGCTTATGCCTGTGATATCAACAATGGAGAGGCTAAGAAAGAAAAATTGCTAGTCAGAGTCTAGGCTGCCATATATGGAAAGAATCTGTTTCATACAAAGACAGAAATCAAGCAGATAAAGGAAAATAAAAATATATTTTCCAGTCAAAGAGCTCTCCTTTACTTTTGTACTGAGTAGTGCTATTTTAACCATTGTCTAAGAAATATCTGGTATATCGACCATCAAGATGGATGATTTATTTCTCACTTATAATAGAGCTGAAATATTTATGGGATCAAAATAACTTCCTAGTTCTTCATACATCTCTTTTGGATAATTCTTTGCCTTCAAATACCAGCTTTTTGTTCATATACAATAATCTAGCTATCTACCCATCTACTTATCGCCTATTTATACCTACCTACCTTTTCATTTGTTTCTGAAGATTTTTGTTGGTTTTATTATATTTTTTCATGATTTTTAAAGTTATTGTATTTAGCATAAATGTTTGTATTCATTTTAAAAGATATATAAAGATTTTTCTTCCCTGATTACAAGTAGATCACATTATTGACTTAAACTTATTAAAGGACAAAATGAAGAATGTGGCCTTGCTGTTTCTTGTGCTGGGAACACCAAGAATGATGTTGCTGTTTGTTTTCCAAAATGTGTATGTGGGAATGAATATAGACAGGTACTAGAGCCTGGTCAAAGGCTGTTACATCAGGTGATTATATGCTGGACACCTCTCCCAGAAGATAATAAGTCATTTCTACTAGGGGTTGCTTCAAGGAAGATTAGTTCAACAGAAATCTTGCCTTTGCTACATGTTGCTTCCTTCTCTGCCATCTGGGCATTTTTGTATATGCTCTGTCTATGGCTGTTTCACACACTGCCACTATGCAATACTTTTTGCCTTGGTATGATACAGATAGAAATTCCCAAACAGAGGATAAATATTTAATACCTGTGATCCTGAACTTTTGGCTACTAACCACTGTTATTGAAACAATGTTGTTTTCTTACTAAAAGTTTCCAGTATTAACTATTATGTGATTGCCACACAAAGTAATATTATAAGACAAATATTAAGGCTTTATCTCTGCAAAAATTTCTCAAAGTCATATTAAAGACTAATAATTCACAAACTAAGACAGTCATCACTTGTGGAAATATTGTAGTGTACTTTTGTGAACTTCATAGATTGAGGATGCATAAGATATTTTGAAGTAATCTTGGAGAATAATTATTCAAATAGATGGTGAGACAGGTTCAGTTTTACTGAAGGCAGCAAAAGTAATAGTGAGAGAAAATGTTGACTAGGTGTGACTAGAGTGAATATTACGTTAGCAAACATTAAGACTAAAATAGAATTTGGGAGACACTTTGCCACCATTCAGTATATCTTCATGCTGTTAATAATCAGGCTTCTTGAATCATTATTAAATATAAATACATTACTTAGGCATCTTGAAAATAAAAGATGTGTATATATACTATGGTATAGTTCAAATAAGATTTTAGGGATATCAGTAGATCTTATAATACTGCTGTAGTGGTAGAATTGCTTTCTTACATGGGTAAGACATTTGTGGTATTGGAAGCCCAGCTCACTTACAATTCCAATGCATGTTAGGAAATATTTTTATATCTCATCCAATATGTTTAAGTTCAATGTCAGTTTCTAACCTTTGCTTTACCTTCTTAACATGGATTGCTTTATATATCTCTCATATGGCCGTGTTGTGGGCTGTTTGTTTTTGGTAAATGTTTGCCCAGGTCATTCTAGAGAAGACTGAAAGAGCTTTCCTTTGCATTTGCAGCTTCATTATTTAAGGTCATCCTTATTCACATCACCTTGACCTAAGAGAAAGGCTTTGCATAGCACATGCACTTTAAGTCTCAAAATCATATCACTAAGTGTAATCAATACATTGTTTCTGATCCAGTAAAAAAAAATAGTAACTGCAATCATGCTTTGTGATTATCAGAAATCGTTTCAACGGGAAGATAAGTGCTCACAGTTGCAGGCACTCCATGATTACTGAATCTCATTTTGGCTGGGTTAAGTGTGATTATTAGACAATCTGTGTGTGACAATCCTTCATTCACCTACTTTATACTATTGAAAAGTGATGGCTTACCAACCCTTACAGTCTCATGGTCCTGTCGATTGTATTGTACACATTATGCTCTCTTTATCTTACAGTTCTATCATGGCTTAACTTCATTTCAACAGAAGAGGTCAACATGATCTCATCCATTAATGTGAATTTGTCCTTTCTGTTTGGACTTAATCATATTTGTAATAGCTGTGTTCCAGAAACCCCTTTTATCTGTTCTGTATGGCTGTATCCCAACTGAACATTATAAGAGTCTAAGGATATTAACAGATATCCTTACCAGCTACATTGATTTTCATTTCTTTGGATATACAAAAAGAAATTGATCGAGAGGATTGAGCACATGAAAGGAATAACATGACTTTCAGTGTTTTATAGTTGATTCTCTGGGAGGGAAATAACTTTGGTTGGGCAAATGCAATTAGGGATCAGTGGTCTGAAGAGCTAATTACCAAGATCAATGGTGATGGTATTCTAGACTTTGTTTTATATCAGTCTCAGAGTGTTTATGACATACACTGCTTTCTCTCTTGGTACCTAAAATATCAGTACTCTCATTAAATAAAGTTTATAAAACTCAAATATCATCCACTAATTTCAGAGTTGTCAAAAGCATTATAAAGCTGGAATTTATTTCAATTACAATTCTTTTCCCACATGTTAAAGCTATTTTAACCTTTAACAGCATACAATTATTACAGAATAGATCATTTTTAATGATTCATTATATATGAGGTCATTTGACAATGCAATTAGCTTTGTGATGAAAATTTCTATTCTTTTGATCATTCTGTACCTATAATGAATGAGGAGAGTTTTACATCTAATTTCCTGAAATTAGAAGATTAAAGATAGAAACAGACTCTTGTATTTAAATGAGACACAGAAAGACTAGATTGCGTTAGTCCTTTAACTGTGCAGGCTTGAATTGCTGAACGTTGGAGTGTTGCTCCTTAATTCATTATTCATGCAACAGATCTATTGGTGCTATCTGTGAGTTTCCATTATCACCAAAATTTTCAGAGTGTGCTTGCCACTGTTATCTACAGATTAAAGAATAGGTCTCGCAAGTCCCGGGGAATGCCATGCCTCACTGTTTTGCATACATGACTAAGACACGAAGCCAACAGAGGTAGGATAGAAGTTATGAAACGCTGTGTAAATGTGCAAAAGAAAATTGTATTGACTGCACCTTATTTTTTTTCATTTTGTCTCCCTTTTACCTTTTTCTTTTGTGTTCACTATTGACCAAATGATTAATTTTTCCAGATAGGACACATTATGTTTCAAATTCCAAACATTTTTGTACATAATAATACCCAAAGCACTTTTATTTTCTGTTTCAAATGAATTCAGACAAAATTCATTTCACATAAAGAGGAAATTTTTAGTGAATAAAATTTGTATAGATTCTTATTCTACATCTAGTTCTAGGCATTTTAAGATCACTTTAAGCACTGCAATAGGCTTAGATTCACCATTTATGATTTTTTTGCCTTAAGTAAATATTTTCAGTATGCTTGCTAGGAGTAATAGTCAACTGTGCTCATATTGGATTCAGAAATGATTTATCTTTGAAAATACTTTAGCTAAGAAAATATGTTTGTGAATTATTTAATTATGAAGCTGCTCAGTTTAGAACTCTTCACTTATAGACTCAAAGAACTACTAATAATGTATTTGGTGTCAAATGTACATTAAAGTAAAAATTTTAAAAGTACAGGTATTTCTAGGCCAGTGAACATGTCTCTGCAGTCATCTCTAATGAGTGAAGAATACAATGTAAGGACCTGTCCTCAAAATTTGGCAAAAAGGAAGAGAAGGTGGGAGGCAGAAAGAAATGTTTGAGGTTGGGGTGGAGAGCTATGCTTTGTTATGGGAAATGTTCTGAGGCTTTTGCTTTAAAACAACTGTTGAACCTAGATATTTTAATAAAAGTTATGAACACTAGCTATAGTCCTCTCCACATACTGGACAATAATGATACAACCGATCCATATGTCAAGCATATAAAGTGCTATATTGAGAAATTGTTCTAGAAAAAATATCTGTATAACATACATATATTTAATGATCACATAAATTATTGCTCTCTTTTGATAAGAACCAGTTTTTGTAAGTGAGTTTTTTCATAAAAATTATTTTATTCTTATTTCAATGAATATAGATTTTCTTCCTTTTATAAAATTTATATTTTATAATATATATAATATAAAATATTTATATGAACAAGTACAGTGTTATGCTTTTGCACAACACATTAAACAAGCTCAAAATGGCTAGCATACCACGACATCATCAATGTTATGATGGCTCATAATGGAAAAATAGTGATGATATAAAATTTCTGTAAATTATTTTTAAAATAAATGTTTTAATGTATAATAAATACTAGTTATTAATGAGTGTCCCATCACCCACCCATTCACTTATTGCTGTAATGAAAACACCTACTCGTTTCAGATTACTATGTGTGGGTTTTTAAATAAGTATCCATTTTTACCTACAGCTAAAAAGATTTTTGAGTATCTTCTAATGTGTTTTTTAAGATTAAAAAAAAAAAAGCGAGGCATTGCAAGTAAGAAAAGGCCCAAGCGTCCTTATCATGAAGTCTATAATCACTGAGCTTAAAAAAAACAGAAACAAAAACAAAAAAAGTATTTTGTTTGTTATCTAGGAAGTGTTCTGAGTCTGATATATGTGGTTTTTGCAACCCAGGCATGAGCTGGCTTTCATATCCACCCTAATTGATAGAGGATAGTGATGTGGGAGCAAAGGTACGGACATTCTCTTTGCTTTGTATATTATATGTGTCCTACTGACTCAAGTATGAAAGTAGTGAAGAGTATAGGTTCCAAGTAAATTCCAGCTCAGCAGAGGTAGCAGAACATCTGATGAAAGAGCTTCAGGCTATCTCCACGCTTTGCCCCAGGATATCTGTTGGTGGACAATACATGGATGTCTGGCTTGACCATTAGCCTTAGAATTACTTCCCATTTCTCTTCTCATTATCCATAATTACAGATTAGGCTCCATTTTTTTTTATGAAAAGAGACTTCATAAAAACAAAACAAAACATAGGGTTTTTTTTTGTTGGCCAATGTACAATTGTCAGAAGAATATACAATGTTCAAATGAACAGCTTATAGGTAAGAGAAATTTTCTAGATTATACTAATTTTGCTTTTAAAATAAAAAATCCCATTTATTCTTCAACGAAAAAGAGGTTGGTAGTCATAAGGGTTTAAAACAAAATGTAAACAAGTTGCAAAAGTATAAGTCAAGAATGTAACACACAGCAACACAAGAGAATATAATACAGCAAGACTGGGTTTGTGACAGACCACCTTACAAGGTTCATTTTCCAGGTACACTTTCCTTGTTAATTATTAGGATATATCCAAATAGGTCATTAAAATATGGCCTGACATGGCCGACTGGTCCGAGACACTATGACTAGTGTTAGCATTGTTATGGTGTCTGATGACCCAGAACTGAGCTCAAGTTCCTTGAATATATCCCTCCTGTAGATGTGATGCTGGACTCCTTGGGAATGCAAGTTTCCCATTATGCACATTCAGTTGGTAGCAGAGAAGGAAATAAATGCATGAGGACTTGAGGAGGAAGAAATTCCATGTACTAGAAATTTGTTAATTTGCACATTGGCAGACTGCAAACATGGATAGGGAGATGAAAATGAGTCCTGTGGATTTCTCTGTATAAGTGTAAATAAGGCGAGAGCTACTAGTTCTGTCATGTAAGAGGATGAAACAAGAGGTGTCCAGTTCTCCACTACATATGGAGAAAGAAATAATGTGATTTTTTTCTGATAGTAACTTAAGCACTGTCTCTATTCCTATCACTATTGCTTTGAATTAGACAGAAACGCAATATGGGAAGTGCTTTCATTCCTTATGTTTAAGTCTACTTTCATGACAAAAAAAATTGAGAATAGGTCAATTTTTAAAAATCTCTCTCTATGTGTTTATTCATTCAAAGAACACTCTCTTTGAGAATTGAGAATGCCTTTGTTTAGTGGAGACATATCTGAAGTGTCTGACGCCTCTGCAAGTTGATATTCTAAGTATTTGTGGTAAGAACATTCATTAAAATAAGAGAGACATAGTCCTAATGTTCTTGATAAATCCTTTAATTTTATATTAGATGAGGAAAATTATGGGAAAAATCTGGAAAATTCTGGTTTTGTTTACTAGTTCTTCTTTATTCATTTACTGAACTATACAAGCAATTCTGTTGAGAGCTTGCCATGTGCAAAAGTACTAAAGGCTGATGATATAGGAGTGAACTAACAAGATTCATTGCGTTTTGTTTTAGGACACAGATGTTAAATGTTCCACTGCAAATTAAGTTATTGCAATCACTAGGCATGTCGTAAAAGAAACCCAGAGACTAGATGGTGTGACAGTGTGTCTTTTTTTTCCCTCCTTTATTAATTTATTCTTGTTACATCTCAATGGTTATCCCATCCTTGTATCCTCCCATTCTTCCATCCCTCCCAATTTCCCCTTATTCCCCTCCCCTATGACTGTTCCTGGGGGGATTACCTCCCCCTCTATATGATCATAGGGTATCAAGTCTCTTCTTGGTAACCTGCTGTCCTTCCTCTGAGTGCCACCAGGTCTCCCCGTCCAGGGGACATGGTCAAATGTGAGGCACCAGAGTACGTGAGAAAGTAATATCCCACTCTCCACTCTACTGTGGAGAGTGTTCTGTCCATTGGCTAGATCTGGGTAGGGGCTTAAGGTTTACCGCCTGTATTGTCCTTGGCTGGTGCCTTAGTTTGAGCGGGACCCCTGTGCCCAAATCTGCCTATCATAATGTTCTACTTGTAGGCTTCTAGGACCCTCTGGGTCCTTCTACTTTGCCTTTCTCCCATGATTCTCTCATCTAGAGTCCCACTAGAATGTCCTCTCCTCTGTCGCAGTTTCCTGGTAAGTGAAGGCTTTCGTGGGACATGCCCGTTGGGCTAATATGCAGATATGAGTGAGTATATACCATTTGAGTCTTTCTGCTTCTGGGTTAACTCACTCATTATGATCTGAGAAGGCCAGCTTTTAGACTTTTGGACATAACTGTGATGAGTTTAGCAGAACGAGGAAGAAAAGGCTGGGAAAGGAGGTGATTACAGGAGGTAAAGTAGATGCCATGATAAAGGCTTCTCCTTAGGAAGAAATTCTGTGGCCATACAAGAAGTGATGTATAAACAGGAAGCTATATACTGTGATCCCCAGAATAATGTACAGCTGTTTAGAAGGCTAGGGACTTCCATGCCTGCTTTGTGCAGAGAGAAACCAGTGAATACTTTAAACTGATCAAAAACAATAGAATTAAAGATAAAGGGTGGCAGACTCATAGGGCACATCTCTGGATGTGAACTATTTTATTTCCCTATGTATTACAGGCTAGTGTCACAGGTAAGTGGGGACTTGTTTCCATAAGAGTACCCAGTCTTTCCTCCTGCATAGTTAGTTGAAATGGAGTAGACAAAGAAACAGAAAGCATTATTTCCATAAGTTGTTGAATGATAAATAATGAAATTGTCAAATAATGATCTATATAACATTAAAAGACTTTTTAAAAATGTACCTATTCTTGAAATTTTTCATCAAACCTCTTTGTCCAAATGCAGAGACAACTGACTGGGAGATGCCAAACTACAATTCTATAATATAGTCCCTAAACCTAAGTCTCAGAAAAAGGCCAAGAATACTGTAAATTCCAATGGACCAGGACACTTGCTGTGAAATAGTATCTTTTATACAGTACAGAAAAGCTTCACTCATGACAGATCAAGAATAGAGTTGCCTGAACAAGACATGAAAAATAACACATGTCCATATGGATGCTGAAGACCCCACAAAGCCCTACTTCTAAATGAATAGCTACAAAGAAGTTAAAGGTAGCTGAGAAGGGGAAAATAATCTTCACACCACTATACATATACAGAGAAGTTATCCAGCTTAAAAGACTCAGCACCAACCCCACATACACATGAGCAACACTAAATGATTTAATCAAGTTGTATTCAGTATGTTTAAAATGTGTACATGCATAAATACACATATATGTAATAATAATAATAGTAGTAAATGGACATTTATTTATAAAGAATGAGTTGGGGGAAAAAAACTCCCAAATTGCACTTCTTACATTAAAAGGATGGGTTAAAGCAGTACAAATAAGGACAGATAATACATTAGTGATGGAAGGAAAATATGGACCCAGGAGCTACATTTTAATTGACAGTACTAACTCTAAGTTGACTCACTGAATTTAAATTATGGCTCCAAGGGCCTATGATCTCCCAAACTGGGAACATTTAACCAAGCATGAGGCATGAGCTCCTTCCAATGGGAACAATCTCAAAACCAATCAGAAGTTAGCTGGTTACCCCATAAAAGACATGCCATGATTGCACCAGTAATTGGGACTGTGACAGAGAATGTCTAATGCTGGCTAGGGAAGACTGTGCTGTCTCGGCCCCACCAAATACCTATGTAGCACCTTTTGATCCTATAGAGGTTAACCAACTGGGAGGGAACTTCCAGCTTCCTGCCAGCATGGTTTCACTTTAATTGCAAATCAAAGTAGATGATCACTTCAGCAATAGGTTTTTACCATCCATAAATTCTAGCCTTATGGCATTGGCAAAGCTACCTAACCTTCTCATTTGAAAATACATAGTATATGACAGATGGGCATATATCTATAAAGGATTGAATAATTAATGAAATTAGTGAATAAAACAATTAGTAAATTGTTTAATGTATTCTTGGAATCCATGATTATAAACCTTAGTATCATTTTTTTTATTTTGAACCTATTATGTTATTTTTCTTTTAAAAGACAAACATTTGGAAGGCTGCTATCTGGGAGGAGGTTCACCTCAGTCACAGTCATAGGGGAGGGGAGTAAGGGGAATATGGGAGGGAAGGAGGAATTGGAGGATTACAACTGAGATGTAATATGAATAAATTAATAAAAATGCTTTTAAAAAAGAAAAGAAAAAAACAAACATTTTACAATTACTGCTCTAGAGAAAAGTAATTTCTTATAGCCCATTATCATTAGTTCACGATATATATATTTATACTATAAGGTGATTATAATAGGTTTAGACATTGTTCTTTCCAAAATGTACATACAAAGAGTAAAAAGAAATATTCAATATAGCAACAGTTAAATACACACAGCCGTAGTCATACATACTTGTGTCTGTATATTGCTTCCTTGGTTTTGCAATACCCAACACAACTGTACTGTTCTTTGTCTTTGTTGAGAATATAGAGAATGTAAAACATGGGAAGCAAATAGAGATGTTCATACATTTTGCCAAAGTAAAATTTTACCAGTGTTTTTGTCTTGCTAATTGAAATAATTAGACAATTACACACCATGATTCAAGGCATTTCCATATGTCTGTATCATTGATGACAGGTTGTTTTTCTTTCTTTCTTTCCTTCTTTCTTTCTTTCTTTCTTTATTTATTTCCTTCTTTCTTTTCTTTCTTTTTTTTTTGTGAGACCTTTTTTGTATGTGTAACTGCCCTTGCACTTGCTTTGTAGAACTATCTGGCCTCAAATTCACAATGATCTGCCTGCTTCTGCCTCCTGTTCATTGGGATTGAGACCATGCTGGGTTCTTGATCCTTTATGAGACACTGTGATGATTTTTTGAGAATTCCATGTGAATATTGTATTTGTTTTTTAAATATATTTTATTAATTTATTCATATTACATCTAAATTGTTATCCCATCCCTTGTATCCTCCCATTCCTCCCTCCCTCCCTCTTTTCCCCTTCTCCCGTCTCTTATGACTGTGACTGATGGGGACCTCTTCCCCCTGTATATGCTTATAGGGTATCAAATCTCTTCTTGGTAGCCTGTTATCCTTCCTCTGATTACCACCAGGCCTCCTCATCCAGGGGACGTGGTCAAATAGGGGGCACCAGAGTTCGTGTAAAAGTCAGACCCCACTCTCCACTCAACTGTGGAGAATGTCCTATCCATTGGCTAGATCTGAGTACGGGTTTGAAGTTTACTGCATGTATTGTTCTTGGCTGGTGCCATACTTTGAGAAAGAACACTGGGCCCGCACCCGCCCATCATAATGTTCTTTTTGTAGGTTTCTAGGGCCCTTTGGATCCTTCTATTTTCCCATTCTCTAATGCTTCTCTCACTTAGAGTCCCATTAGGATGTCCTCCCTTCTGTCCCACTTTCCTGGTAAGTGAAGACTTTCTTGGGACATACCCCTTGGGCTAGTATGCAGATATAAGTGAGTATATACCATTTGAGTCTTTCTGCTTCAGGGTTAACTCACTCCTTATGATTATTTCTAGTTCAATTCATTTGTCCACAAATTTTGAGAAATTCCTTGTTTTTAATAGCTGAGTAGTATTCCATATTGTAAATGTACCACAGTCCCTTTATCCATTCTTCTACTGACGGACACTTAGGCTGTTTCCATGATCTGGCTATTATAAATAAGGCTGCTATGAACATGGTTGAGCAAATTTTCTTGTTGTGTGCTGGAGCATCTACTGGGTATATTCCAAGGAGTGGAATAGCTGTGTCTTGAGGAAGGCCATTCCAAGTTTTCTGAGATAGCATCAGTTATAGTTCCAAAGTGGTTGTACTAGTTTGCATTCCCACAAGCAATGAAGGAGTGTTCCTCTCCCTCCACTTCCTCGCCAGTATGTGGTGTCACTTGAATTTATTATCTTAGGCATTCTGATGGGTGTATGATGGAATCTCAGAGTTGTTTTGATTTGCATTTCCCTGATGATTAAGGAGGTTGAGCATTTCTTTAAGTGTTTCTCAGCCATTTGATATTCCTCTGTTGAGAATTCTCTGTTTAGTTCCAAGCCCCAATTCTCAATTGGATTATTTGGTTTGGTGGTGTTTAATTTCTTGAGTTCTTTATATATTTTGGATATTAGACCTTTGTCAGATGTAAGGTTCGTGAAGATTTTTCCCAGTCTGTAGGCTGTTACTTTGTTCTCTTGACAGTGTCACCTGCCTTACAGAAGCTTCTCAGCCTCATGAGGTCCCATTTATTAAGTGTTGACCTTAAGGCCTGAGCTGTTGGTGTTCTGTTCAGAACGTTGTCTCCTGTGCCAATGTGTTCCAGACTCTTCCCCACTTTTTCTTCTAACTGACTTAATGTCTCTGGTTTTATGTTGAGGTCTTAATCCACTTGGATTTGAGTTTTGTGCATGGTGACAAATATGGATCTAATTGCATTTTTCTACACGTAGACATCCAGTTAGACCAGCACTTGCTATCCTTTTTCCATTGAATAGATTTGGCTTCTTTGTCAAAAATCAAATGACCATATGTGTGTGGATTCATTTCTTGATCTTCAGTTTGATTCCACTGATAAAACCACCTGTTGCTGTGCCAGTACCATGCTGTTTTAATTACTATTGATTTATAGTACAGCTTGAGATCAGGTATGAAGATTCCTCCAGAGGATCTTTTATTGTACAAGATTGTTTTAGCTATTCTGGGTTTTTTTCTTTTTCCATATGAAGTTGAGAATTGACCTTTCAATGTCCTAAAAAATTCTGTAGGTATTTGATAGGGATTGCATTGACTCTATAAATTACTTTTAGTAAGATGGCCATTTTTATTATGATAATTCTCCCCATCCATGAACAAGGAAGATCATTCCATCTTCTCATGTCATCTTCAATCTCTTTCTTCAGAGTTTTGAAATTTTTTTCAAACAAGTCCTTCACTTGCTTGGGTAGAGTAACTCCTAAATATTTTATATTGCTTATGGCTAATGTGAAAGGTGTAGTTTTCCTAATTTATTCCTCTGCATGATTGTCATTTGTGTACAGGAAGGCTATTAACTTTTTTGAGTTAATTTTGTATCCAGCCAATTTGCTGAAGGTGCTTATCAGCTGTAATAGCTCTCTGGTGGAATTTTTGGGGTCACTTTGTACACTATCATATCATCTGCAAATAGGGATAACTTGACTTCCTCCTTTCCCATTTGGATACCCTTGATCTCCTTTTGTTGTCTTATTGCTCTGGCTAGAACTTCGTGTACTATATATATTGAAGAGATATGGACAGAGTGGGCAGCCTTGCCTTGTTCCTGATTTTAGAGGCATTTCCTTACGTATCTCACCATTTAATTTGATTTTAGCTATTTGCTTGCTGTATATAGCCTTTATTATGTTGAGGTATGTGCTTTGTATCCCTGATCTCTCCTAAACTTTACACATAAATGGGTGTTGTGTTTTATCAAATGCTTTCTATGCTTCTAAGGAGATGATCATGTGGTCTTTTAATTTCAGTTTGTTTATATGGTGGATTACATTGATGGATTTTCATATATTAAACCATCCCTGCATGCCTGGAATGAAGCCTACCTGGTCATGGTGCATATCATTGATATGTTCTTGTATTCATTTTGCAATTATTTTATTGAGTATTTTTGCATCAATGTTCATAAGAGAAATTGGTCTGAAATTCTCTTTCTTTGTTGGGTCTTTGTAAGGTTTAGGTATCAATGTGACTATGGCTCCATAGGATGAATTTGGCAATGTTCTATCCATTTCTATGTTTTGGAGTAGCTTGTAGAGTATTGGTATTAGCACAAACTTTAATGTCTAGTAGAATTCTGCACTGAAATTATTTGGTCCTCGGCTTTTTTTTTTTTTTTTTTTTTTTTGGTTGGGAGACCATCAATGATTACTTCTATTTCTATAGGGCAAATGGGACTATTTAACTTTTTTATCTGTTTCTTACTCAATTTTGGCAAGTGTAATTGATCAAGAAAATTGTCCATTTCCCTTAGATTTTCAAAGTTTGTAGCATAAATGCCTTTGACGTAGGATCTTATGATTTTTTTGTATTTCTTCAGTGTTTGTTGTTATGTCTCCCTTTTCATTTCTGATTTTGTTAATTTGGATACTTTCTCTCTTCCTTTTAGTTAGTTTGTCTAATGGTTTGTCTATCTTGTTGATTTTCTCAAAGAACTAGCTCTTGGTTTTGTTGATTCTTTGGACTGTTTTCTTAGTTTCTAATTTATTAATTTCAGCCCCGAGTTTGATTATTTCCAGACATCTACTCTGCTTGGGTGTTTCTGCTTCTTTTTTTCCTAGGGCTTCCAGATGTGTCTTTAAGTTGCTTATGTGCAATGTTTCCAATTTCTTTTTAAAGGCACTTAGTGCTATGAATTTTCCTCTTAGCACTGCTTTCATTGTTTCCCACAAATTTGGGTATGTTGTTTCTTCATTTTCATTGAATTTCAGGATGTCCGTAATTTCTTTCTTTATATCTTCCCTGACCCAGGGGTCATTAAGTAGAGAGTTGTTTAGTTTCCATGTACGTGTTGGCTTTTTGTTATTTCTGTTGTTGTTGAAGTACAGCCTAAGAGCATGGTGATCTGATAGGATACAAGGTAGTATTTTAATCCTCTTGTATCTGTTGAGGCTTGATTTGTGGCCTACTTGTGATCAGTTTTGGAGAAGGTTCCATGGGTTGCAGAGAAGAAGGTATATTCCTTTTCATTTGTGTGAAAGGTTCTGTAGATATCTGTTAGGTCCATTTGATTCATGGCATTGGTTAATGATGTTATTTCTCGGCTTAGTTTCTATTTCAATGACCTATCCTTCAGTGAGAGTGGGGTGTTGAAGTCTCCCACTATTATTGTGTGGGGATCGATGTGTGGTTTAAGCTTAGTTAATAAATCTTTTACAAATGTGGATGCCCTTGTATTCGGAGCATAGATGTTCAGAATTGTGATGTCATCTTGGTTGACTTTACCTTTTATGAGTATGATGTGTCCTCCTGATTCCTTTTGATTAATTTTGGGTGAAATTCTATTTTGTTAGGTAATAAAATGGCTATGCCTGCTTGCTTCTTGTGACTATTTGCTTGGAATATTTTTCCAGACTTTTCCCTGAGATAATGTGTACCTTTATGGGTGAGATGTGTTTTTTTAATGTAGAAGAATGTTGGATCTTGTTTATGCATTCATTCAGTTAGTCTGTGTCTTTTTATTGGAGAACTGAGAGCATTGATGTTGAGAGATATTAATGACCAGTGACCGTTAAGAGTCTTAATTTTGATGTTGGTTCCAGTTGAGCGTTTGTGTGATTGTGTTTTTGCAATGGTGTTGTTAGCTATTTCCTGTGTAGTTTTGTTTGTAGCTTGTCCCTTTGGGGTGGAGTTTTCCTTCTAGTACCTACTGTAAAGCTGAATTTGTGGATAGGTACTGTTTGAATTTGTTTTTGTCATGGAATGTTTTGTTTTCTCCATCAATGGCTATTGACAGTTTTGATGGGAAAAGTAGTCTGGCCTGGCATCTGTGGTCTCTTAGGGTTTGCAGGATCTCAGCCCAGGTCCTTCTGGCTTTTATGGTCTCTGCTGAGAAGTCAAGTGAAATTCTGATAGGTTTGCCATTAAATGTTTTTTGGCCCTTTTCTCTTGTAGCTTTTAATATTTTCTATTAATTCTATGTATTTTGTGTTTTGATTATTATGTGATGGGAACTATTTGTATTTTCCTGATTTTTTTCAGTGCCTCTCTATAGACCTCTTTTATGTCTTCCACCTGCACCTGCAAAGGCTGCATTTTCTTGCCTTTGATTATGAATTTTCTTTGTTTCCTCCATTATCCTCCTCATTACTAAGGATTTGAGGTCATTTCCTTGTATTTCCACTGTGTTTGAGTTCTCTTTATTGTTTTATTTGGGATAGAATCTGGAGATGCCATATTGTTTTTTGTTTTGGTTTTTTTTGTATGATTTTATGCTGTCCTTTAGTCATCTTGCCATCTCTTTTTGGCAGGTAGCTTCCAGAGTTGGGTAGAGGGAGTCTGGGCATAGATTCACCTATTTTCTCACGATTTCCCTAGGCCAGAAGCTCTGATGCTTCACTGGTCTGGATGGCAGTAGGCTTGCCCTGTAGTTTGGGTCTCTCACAGCCAGTGATACCCAACTCCCCTGTACTGTGGGTCCTGTAATTGTTCTGGGTCTCTGAATGTGTGTTGGACCAGTTCAAAGTTTCCACAGCCTTCTGGGTCCCCTTGTAGTACTGGAGCTCTCCAGGGACTGAAGCAGTCCGGCAGAGGGGGTCTAATGACCACTCTACTCCCTGTCTCCCTGAAATTTCCTTAGTCCCAGAGCTTTGATGCCTCACTGGTCTGTGGTTCACAGTAGCATTTTGGGACCCAGACCACTCAGAGAGTCCAGGTTACTGTCACAGGGCCCAAACCGCCCACACACTGAGTCCAGATCGTGTCTCTGGACCCAAATGGGTCTCTGGGTCTAATCCATGCACTTAGTCTAGTTAGCGTTGAGTCCAACCAGGGTATTGGGCTCAAACCACACACTGAGCTCACCGAGTTCAACTAGAGTTTCCGGGCCCGGACCGGACACCGAACTCAGCTAGAGTCTCTGGGCCCAACTGCCCACCGAGCTCAGCTGGAGTCTCTGGGACCTAAATCATGCGCTGAGCTCAGCTGAAATCTCAGTGGCCCAAACCGTGTGCTCAGCTCAGCTGGAGTCTCTGGGTCCTAAATCACGCGCTGAGCTCAGCTGGAGTCTCAGTGGCACAAACCTCAAGCCAAGCTCAGCTGAAGTCTCAGTGGCCCAAACCGCACGCTGCGCTCAGCTGGAGTCTCAGGAACCAAACTGCGTGCCAAGCTCAGCCAGGGACTCTGGACCCATACTGCAGGCTGAATTCAGGTACGGACTCTGGACCCAAACCACACGCCGAGCTCATCTAGAGTCTCAGGGGCCGAACTGTGCACTGAGTCCAGTTTGGGTCTCAGAGCACGAGCCGCATGCCAAGTTGAGCTTAGGTCACCCGCCCAAACCACGCGTTGAGTTCAGCTCCTGTTGCAGGGTCCAAATCTTGCACTGAGTCCCCTCTCTTGCTGCAATTTCCACCAGCTGCCACATCAATCGCCTCTCCCAGAGGGTTCCCAGGTGCAAACCTCAGCTGCCACTGCTTCTGCTCTGATCCAAGAAAATCTGTGCTCCTCCTGTGTGCAAGGGTAAGCAGGTTTTCTTTATTTTGGTTCTTTAAAACTGTGGAGTACTCCCGCTGTAGTGAGGTGGGGAGCTTGGTGTTCCTGGTTCAGAATTCTGTGCAGTTCCCTGAATCATTTACTGGAGCTTCTCAACACAATCCATGCTGCTCCCTTCCTTCTTGGATTTCTTGAATATTGTATTTGTGTTCTTTATAACTCCTATGTATTTTCATGACTTGCAAAATACATATATATATATATATACATATGTATGTGCATGTGTTTATACATGTTATACATGTGTGCATGCGTGCCTGTGTGTATGCATGCATACATACATACATACATACATACATACATACATACATACATATGTACAACAGATCTTAATTTATTATCTAAATTCTTCAAGTCTTGCATGGTTAGTTCTCACAATCATTGAAGGGGAGCACTCACAAGATTGACACCAAACATTCTCCCCCCCAAACAGTTTGGCAGCCTGTGAAAGTAGGCTTCGTGATATTCATAATCTATAGGTTGCTTCTGCATTGCTTTTATAAAAGCAGCAAGGCATTACTATTTCAGACAAATATCCATACTATGTTACTAAAGGCTAGAGAGCTAGTTGACTGTTTTTCGAGATGACCCAGCAACCACATGGTGGCTTACAACCATCTATAACTATAGTTTCATGGGCCCTGACAGCTTCTTCTGGCCTCCCTCAGTACTGCATGCCTATTTATCACACACATACATCTAGCGGAAACACCCAAGTGCAGAAGGCTTATTTAAACTTGAATCTTTCTTGCATCTGTTTCCAAAAGTCATATACATAGAAAAGCTGTTTTTGCTTTGCTCTTATCAACATATAAAACCTCCCATAGGATTTTTGCCATCAGGATACTTTCTGTTAAAAACATATTTGCTGTCAAAACACACAATTTACAACAGTCTCTGATTTCTTATAGATATGTCTTTTAGCTCCTACAACTTAAAAGAAGTTAGTAAGTCCGTGTTTTGTGTGCAGGTTGGGTATCTTCCCAAAATCAAGCCTCATCTCCCAGTTAGACAGCATGGCCACTTATAATTCTCTGAATTCTTAGTAATTCTTTTAAAAAGACTTAGTCTACTTTGACAATTTAGAAATTGAACAATCAAGTTTAATAAATAATCTATTTCATTTTCCTGTCAGTAATTGCCCACCCTTCCTTCTCCCATCCCTGTTGAAGCTTACTCTGAAGTGTGGTGATTTCCCATAGTTCCTCGCTGTTTCTATCTTTTCTTTCAATCCTGTTGGTAACTTCTACACAGGCTGGGAAGAAAGGGAAAGGAGCTATTATATCTGCATACCATCCAGCTCTGTGACTAGAAAACTATGCTTATAAAACCCTAAAAGAGATTTTGCCCCCATTTTTC
Organism: Acomys minous; assembly: GCF_964271855.1. NCBI lineage: Eukaryota > Metazoa > Chordata > Mammalia > Rodentia > Muridae > Acomys > Acomys minous. The sequence goes on along the minus strand of NC_140497.1, from coordinate 38,940,002 downwards.
ATATTTAAAGTGCGTGAAGTCAGTAAATTCAGAAGTAAACATGGAGGTTGTTCTTTTGAGAGCAGCATCTCAGGGTTTAGTCTACCAAATCAGAGAACATATGCAAATGTGGTTTGAATGCAATCGAGCTGCATGCTAAGCAGTAGCCAAATCTCAAGGGTCAGAGATTTGAAAATGTCTACAGCATGGAATCATACAGGCAAATGTTTGATGTACAGATGGGCATACCAAAATAGGTCACGGTTAGATAGATTCATCTATTTTATTCAATGCCTTATTTGGAATTGTTTATTAGGATTTTTAGTGTGTGAGACTTCAGTTTAACTCCTACCATGAATTCCAAATCATTCAGAGTCAATATTAGCTCAAAATATAGAATATATTTACTATGTGGATGGTGGGGGATTTATAGAAGTCTCTAGGAACACTGGAAGAAACTTGATTTTAACAAAGAGTAAAACTATCCCCGTTTCCCTGTGCCAGTTTTTTTTTTCTTCTCTGATTAAATGCATATCTGAACTCTAAGGTGCCTGCCATAATTAAGTTTCACTGAGGTTATATTATATTTATTGTTCTGCTCTCAGAATATTGTTTTGCTCACTCCGTCACATGGTTTTGAATTATTTTAAGTTTAAATTTCAGTGTAGTAAGTCTTTTCACTAAAGGATTTTCTGTTTATAAAATGTAACAAAGGCCAACATATGCTTTGAAATTTGATATTAAACAATTTTAAAGTTCATTTAATACAGTACCTTCAATAAATTTATCCTAAAAGAAAAACAGAAAGCCAACAACACTAAAAGCTTCAAATGTTTTTTATTATGGAACTAGTATGTTTAGTCATTCACCAGCACTGTGCGAGGTCTGCACACTGTCTATGGTAGGGGTACAATAATGACTGAGGTGGCTTTGACTCCTGCCTTAGAAAAATAGGAATCTAGCCACACAGTTTTTAATGATTTAAAAAAAATGTGAAAGACAAACCAAATCATAAAGAAAACATCAGATTTGTAACTAATAGAAGCTTCTGAAAAACATGATAAAGTTCAGTGAAGATATATTCTCTTCATCCTGTTCTTTGAACTTAGTGTTAGGAGGCTCTTTTACAAGTTACTTCCTTAGACAATATTATACTGTAAGTACGTCTTAATAATGCATTCACCAAACCTTCAAACTTACTTTTCCAACTGAATGCCGACAAAAAATGATAAAAACCACATTTCCTGGTCTTTCATCCAATCAAGGGCTGGACTCTCAAATACATTTGAATACATAGCTTGATTATGCCCTATGTGTCGTAACTTTTTCTTTGTTCAGAACTGGTTAACAGTAAAAAAAATAACATTTTAAGAGGCACTGCTAACTTTTACATAGTGGAAGTCATTTGATAAAGTCGAGTTCTTTAAGTGTATGTGTGGTTTACTAGGGGATTTGAAGGGACATTACTGATTATAAATGTTAAGATAAAAGTATTTTTTAAAAATTATGGATGAATGTTAATTTTAATCCATAAGGATCAGTGTGTTCAACCAGAACTTTTAAAACTGGTCATCGACTGTATTGTAATCTATTACATATCTCATGCATTTTCTCATGAGTTTAGATTGTTAAATATGAATGGGCCTAATCAACCCCTTCAGGCCTGACCTAAGGCTAAAGCTCTATTCTGTCTCTATGGTTTCACTTTGTTCCATATTATATGTTATTTTTGAAACCTTTCCAGTTTGTGTATAGGCTATTTCATTATATAAGTTTGTATAATATTATTTCAAGATAAAGGCATAACACCATAGAAATTTCATTGTCCTTTTAATGGTATTTTACCATCTTAGGAACTTAGAAAAGAGATGTCTATCCCTGAATACTTTATTTCCTTTCATCTGCAGATGGCAATCGTTCGGTCTTTCCTTGCTCATTTGTTATAGAAAAATATTTAATACGGTCTCAGGTTTTGCTGGCACACTCTAATGGTATTAACCTAATGAGTACACTGACTTTTCAAATCCTCAGTGCAGCACCATAGAATTCTGAGTGCAAACTGTGTCTGGACAACGGGTTGATAAGGATAATCCTAGGCTCTGAAACACCTGGTAGAGAGACTTTCCAAGCCCATGTGGGGCAAGGAGGATTCCTGGATTTTTTTAATGTATTGGCAAGCTTCTAGAGAATCAAGCTTGTCTGAAAACGGTAGCCAGCATTTATAAATGCTCCTCCTCATTTGGATCACAGGGATCATTTCTTTTCACTTAGACAAGCCAGTTGCCTTAGTTGTGAGAGGATTAACAAACTTTAATAGATTTAAGAAAGTAAGGCAGTTTGTAACTCCAAACCCTCCACTGCAAACAGTGTGTTTTACATCCTTGAGCATGAGGTGGTGTGCTATTTATTTGCTTCAGATATTTTTTTCCAGCTCTGGATTATGGCTGGACTGAAAGGTTTCTTTGTGTAGTTAAAAGGTAATGCTGTCACAAACTTCAGGAACCCAGCATCCTGCTTAAAGGCTCCTGGCTTCCCTCTTTGCCCTGCTCACCTATGTGCTCTATTCTTAGACAAGTATCATTATAGAAAATATACTCACCATTATGTGAAACGTGTTACAGAATTTATAAGCAAAGGTATATTTCAGAAGTAAATTTACATAGAAAATATAAAGTGAATTTTTATTTTATTTAGCAAGTCCCATAACCATGTGTTAATTTTACTGACTATTAATTAGTCAAGCAGGTATCAAGCACAGAAATGTGACAGGAAACACTAACTGAAGTTGCTGTTCAAAAAGAAAACAGAGCAGGTTATATAAATGAAATAATGAAAATAAACAGCAATAAACCAACTAGAGATTATGATTTATATTTAATGAACTTAAAGCATTCATAAAAGTTACCAGAAAAGATACTTTATTGAAGAGTTTGATGTTGCTGAAATACCAAATTTGTAAAGACAGAGGCCAAGGCAGGGATACAGGAGCATTGCTCAGTAGCCTTTGTTAGGACTGCGTGCATTTGAACAGTACTAATTAGAGTCAGAAAGTGGAGAGTGAGTGTTTGGGAGAGGGGGAAGAGCTCCGTGAAGATGATTATCCAAAGGCTAGGTGAAACTTCTGAGCACACACACTAATCAGTGGATTTTTAGAGGAAGAAGTTAATACGAAGATAATTGATAAAACACTCCTGCTTTTAAAATGATTCTTTCCCAAAGAGAAGTCATTTGTGTTTGTTATGTCGGAAAGCTCAAAGCTTTTGATGGTAACTATATGCTTTGAATTATCTCTTTATTAGGGATTGTGTGGTCTTAGCCCTTCAATTTAAATGTTTTGTAAATTAGTAATAATGATTATACTAAAAATGATGAAATATATATGTATTCCTTTCTTAGTTGCACCTGGTCATGTATTAATATCAATAGAATCTTCTAACAAATTGCTAAGCCAAGTAGATACGATGATTTATATACTGCTTTTTGGCTTCTTCTAAAGAATAGAAAAGCCATTTTCTGTGGTATCTGATAGTGTCTTAGGTTGGTGTCATCCATCAGATGCCTTAAGTGACACTTTATAATATGCAAGAAGGTCCCATATTCCTTGTGTAAAAATCGATGACCTCGTCAATTGGGGGCCATGGAAAATCAGCAAGAGTTCAGCTTTCTGACTGAGAACTCTGTCAGCGCTCTGGAAAGTGCTGCTCCAGAGCAAGAAACAGAAACCTGAACACAGCCAGACTTAGGGTTTGCCAGGTGTGTTACACAACTTTTTCTCTACATTTAAACAGTGTTTGGTATTCCTAATAACCTTTCAGGTGCTCAATAGTGCTAATAACTGTAACTCTAAACATACTGTCAAAGCTCATTTATAATACAATATGACAGTGTGGCATTACATTATTCTAACATTTTACTTAATTGGTTTTTTTCCTAATCTTATATATTAATTGCTAATTATGTTCACATATATTTATAGATGTAGCAACTCCGCTCATATCCTTTTGTATTCTTGTCTGAAGAGGCAATCAACTTGCCACCTTCATCAAAGTACATATATTAATTATTTGAATGAACCTGAATTTCCCTGTTAAAAAGGTACAAACTGTTTGATACAAATCTCGTAGATTAAACATGCTTTATTTAAAACACTAATGTTCTCTTTTCTCAGCTTTGTGATCATGAACAGAGGCAAAATAATTTGATTCACAATGTACAGGACTCTGGATTATGTGTTTGGAATCTTGAGAAAGCAGATTTTAGCTATATGAAAACAGCAGTATTTCACAGTTGGAAATAAATGACAAATGCATTCCCTGGAATGATAATTTTGTTTGATTTAGTTATTAGTTCTTTGGATATTTCATACAGCATATTTTCATCATGTTCACCCTCCCCCTCCATGACACTACTTGCAGATTCAGCAGACATTGCATACCCACCCAATTTGTGTCATTTTTTAAAAAAGAGGTCTTTAAATCCATTTATGCTTTCCAGATACTCTTCCGCTGGATCATGGTCAACTTATCAGTGCCCATGTGCTTTAAAAAAACACTTGATGTTTTCCCAGCATCTATAAACTACCAGGAGTCCCTCAGCTTGAAATGGGACTTCATGCCCACCTCATCTCTCCACTCTAGGAGTTTACTTAGATTCAGCCTGTATAGGTCTTGTGTAAACTGCCATACCACCACTTATTTAAATACCTTGATGTAGGTAGTAAACATTTTCCCTGAAGTCATCTACCACCTCTGGCTCTCACGGCCTAACAACCCCTCTTACTCTGTGCTCTGTCAATCACCATGTCTAATGCATAAAAATGTCTCTGAAGATTCCCTAATTTATGAGTGTAAGTATAAAAGATTGCGAGTCGGTTTGTTTAATACTGTGCCCAGTTAGCAGAATCATTATAGTAGGTTCTCTTTTAGGATTTATGACTTGTCTAGACAGAAATAATAGTGCCAGGTGTAGCTTTCATCTTGTGGAGATGCCTTAAATCCAGGCGGGGGATTGTTGGCTACTATGATCAGTTCCTCCCACTATTTTTCCAACAGGCACATACAGCCAGTCAGGCTATTATTGCAGCTTGCATAGTTCACAGATGGGTGAGACTGGTGATTACATTTCTCTTCCAGTAGTATGCACAGGACCTTCCAGGACTATGAATCTAACCAACATCGATGAAGCCTCCAATTCAGTAAATCTTGAATCATTCATGTTCTATAATTCAAGTATATGGTATCTTCATCAAGAAGGATGTAGTGTGAGGTTCCGGAGAGCCACTAAGGACATCAGCAAAAGCCTATACTCTTTAGAGGCTTAAGGGATTTTATTTGGTAACAATTTCAATCGAGGTAAACCACTCCCAGCATTGAGCTTTTTATTTGTTATCTAGTAGCTAATAAGGGTGTGGCTACCCTGCTGTAAAATAATGTGTATATTGTGTGCATATATATATATGCACATATATGAAGCTTCGCATATTTTCCATATGACATTTTGAAAAGTCTTTAATGTTAGTCATTCATTCCATATGTCTAAGATATTCATTATTACACACACACACACACACACACACACACACACACACACACACATATATATATATATATATATATATATATATATATATATATATAATAAACTACATGCAGCAAGAAAAAACATGAAACTATCAGGAATTATATAAAGGTTACATTCTTAGTGTTTTGGCTATTTGTATTTGGCGACTTTGAAGAAAATATCCTCCTTATCTTGGTACTTCTAAAATTCTGAATGTAAATCAATATCTATCATATCTGATCTCTTTCAACTTTTTTACACATACTCATCTACTCATCTACATATGTGTCTGTGTGTGTCATAACTTCTATAAGATTTTTATCTTATGTCAAGCTCACATAACTACCACTAGAGTCAAGACACTAAATATAAATAAAGACTCATGTTTGCTAACAATGCTTTTGACTGTAAGAAATGTGTCATTAGTAAGAAATAAAATACAATAAACAGAGAGACAATTTAACTGTTGAGAGTGCTCGCTGCCAAACCTAATGAGAAATTTAGTCCAATACCTCAGATACATATGACAGAGAAATGAGCCTTGCTTGTTTTCCTCTGGTTATCATATGAGTGTAATGGCAAGCACATTAGCATGTGTTTATCCTCATGTATGCACTCACATATGCACACACACTGAAGTATATGTATATGTGTATATATATATATACATATATATATAATAAGTTAAATACATATAATTTAAAATGTAAAAAAGATGCAATTTGTCCTGTTGATTTTTTTTCTGGGTTGGCTTTTACAATATAACATTTTTAAACATACATTTACTTACACAATAATGCGTCATTGACATCCCTCTTTAGTAATGAGATCTTCTCAGTGTTGTGGGCCCAGATTTTGACACTTGTAACGAGGGTACTGAGGTCTGTAAAGGCTTCTGCTAAGCCACTTACTACATAGTTTCTTACAAGTTCTGCTTTTTCTAACATGCTAATTTCTCGTGCCTTTGCTTTCACCAATTCTCTGGTATTAACATTGCCCATGGACCATCATTAATTAACCTTTAGTTATCACATGACTGTAGATCCATCAATGTAATGAGAATTCTGGAGTTTTGACTTCTTTGAAAAGATGCAGAAATGTCATAGGGATAATGTTTTCACTTTAAATCCAGGTGTGGGAACATGACGCTGCTTCTCGGGAGCTGACTAATATTTACCTGGTGCTTTAGCAGAGGCTTGATTTTGTCAGATGCAGATAGTTTCTACAATTGTGAGACATGGAATTCTGGGAAATTCGGCGGATATATAAATGCTAGGGCCCTGAGAGGTGGGATTGTTGGTGGTGTTTGATTTGTGTCAATGGTGGTCTGTTAGGTAGTGTACAGAAAAAACAATAACAAGAAGAAATTAGATAACCTGATAACAAAGACCAAACTTGTCCCAAGGAGCTTATGCCTCTAACTTGCAAAAAGTAGTCTAAAGATAACCTTGATCCCCACACATTCATCTATATCCACTTTTCTCTCCTATTTAGTGTTAGGCGTTGAAAGGAAGGAGAAAAATGGAGGAAATGGGTGTAAGAAAAAATAACCCACAAAGTAGCTAACCTCTGATACTAAACAACAGACATTGATTCTCATCTTCCTGTGAATTTTCCCCATACCTCATCAACCCCAGTCAAGCCTTACATATGCTTATCTTTTGTTGAAGTATAGAATGTGATCATTAGAAAAATACATAAAAGAATCTCATACCACATCATTGAAACCTTTATGATGCACTTTCTTTTTTCCCCAGCTCAATTTCTCCGAAAGTTCCCCCACAGTGTTATAACCATTGTCTGGTCTTGTATATCTTAGTCACGTATCATAGATTCATAAGTCAGTCACCTAACCACTCCGCACCTGTTTCAGGATGCCTTAAATGATTTCAGTTCCTGTTTGATTTGCTTTGGTCTGTTATAAGAGTGTCTCATGCAGTTCAAGCTGGCCTTGAACTTCTAAGCCTCCTGCCTCCACCTTCAGATTAGCAGGATTATAGACAGGAACCCCATGTTTAGATTAGTCCCATTGTTAATACATAAATGATGATGCTGTGAAGATTATTAAGGAAATTTATTTTATCAGGCATTTATCTTTCTTTTTATTTATGTCATTTGTGTGGGCTGAGTTTGTGTACATGCACAATTTATGTACAGGAACCCATGGAGGTCAGAAAAAAATTCTGGGCCCCCTGGAACTGGAGTTAACAAGGAGGTTAGGGCCACAATTTGTGTCCTGAGGACTCAACTTGGGTGCTGTGAAAGAGCAGTAAAGTGTTTTTGAATACTGAACCTCTCTGTTGCACCTTAAGAAGGTTAAATGTGAAATCAAAATTCTAAAGTTCTAAGATAAATACCCAAGAGTAAAATATCTGGGTAGTTTCTGAGAATATTTTATATTGTAATTACACGATCAGTTTTCTTTTTCTTTTTCTTTTTTTTAAATTTATTAATTTATTCATATTACATCTCAGTGGTTATCACCTCCCTTGTGTCCTCCCATTCCTCCCTCCCTCCCATTTTCCCTTTATTCCCCTCCCCTATGACTGTGACTGAGGGGGACTTCCTCCCCCTGTATATGCTGTAAACTTCAAACCCCTACCCAGATCTAGCCAATGGACAGGACATTCTCTACAGTTGAGTGGAGAGTGAGGTCTGACTTTCACACGTACTCTGGTGCCTCATATTTGACCAAGTCCCCTGGATGGTGAGGCCTGGCAGCACTCAGAGGAAGGATAGCAGGCTACCAAGAAGAGACTTGATACCCTATGAGCATATACGATCAGTTTTCTTTAAAGACGACACCTTATGTTTCATAGTAGTAGCATCTTTCTCTACAACTAGTTATATGTTCATTCATTGATTTGTTAGTTTATTTATTCATGTCTGTGTGTTCACACTCACACACATTTGGGTGTGTGTATACTCACGTGCATGGTAGGGTGGTTGTGTGCAGGTCTCTAGGGATAGAATTTGAATCCTTATGATTAAAGCAAGCATCCTTAATTGCTGAGCCATTCTCAAGACCCAGTTTGGACAATTCTAAATTTCCTATCTTTACTGACTGAGCTTCACTGTCCTGTCTTGCCAATGTTTGCTATTGTTGCCACTTTTTTATTGTGCTCATTTTATTTTGTATTTAAGGGCATGATACAGTGGAGACATGCCCTCATGCATCCTACCTGTGCCTTGAACTTGCTATATAACATGGGTAACTTTAATACCTGATCACCCTGTCTCAACCATGCAAGTTCAGGAACTACACATACATGCCCCAATGGCAGGCTTATTTTAGCCACTGTTATCTGAGTCTGGTGATAATTCATTTTAGTATTAATTTTCACTTCCCATATAGCTAACAAAATGTTTTCAACCTTATGTCCTTTTTAGTATATGTCTTTTCTCAGTGAAATGTTTAAGTACTTTTTTTTTACTTTTGAAACATTTTTGTTCTATATTGATTTTTGTGTGTATTTATTTCTCCTGACACTGCATTTTATAAAGACAGTTTTCTTCAAGACTATCCTATACATTCCTGATATTAAGCCCCTCCCTGACTCACACATCTCCCTCTTACAAGTAGTCTGTTTTCTACCTTTCTCCCTTCTGTACTATTGTCATATATGTATATTGTATTTTATTATGCATGTACACAAAACCTAAGATCTACAAATCAGACAAAACAAGACATTTTGTCTTCATTTCTTATATATTTTGCTACATGTAACAGTCTCCACTTTTTTCTGTGTCCTAATAAAAATATAATTTTGTTTTGTTAACAGATTAGAAATGTGGCATACATCCACAATATAATTTTAACAGACAATTTTGATTTTAAAAATGTATCCAATTGAAATTCCTATGTGATACTGAGGTCTCACCAATAGGATGTGCTCCATACCTATATCCCCAGGAGTTACTACTGTAAAGTTTTTGACGTATAACACTTAGCATATAACAAATTTGTTAGGAACAAAACTTTTTCTAATGCAGAACAATTCATCACAACCAAGGAAAATGTCTTACCCATCACTGATATGTCCCCAGTTTACAAAATGTTTAATTGGATTTTAGTCAGTCACTTGCTGGATTATTTTTGTTCTTTTTTTTCCTTTTATGTTTTCACTGCTGAGAGTGAGAGTACTTTCTACACTGAGTGTACTGAAGTACTCCATATTGGGTTAGAAAAATATTTTCTTTTTTGTAGGGAACTACACATGTAAAATATTTTTAAGCTCAATAAGAAACAGCTTGCTTAATTTTCATTTGTGTACTATACTTTGGTGTCAAGCATCAGAAAAAATTGATAGTGCTAGGATCCCAAAGATTTACCACATATTTTTATCCCTCAGAATGTCAAAAATTTATGTTTTGTGTTTAACCCATGAGCACTGTTTTTGATATGTTTTTCTTCCCATTGTCAGTGGATGCACAAACACTCAGCACTAGTTGCTTTCTTATTATACTTCTGTATAATGCCCTAAATCAGCTACGTATGTCTTGTGAATATGTATGTATAGGTTATGTCAAACTTTTTGCTATATTCCACTGGTCTGTGTCTGTCTCTTTGCCGAAGTTATAATATTTTGTATTTTTTATAGAAGAAATATAATTTCAGGTAGATAAATGGCTCTCATTTAATCCTCCTTAGAAATATTATTATAAGCCAATATTACTGCTGTTATTTAGAGACTGAAGCTTTCCATATAGATTTTAGAAAACATTTGCCTATGTCTATAAAACCTCAGCAGAGATTCTGATGCACATGTTATTAAAACATTGATATACTTAGGGATAAAATTTTAACCACATAGAATTATTATTCTCATTTAGAAAGGGATGTTCTTTATCAAATATTTGACTATTTTCTCTTCACTTTGTCTGACATGGTAGGGCTTCTAAGATACACATTATAAAATTGTATTTAATTTAATGTAAGTCTGAAAAACAAATTAAAAGAAACAAATTATAATATTCAAAAACATAATTCCATACCACCCTCAAAAATATAATTGAGAGCGTAATTCAATGTTTCACAAAAGTCAAAATATTTTATAAGAAATTTGTATATGTCTTATGTAAAATTTATGTCAATTACAATATTTGTTAAATAAAATGATAAATAAACAGAAAAAGGAGAAATGAAGCAAGAATATGTAGATTATAAACAAGAATAAGGAGGAAAAATTTGAAAGAAAGTCACTGTGTAAAGACAAATGACACCTGAATTGAGAAACTAAGATGAGATACCACTAGTGAAGAGGATATTTAACCGAATGGTTTTGGTGAAACCTAGTCAGACTACATAAAGTGTAGCTCCCATAGTCCTGGGAGAACAAGCAGGAAAAAAGCCAGAAAGATCATAAAAGACAGAAAATTTAGAGAAGTGCTGCAGAATGCTATGTCCAGGTCCACAAATAGCCATTGCAATCAAAATCTCTCAACATTGTGAATGAATTGTACTTGGTTTGCATAGCAATGGGGCAATTAATAGATGGGCTAAGTTGGGTCATACAGTAAAGATAAAGATGTGAATCTCAGAGAGGTACAAATAGTGAGCAGTAGGGTTGGTAATGGTGGAAAAACTAAAAAAGGAAGGTGGCAGAAGAAAATATTGTGAATGCATTATATAAAATCATGGAATTGTCAAGGACCTGACTTAATATTTTTTAAAGTTCAATTAAATCTCTGTTCAAATCTTCATTCATTTGTTTCTAGTGATTGTTCTCTACTTTTAAATGAATATTTTAGGTAATCATCTCATAAAATATGTCCAAACATTGCAACTTTGGGATGAAGTAACTCATAATTTGGAGGCAACTGAAAGGACAGTAAACAATAGTGAATGAATTAGATACCATCTTTTATATATATTTTATTAATTTATTTATATTACATCTCAATTGTTATCTAATCCCATGTATCCTCCCATTCCTCCCTCCCTCCCACTTTCCCCCTACTCTTCTCCCTTATGACTGTGACTGACGGGGACCTCCTCCCCCTGTATATGCTCATAGGGTATCAAGTCTCTTCTTAGTAGTCTGCTGTCCTTCCTCTGAGTTCCACCAGGTCTCCCCACCCAGAGGACGTGGTCAAATATGAGGCACCAGAGTTCGTGTGAAAATCAGTCCCTACTCTCCACTCAACTGTGGAGAATGTCCTATCCATTGGCTAGATCTGAGTAGGAGTTCGAAGTTTACTGAATGTATTGTCCTTGGCTGGTGCCCTAGTTTGAGCAGGACCCCTGGACCCAGATCCACCTGTCATAATGTTCTTCTTGTAGGTTTCTAGTACCCTCTGGATCCTTCTATTCCCCCATTTTTCCATGCTTCTCTCACCTAAAGTCCCAATAGGATGTCCTCCCCTTTCACCCACTTTCCTGGTAAATGAAAACTTTCATGGGACATGCCCCTTGGGCTAGTGTCGAGTTATAAGTGAGTATATACCATTTGAGCAACACCACATGCTGACCAGGATGTGGAGAAAGAGGAACACTCCTTAATTGCTGGGGGGAACACACACTAGTACAACCAGTTAGGAAATCTATCTGGCACTATCTCAGAAAACTGGGAATAAGTCTTCCTCTAGACCCAGCTATTCCATTCCTTGGAATACAAAGAGAAGATGCTCCAGAACACAACAAGGACATATGCTCAACCATTGTCATAGCAGCCTTATTCATAATAGCCAGACTTTTTCAACTATATTGTATCATTCAACATCCAGCAGGTAGCCTGAGTCTCGATTCCAGAGGATCAGTCAAGGTGCTACTTGCTTCTGAAGAACAGACACACCATAAGACTAAATGTCCCAAGGTCCTGCTTCTTACTCCTTGGTGGCTTAGAGGATCAGGGTGAGGCCTGAGGCCCAGAGGGTGCTTCAACAGCTAACAGGATCCAGGGACTGGGAAAGCAGTTGTACTATCATTGCCTGACAACCAGGCATCCAGCAGTGGCTCTACCACAGAATAAATGCAGTGATGGTGAAGAAATAGTGGGATCACAAGAGAGTGAGCAGACCATCCAGCCTATATTTTTTTAACCTTGGTCAACGGGGAGGGGTTTGAGAGTGAATGTGTCTGATGCTGGGGCTAAAGGCGCAAGGATATTTAATCTACATGGAGTGGTACAGCATCAACTTTAATGCGATAGCTCAGGATCCTATCCCAAGAAGAAAACATAGTACTTAATTATCTTATGGGTGGGGAAAACATCCAGCTACAATTAAAGGTTATTTGTTTAAGGCTACTGTCTCCTTAGTATAAGGTGGAATACATCCAGGAATATGGTTGTCTGAGCCTGCGATGTTTCCTGAGGGCTATGTGACACTCCTTAGAGGATCAAGGGGGCCCCAGATAAGGGAAGAGAGAACTCTGCTGAGAAAGGGAATCTCTGGCAATAGACCAGGCACAGTTGGCTAGCCAGATACAACAAACTTTGTCCACTCCACCAGTGCCCTACATTGTTGACTAAATTTTATGTTCTACTACATACAGGTTAATTGCATCCTAGCAAAAATCATGTGTGACAAACTATTGAAAAGTTCTATAAATTTTAAATAGCCCATCAGGTTATCTTTCTGAGGTCAATATTTTTTTATTGGTAACATAATATTTTGTGTATATGTAGTCATATAAAGCAAAGTTATTTTATAATTGTTTTATTCTGTTTTTACCCTTTCCTTACATCTTTCTCTCCCATCTACCCCCTTTAACAAAGACTATGAATCTTGTACCTCAGGTTGATCTAGAACTTACTATTTATCAAAGGATATAATAGTTGCTCATCTTGCCTCCTCTCCAAAATCTTGGGAATAAGGCCTACATCAAGCAGGATTTAGAAAGGTTTCCATCCTAACATATTGAAAATGCTAGTCATGCATTCTACCAATCTAACTAGACCCCTAGGCCTCAGTTTATATCTTTAGAGGTCAGATATCCAAATAGAGCTCAGTGGGCTGAAATTAACTAACATTTCTCCATCTAGTTTCTACGTTACTGGAACAAATTATAGTTTTGCTGTTTCCAGCTTTTTTTTCTAGTGTTAATTCCTTTCATGTTCCAAGCCAGAAATGGTGCCTCTTGTCTTCTCAAGCGCTATAGTCTGCCAATGAGTCTTTGATTGTGTTTTTACTCCTAAGATCTGTAACTAATATATTACATATATCCATATCTTCCAGGAGAACTTACCATGTACTGATTATCAACCCTGATTCGCCTATACATGAAATCAGAAATACTCACAGACTCTGAATATTAGAGCACAGACATATTTTAAGATCCTTAATCTGTCACACACTTCTTTTAAACATTTATTCTTATATTAAAAAATAGGCATTTTCATGCAATATATTCTGAATACAGTTTCTCCTTACCAAACTCCTCTGAGATCCTCTTCATCTCTTACCTTCCCACCCATCCAAAGCAACATCCTTTCCATCTCTCCTTAGAGAAAAAACAGGCAACTAAAGAATAGTAATAATAATAATAATAATAATAATAATAATAATAATAATAATAATAATATAGTATAATAAAACAAGACAACAGAAAAAAACACAAACAAACCATAATAGGACAAAACAAAGACAAATAACAGAAAAAATTACAAGGCAAAAAGAGAAGAAACACATAAAGATAAAGACATATGCTTTTGTTTATAGACACAGGAACCCCCTAAGATCAAAACTGAAGCCATAGGTCCTGTAAACTTCAAAGATGCAATTGAGTTACTTTTTTGTTGGCCATCTACTATTGAGCATGGCTCTGCCCTTAGGAGTGGTTGGTATTCACATGGAGGTTCTCTTGGAAAAAACTAATTTTTCATTTGTGAGTAATTGTCAGTTAGAAACAGATTCTGATTCTGGAATGTGTTAGGGAGGTAGGCTTGTGTCCGTTACTTTTCTCAGTTCTGGGACCCTGTCTAGTGCAGACATGTACTGTCATTCTTATTTATTTATTTATTTATTTGGAAGACACACATTTAAAATTCAAGAAGAGGGTCTGGAGGAGTGGGAAAGTGGTTAGGAGCATTTGTGCTCTTACAGTAAACTCAGGATTTGCTCCTAGCACCTATACGTCAAGACACATACACACACACACATGCACACATGCACATGCACATATGCATGCACACACACACACGCACATTTAGAATTCCAGTTCAAGAAGATCTGATGCCATTTCTAAACCTCTGAAAGCACTACACACACATGCGTGCAAACAAAACACTTATGCACATAAAATAAAAATGAACAAATATTAGAAGTCATATTCAAGAACATAAATCTTAACATGATCATTTAAAGAATAAAGGTTTAATATTTCCCATGTGACAATAAATCTGATGTGGGTGCTCCGATATTCAAGTTCACATTTTTTAAACCTCCAGGGAACTTTTCAGTTTTGTTCTACTCCTAGCAGCATGGAAATTTTACCTACAGCTGCATGCTCACATTTTAATCCGGAAAAAAAGAGACAATAGGACATGATGGAATTGTGCTTTTTAGTTCATGTCTAGCATGCCTACTTCATAATGTTTGCACATATTTGTTGGCAGTTGTCAATTCTCACAAATAGTTCGGCTTCTCAAAATCCAGGATGGAGAGTTTAGTTATTTTGTGTGGGCACTTTTTACCCAAAGAAAATGTAAGCATTAATTTTATGAGAAAGATGAGAAGTCAAATAGAAGTACGTGTTTTTAAATTTATATGCATGACAAAAATCTCACAGAGGGCTTTGGGAAACACACAATATGGAATAGTGTAGTATGTTTAAGAAATAGCTTCAAGTATAGATACAAAGAAATAGACCCAAAGTCCTGCTATTTTTATATTCGGTATGTCATGTGTATTAAATCAAAGGTTTCTATCGAGTAGCAATTATTCTCTAAAGATGTGCTCCATATCTTCTGCTCCAGTGATTCTCAAAATAGTAGTGTGCATGAAAAATCCTTTGGGAAGTTAATTGAAATTTGAAGTTCTCAGTCTCCACCACATCTTCTAACTCAAAAGGTCTCAGAGGGGTCTGCAATTTAACAATAAGCCCAGGTGATTTCTCATGAATGTGGTGGACAAGCTCAATGTGGTGCTCTGTGGAAAGCTAGCAGTGAGCACCACGGCACATAATTTAACATGCATTTATTGAGGACACGCTGTAGCATTTCCAATAGACACTATGCATTGTGTAATAAAAAACTTAAGGTGTGGACCACCTTGTTAAGGAGCTGTCAGTGGAACACAAACCGGCTTCCCCTACACTGTTTAAGAAAACCCAACAGAGAAGCTAACAAGAGGGTGGCCCCCATCTTTTCTTAACTTTACTTCTGGAACATAAGAACCACATTTGAATAAAACAAGTTTTGTTTTTTAAGTCATTGATGTCGCTTACATACCAAAAGGCTTTAGACTTACTAGGAATGAAATATAAAACAATGCAATAAATATCTGTCATGTAATATTATGAATGTTTAAAAGGTAATTGAAATAAATTATTGGAAACATGAAAAAATAACTAGATAAGAAGCAAGCAGGTTTTATTTGGAAGCTCAAGAATCTGAAAAGGAGAAAAGAACCATTGAGTCTGAAAGAATATGATCAAAAGTATGGATAATGTAAATGCACATGCCCAAGTTGGGTGCAAGCCATACCATTGTCTCCAGTGATGATTATGTTTAAAGAGCTGCCTCATATTTAGCCAAGTCCCCTGGGTGGGGAGACCTGGTGGCACTCAGACGAAGGATAGCAGGCTACCAAGAAGAGACTTGATACCTTATGAGCATATACAGGGGGAGTAGGTTCCCCTCAGTCACAGTCATAGGAGAGGGGAATAAGGGGAGAATGGGAGGGAGGGAGGAATGGGAGGATACAAGGGAGGGGATAACCACTGAGATATAATATGAATAAATTAATAAAAAAGGGAAAAAACAGAAAAAAAGAGCTTCCTTATATTGCTATTATTCCTGTCTTACTTATGCAATCATTTCCAGGAGAGACTGTTTCATAACAGATTCCCTGGTGTTATAGAGTGTGGGAGGGGAAATTATAGACCATCTCACCCTAAACAAAGAAAGGCTGGCAACGACTGAGCAAAAAGTACCAGAGGCTTCCCGGGATGGACCCCAGAGTCATTATCCAATGCAGAACAGTCATTCCTGAAATTATATACACACAAACAACAAAATGGACTCAGAATGCCTTTATTTTTATTTTGGTGTATATGTGTGTATAACAATAATAATTAAAGAAAAAGACGAGGCCATCAGTTTGCGAGTAGGAAAAGAGCAAGAGGATTTGGCGCAAGGAAACCCAGTAGGGGTTAGAGGATGAGAGAGAACACAGGGGAAAGGAGTTTCCATGCTGTTTTCTATGTTTTTCTGTAAAAGAGAAATCAAGAAATGACACATGACTAGGTTAGGTAGTAACATTTAGTACTTATTTTTATTAACTTTAATGTAAGAAAACATACATTTTTATAGATGTAAAACTGCTTAGCTTATGAGTAAATTTTACTAATCTAAAAAATCTTGCAAAGCATGGAGTCTAAATACTAAGGTCTTATACACACAAACTCAGACTCTGAAATTTCAAGAGTAATTTTGTACACCCTATATTCACCCATGAATATCCAGCCAAATATCCCATGTTCAGTTTTACAAAAGAGTACAGAACTGGCTGTCCCATGATACAAGCCCAGTGATCTGAGCTTAATACCCTAGAACTATGTAAACATGGAAAGACATAATTGACCCCAAACGCTGTCCTCAAACCTTCTTCTCTATACCTTCGTCAATGTAATTCCCTCCTCTATCTATCTGTTTCTCTCTGTCTCTGTCTCTGTCTCTGTCTCTCTGTCTCTCTCTGTCTCTCTCTGTCTGTCTGTCTGTCTGTCTCTCTCTCTCTCTCTCTCTCTCTCTCTCTCTCTCTGTCTCTCTCTCTCTCTCTCTGTGTGTGTGTCTTTCAAACACACTTTTACCATACATACATTGCACAGACATAAAATAAAAGTAATAATAATTGCAATGTCAAATCAGTAAAAACAATAGACACTTAAAAGATAATGATGTTTATATAGTAGTTATTAATACATTTGATACAATAGAATATTAAGTAGCATGTAGTTTTAAAACCCCTATGATATTTGATAATTTTTACCTAACTCAAAAGTAAATTAATATAAAATATTTTTCATGTTTTTTTTAAAATCAGAGAATTGGTGGGATATAATAAAAAATCTCATCACAAAATTTATCTTTAAAATATATCTCTTGATTTTTTTTCTTTCTTCTTTTTCCTCCTATCTCATCTCTGGCAGAAATAAAATTGAAATATTAGAGTCATTCTAAAGATGGTGAGAAATGATAAGAGAAAAGAGACCCATAATCCGATAAAGAAATTAAGGACACATAATATATAAAAACTAAGGGATATGATGACAAATGGGGAACATGAATACTATGTATAAATACTTGTGATGGTAAAGATATAATAGAGCAAGATTTATTTCAGCTGGCTAAGGGCTTATAACAAAAGAAATGATCTGCTGTTTTACAGAGATAAAAATTTACATACCATGAAAAATGTTTCTGTCATTTAGAACAATTAGATGTAATCTTTTTCCTGCAGGCGTGAGCACAATAGATGACCAAAACTCGACAGGATGTACCCTTAGGATTCCTACAGGTAGAAGAGCTGTTTTATAATGCCCTTGTTCCTGATCTGAGTAGGACATCTTAATAACTTGAAAAAAAAAACTTAATGACCCATGAAATGGGAAATCTTATTGCAATAAGTAGATTATTCCATAGACTCCGCAAAGATCTGTGGTTGAGGTTCGAACTCATATTATCTTCCCAGGTCAAATATTCTTTAAGTCAAATAATTTTCTCCAATTAAAATATTTTATTCAGTTCATTACTTTCTTTGATGAAAAACGTTCAAGATAAATAATTTCATAGAAACAAGCAAAGATAAACCATTTAAATTCAGAGTTCTGTATACCTATCATCTATTTCTGTTTAAATACTTCAATTATTTCTCCAGATTGAATAAAATCCAACTGCGACGCTAGCAGAAGGCAAGTTCAAGTCCGTACTTATTTGTTTTAGATCTCTTAATGAGCTCCATAAATTCTTTCCGTGATTATGATATTAAATGTTTCTGATAAAAGCCAATGTTTCCATAGTCTCTTTACTTTATTTCCATGTGCAACACTTGGAACCACATAAATATGCATGTACTCATTATATGTCATAGGGAAGGCATGGAAATTCTACCACATGAGAGTGGCTTTCCACTTAAATCAGTCTGGTGCTCCTAAAATCCTGTGGACCTTACCGGGCTGGTGTTACTTAGCAGTGTTTAAATAACCCCGAATCTTTGCTTCAATTTCAGAACTTTAGGAGTGTCAATTATTTTAGCAATTTGTGCTTCACATAGCACCAGAAGGCTCTGGTAGTTGCAAAAATGGATGGCTTCAATCTGTTCCAATGCTCAGAGGATCCAGCTCCAAATATTTGTGTATTTGCTGCTCACCAATCCATTGCTCATGCGCTCCTCTGGCAGAGTGTGTTTAGACTTTAATTAGGCACTTACATATCCAGCGTGGCCTTGCCTTCTGCTCACCCAGAGTTCCCAGACTGAAGTAACCACAGTGTCTTCTAAGCAAATCTTAACTATCAACCTTCTCCATTTTCTTTCTCATATTGGGGTAGTAAAAACTAATAGAATTCATTATGTAATAGTTTATTTTGGGCCGATCTTTACCATCTATGAAGTTCCAAGTGGGTCTCCTGGCTCTCATAATTTGGAATAATTGCTTTGAGATTGTTTAGGTCTTTTCCAAATACTACTATTATATCATGTCTATTTTCACTTGTTTTTAAATTACACTAATCCCCTTCTAATTCAAATCTTTAGTACATCATTTTTTTTCTTTAAATATTTTAATAATTTGTAAATCTAAGTAATTAGTAATAATCCTTACCCTAGCATTTTTCTGCAGTCTAGCAGAAAAATATATTTGGAACTGCAAAGCACACATGAGAATAATCATAAATATATCCTGGAGCATCATGTTTGATCAAAGTAATACAGCACCTTTGTTTGTAAAATTATCACAACTTGTGACTCTCTCAACTTTGCTAGTCTTCAAAGCTGATACAATCGTTTATACTTTTAAGTGGCTTAGGTTTGGCTCCTTGAGCAGAGAAGTGAACACAAATCTACTTCCTGCAAATATGAATCTAATGACAAATCGGTTTAATGATTCAACCAAGGTCAAATTTGACAAAGCAATGAATGTAGTGGGCTTACATACAGGATCATGGGAGTCTCAAAAGCTGCTGCGGCACTGAAAAGTGCAGCTCATCCAGGGTGATGACTCCATAAAACAGTGACCCTTGGGTTTTCTGACGGAGTGGCAGGATGTGTGGCAGGTCAGCATTGCCTATGTCCAGCAAGTGTTTACTGCTTATGGACTCTTGTGACTCATGTCAACTTTGGGGAGTTTTGAAGGTAGCTTACTTCTGAGTTCTGTGATCTTCCCTTGTCTCTCCAGCAGCAGATATTTTAAGTTGAGGAAATTGCTACACAATACCTGGCAATGGTGACTATGCCAGAACCGATTTGCTGTGTTGTATATTATTTAGTACTCTGCTCTAAATGAATACATATGTAGACACCCTTCCTCATGGCATGGAGCTGGCAGGGTTAGTGTGGTATAGTTACCAGTTTCAGTTCCGTATTCTGTTTGCCTTCCCCTGTGCAAAGGGCTAGCAATGAGGCTATCATTCAAAGAGTTATCTTTTTAAATGTATTATATTTTTTACATATACATTTATATTATTACACATAAACACAATAAACTACATATAGAAAGAAGAACAATGAAACATTCAGGAATTATATAAATGTTAAAATCATAGTGTTTTGGCTATTTGAATTTGGCAACCTTGAAGAAAACATCTTTTCTATCTTGGTGCGTCTAAAATTCTGAATGAAAACCAATATCTATCATATTTTACCACTACCAACTTAAAACACCTATATAGCTGTTTTAAAGATTCTTTGACAAGAAGACCAGTTAACTCCTGGAAAGACCCAGCCTACCCTACCCACAAGAACAGGATGAACATCAAAGAACCTCCTTACGGAGTTGGCTTCAAATGTGACAAAGAAGCCACTGGGCAAAAAGTCCTCATTTCAGCCACAGACAGAATTCTAGCTAAAAATGGGCAAGCTGGGATGCAGGTAGAGTTAATGGCCAAACTCTGCTAAGAAAGTGTAAGCAAGTACTCAATGGCTCCTCCTCATACATATGTCTGTCAGATATAGTAGGCCAGAGAGTTGAAGATGATGCTCCAATGTTATAGAGAGTTTTGGGTGACTCTTCAGGCAATAAACTGTCTCTGTCATTTTTTCATTTTGGAAATTGCTAATCTTCACTTCTGGTTTATTCAGGTAATCAATTTTTATTCCTTCTCAAGAATATCATGGGGTTGAAGATCAAAGGATTATCTTAAACCTTAAGAATATGATAAAAGCTAAGTTGGTGAACATATTGTGACAAATACTTTTATGAAAAGAATGTATTAAAATTAAAGATTCATATCAGGCAAGGATATAAAGGAAATAAATGTCAGTCACCCAGTAAATTTAATATTATAAATAATAATAGTGTAAAATCATCACTATTGACATTTATTGACTGTGTTTTGTTTCCCAAAAAGTAATACAATTCTTTCTGCTACTACAGTGTTTAAGGTTTCAAGCATTGTGTCTCTTGATTAGACATGGTGATATTTTCTCAGGCTTCCCATTGGGAAAAAAGTCTGAATTAATTTTCAAGCTTAAAGATAATTATGAGAACCTACCTCCCTCCTTTTTCCATTTTTATTATACTTCAGGTTTGAAGGAAACTATTAATAGGGTAATCATGTATTTTGTCTTAGAGAGACCATATTTGGGATGAAATTATTGAAACATTTAAATGTAACTAGATGTGAACATTTCTGATTCTACCTTAGGAATCTGTGGGCAGAATTTCATAATTCAAAATTTGTAATGATTTTAATGTTTAAGTTCTGTTGTATTAATATTTTTATATGTTTTAAAAACTATTTATCAATAGCTAAAAGCATTCTAAAACATCTCACATTTGATTATTTAGGAATATAATGAATATATCGTAATGCTTATGGAGGTATTTGAAGTAGCAATTTCTCTTATGAATTTATAATACATAGTTTAGTATAAATAAAGTGATGTATTTTGACAGTAAATTGTACTAAAAATTTGTTTCTTGGACAAGGCTGTTTCCTTAGACTAACAGAAAATTTCTATTGCTGTAAGAGAATAAATACTTATAACAGATGTTGCTAGTTTTATTTATAGTTCAATTATCTTGAATGCTACTTAATAAAATACAAAAACAAAAAACAAGATGATATTTGTACATATACTTTTAGAATTTACGACAATACTAAAGTAAATAAGGTAAAATTAAATAAAATACTTTGTGATCCATTAAATTCATATTTTAACATCAATAAAGATATATTTGAGAGATTTAACTGTACCCATGTTTCTAACCACAAGTATATTAGAGCTAATTTCCGATGGACAAAGTAAGAAGGTATTTGTCATATCTCTGAAAAATCTTAAACATAAAACTGAAGAAAGATAAAACAGCTTTTGATAATGAACATAATAATTTAGGTAGTATTATCCTACAAAGATACATCATAGCAAACAAAGCATTCCACTTGTTCACTTGAGAAAACATAAGAACAGATAAAAGATACATATGTTCTTCCACTTGTATAACGCCCTCCTTTGTATTTGTACTCTATAACTCTCAGAAAGAAGAATCAGCAGGTCCGATATTTAAACATAACACAGCAAGTTGACCATAGAAATAGTCCCTTTCTAACATATTGTCTTAATGTACTAAATTAGAAATTTCTCCTCAGAAAAAGTGAGCAAGCCACACCACATCTAAACTGACAGATTTATATCTAATTTCTGTGGGTCATGAGACCAATGATGGAAAAGGAGAGCAGACATGGGGTTTGGAGTATTTTCTCTGCAGAATACAGGGACAATTTTGGAGAGGATTTCCAGAATAAAAATTAAATGTCATCTTAGAAAGCTAACATTCACCATGGAAATCTGAAGGAGAAACATGCAAATGATCCATCGGGGAAGAGGTCCCCTTCTCTCAGAGGTCTAGGGAAGAGGAATAATAAATTAAAAATTGGAAATAAAGTCCTATGCCAAGCTGGGACTGAAACATTTATTTTTCAATATTATTATTATTTATTTACATTATATCTTGATTGTAATCTCCTCATTCTTTCTTCCTGTCCCCTTCTTCACTCTCTTTTCCATTCTGTTCCTCTCTCCTATTGATTCCTGATTTAACCAATGCAGTATAATGTTGGTGATGATCCGTTTTATGTCAAATATTGGGGTGATTTGTTTTAAAATCCCTTTGCTAATTGTTCTTTTTTCTAGACATTGCTACAAAACGTTGAATTTGCTTTATTAAATTATTTTAGAAGCATAAAAAAGAACCCATATCAAAATGAAACAAAACAAAACAGAAACAACAACAAAAGATTTTTTTTTGTCATGCAAGGAACATATCCCCATATCTACCAGCTCTCTTTGCCCTGAGACTCAGAACCAAAACCAACTTTTAGTTAATCCCATGTCTCCACTTGGACTCATTGAAAACAGGCTTTGTAATGGCACCTTTTAGGATACTTTGGGAGATACTCATATAAGGAGATGTAAGAAGCAGGTGGACAGAAGTAAATTTTTCCTCCAAGTAGTGACAATTGAATCAACATGGATGAATCAAGGATGGACTTCCCACTAAAATAAATTAAGATTATGTATGTGGAGTTTGTGCTTTGTGTTAGTCAGTTACTTGCCATACGCTGACTTCATAAACCTGGGAAGACAAATGTTCTTGGGGCTGTTCTCAGTGACCCAGTGAAGGTGTAAAGATTTTCAGCTAAAGCAATAGAGGCAGTAAATGGAGTGGAGTTTCGCGCAGGACTCCCGAGCACTTATGAGAACACTTTCTTACCTGCTTATATCCATTTGACTCCAAGGGTAATGTGATCCACAAGGGGAAAGGTCTTCAGGTTGTGGTTGGTCTTGTTCACTGCAATTATGCCAAGAGTTAAGCGTGAATCTTTCTAGTTTCCTTTGTGTTTTTGATAATCAGATCATAAAGATTGCTTTTATCAGTCTTTCTCTCCACATTAAAGTATCTTGGTTGATATGGCATAGTCCAACACTGCAAAAATACAAGGCACGTTAAACTGGATCAATGTCCAGCACAGGTTACACCTGTGTCCCTGTGTATCCCAGGCTGTCTCCTGTGCCTGCCTCACTATAGACACAGAAGTTGCTGGGAGCTGGCTTGACTCAACCATCGTGTAGTTAGCATGGTTCCTCCTTTCTTTACCCAGTGTCTGCTATCTTGACATTCCGTTTCCTCTACTCCTTGTTTCTGGGAATATTTTGAGTCTTGACTGTAGTATCTAATCATTATAGGATCTAGAAGTTAGCAATAAATTGACCTGAACCTTTACATTTGAAGAACTATTTCTTGTTTTGTTCTGTTTTGCTTTCCAACTTGGTTGAGGTAGCTAATGCTGTTGAGTAAATGTTAGAAGGTTGCAGGAAAAATATAGTTAAGTGAGCATCATTCAAAATATTGCCAATTTTATCCTAACATGTGCTTTTTAAGTTGTTTCTTTATTGCAGTATTATAATCTATTTAATATAATGAATGGCTATTACTATTAATAAATTACGAGTTTTAAAAATATGTATTATGAAAGCTAAAGAAATAATTCTGTAGTTCAAGGCATATACTACCCTTTCAGAGGATCTCAATTCAGTTCCCATCACCACAGCACACAGAACAATACTAGTGATATTTCAAGCTCTAAGGGGGATGACAACCTCTTCTGGCCAGGACAGGCCAATGTACCTGCACATACATGCAATACCCACACATAGATACACATATTTAAAATTAAGACAAATCTTTATGAAGTATACCCTGAGATAAAACATTTGAGTAACTTTTGCTTTAAGGTGTTCACACCTTGAGTGTATATATTGGAATTATAGAAAGTATAAAGAAATATTTCTATCAATGGAAATCTGAAATAGGTTCTGCAATTATACTATATATTTAAATCACTGCGAGGAAGTTTTTAAAATTACTTCCCTATGGCATTAATAAAATAAAGATTTACTTAAAACACTTTAATATTATAATATATATTATAATATATATTTTAAAATTCCAGTGTCATGTATAAAGGGGAGACCATGAGACGTATATGTGATTCCAAGTTGCTGTACTCAATATCCTAAAGATGTACATTTCAACATAATTCATCTCTGAATGATTGAAATTGGGATATGTTTGCAGGACTGCAATGACTAGGATTTTACAATATGATAAATTATGTAAGTCATTATATATTTCATTATTAACTGAATTTTTATGAAGTCAGGCCAGACTAATTTGTCGAAGTGGAACGCCACCACCTATTGTACCTAGTAATATCTCTTTAAGAATAAAATTACTGACAAGTGACAGTTGGAAGACAATGAATGAACTTGTATATCAGTGAACTGGTGTTCTTCACCAGTTAATGAATGTGACAGTGAGAAGTGAAGTTTATTTAGCATTTAAACTTTCAGTCATTTTTCCAGCTTTTAATAAGATAAGTGTGCCAAACATTAAGAATATAAACTGTAACAATCTGATATTAACATTTGAGCAATTATGCCTAAAATTAGCATTTAAGGAACTTACAAATAAATAAGGGATTATATAAGCTAAATTAAACTTGATAAGAAAACAGACTTTTTTTATTAATTTATTCTTGTTACATCTCAATGGTTATCCAATCCCTTGTACCCTCCCTTTTTTCCCTCCCTCCCATTTTCCCCTTACTCCCCTCCCCTATGACTGTTCCTGAGGGGGACTTCCTCCCCCTTTATATGCTCATAGGGTATCAAGTCTCTTCTTGGTAACCTGCTATCCTTCCTCTGAGTGCCACCAGGTCTCCCACTCCAGGGGACATGGTCAAATATAAGGCATCAGAGTACGTGTGAAAGTCACTCCACTCTCCACTCAACTGTGGAGAGTGTTCTGTCCATTGGCTAGATCTGGGTAGGGGTTTAAAGTTTACCTCCTGTATTGTCCTTGTCTAGTGCCTTAGTCTGAGCAGGACCCCTGGGCCCAAATCTGCCTATCATAATGTTCTACTTGTAGGTTTCTAGGACCCTCTGGATCCTTCTTCTTTGCCATTCTCCCATGCTTCTCTCATTTAGAGTCCCACTAGAATGTCCTCCCCTCTTTCTCAGTTTCCTGGTAAGTGAAGGCTTTCGTGGGACATGCTCCTTGGGCTAATATGCAGATATAAGTGAGTATATACCATTTGAGTCTTTCTGCTTCTGGGTTAACTCACTCATTATGATCATTTCTAGCTCAATCCATTTATCCACAAATTTTGGGAATTCCTTGTTTTTAGTAGCTGAGTAGTATTCCATAGTGTATATGTACCACAGTTTCTTTATCCATTCTTCTATTGAGGGACACTTAGGCTGTTTCCATGTTCTGGCTAATATGAATAAAGCTGCTATGAACGTGGTTGAGCAAATTTTTTTTGTTGTGTGCTGGAGCATCTTCTGGGTATATTCCAAGGAGAAGAATAGCTGGGTCTTGAGGAAGCCCTATTCCAATTTTCCTGAGATAGCACCACATAGATTTCCAAAGTGGCTGTACTAGTTTGCATTCCCACCAGCAATGAAGGAGTGTTCCTCTCTCCCCACATCCTCGCCAGTATGTGGTGTCGCTTGAATTTTTGATCTTAGCCATTCTGATGGGTGTAAGATGGAATCTCAGAGTTGTTTTGATTTGCATTTCCCTGATGACTAAGGAGGTTGAGCATTTTTTTAAGTGTTTCTCAGCCATTTGATATTCCACTGTTGAGAATTCTCTGTTTAGTTCCAAGCCCCAATTCTCAATTGGGTTATTTGGTTTGGTGGTGTTTAATTTCTTGAGTTCTTTATATATTTTGGATATTAGACCTTTGTCAGATGTAGGGTTGGTGAAGATCTTTTCCCAGTCTGTAGGCTGTCGCTTTGTTCTCTTGACAGTGTCTCCTGCCTTACAGAAGCTTCTCAGCCTCATGAGGTCCCATTTATTAATTGTTGACATTAATGTCTGGGCTGTTGGTGTTCTGTTCAGGAAGTTGTTTCCTGTGCCAATATGTTCCAGGCACTTCCCCACTTTTTCTTCTAAGTGACTTAGTGTCTCTGGTTTTGTGTTGAGGTCTTTAATGCACTTGGATTTGAGTTTTGTGCAAAGTGACATATATGGGTCCAGTTGCATTTTTCTACACACAGACATCCAGTTAGACCAGCACCATTTGTTGAAGATGCTATCCTTTTTCCATTGAATGGATTTGGCTTCTTTGTTAAAAATCAAGTGACCATATGTGTGTGGATTCATATCTGGGTCTTCGCTTCAATTCCACTGATCAACCAGCCTGTTGCTGTGCCAGTACCATGCTGTTTTAGTTACTATTGCTTTATAGTACAGTTTGAGATCAGGTGTGGAGATTCCTCCGGAGGATCTTTTATTGTACAAGATTGTTTTAGCTATTCTTGGTTTTTTGTTTTTCCATATGAAGTTCAGAATTAAACTTTCAATGTCTTTAAAAATTGTGTAGGTATTTTGATAGGGATTGCATTGAATCTGTAGATTGCTTTTGGTAGGATGGCCATTTTTACTATGTTAATTCTCCCGATCCATGAGCAAGGAAGATCATTCCATCTTCTCATGTCATCTTCAATCTCTTTCTTCAGAGTTTTGAAATTTTTATCAAACAAGTCCTTAACTTGCTTGGGTAGAGTAACTCCTAAATATTTTATATTGTTTGTGGCTAATGTGATGGGTGTGGCTTTCCTAATTTCTTCCTCTGCATGATTGTCATTTGTATATAGGAAGGCTACAGACTTTTTTTGAGTTAATTTTGTATCCAGCCAATTTGCTGAAGGTGTTTATCAGCTTTAGGAGTTCTCTGGTAGAATTCTGAGGGTCATTTATGTACACTATCATATCATCTGCAAATAGGGATCCTCCTTTCCCATTTGGATACCCTTGATCTCTCTCTCTTTTTTTTTTTTTTGTCTATTGCTCTGGCTAGAACTTAGAGTACTATATTGAAGAGATATGGAGAGTGGGCAGCCTTGCCTTGTTCCCGATTTTAGAGGAACTTCCTTGAGTATCTCACCATTTACTTTGATTTTGGCTATTGGCTTGCTGTATATAGCCTTTATTATGCTGAAGAAAGTGCCTTGTATCCCCGATCTCTCTAAAACTTTAAACATGAATGGGTGTTGGATTTTATCAAATGCTTTCTCTGCATCAAAAGAGATGATCATGTGGTTTTTTATTTTCAGTTTGTTTATATTGTGGATTACATTGATGGATTTCTGTATATTAAACCATCCCTGCATGCCTGGAATATAGCCTACTTGGTCGTGATGGAAAACAGACTTTTTAGAGGATTTTATTCTATACTTACAAAGGATATCATACCTCAAATTGAAGTCGAAAAATATTTTTTTGATTTGAAATTCATGGTTCTGAAGGGTGTAATATAGTATTCAAATACATTTGAAAACATATTGTGGAGTTATTTCTTACTTAAAATGAATTAATAAAAATATTTATTGTATTATCATTTAATTATTAAGATTGGTGAGAAATACACAGTATGTCACTAATTACCACTTTGTTTAAAAAGCAGTAGCTGCATTATAGGGATACTCAATGACAACTTTTTCAAAGAAAAATGAAAAGTTATACAAACAGGGTCGGGATCCCTTGAGTAGGGTCCAACTTCAAAAACCCATCCTCCTCCCTTATGGTGCGTGCTCTCTGCTTTTCTCTCTGTTACCTTCATGTTTTTTCAGTTGAATGGAGAAGATACTTTACAACTATAGTCGTAGAGTGGTGTTGTCATGGCCAGCTGTCTGGTTGAGATAAATATATCCCTGTCCTATGTTTGTGTGGGATGGTGAAACATCTATGTCTGATGCAGAATAATGTTTGTTATTTCCTGAGAGAAAATAGCTAATTATTCCTCTTGTACTCTAGCTTCTAGCCTGATGAAGCTAAGCTATGTCATTAAAACAGGGTTATTTTGTTGGTTTTGTGTGTGTGTGTGTGTGTGTGTGTGTGTGTGTGTGTGTGTGTGTGTGTGATCATTATATGAACACAAAATCTTAATATAATGTAATGTTTCCAAATAATAGAACAGTGTCAATATGTAATTGTCATATATTAGAAAATATAGGACATATATCAAGAATAGGGATTTCAATGTCATGATTTTGCTTTTGTTCTTAAATTTATGATGAGAATTTTATGCGTGTTTATAATGTATCAATGTATTTCAATTACTCCCACTTCTTACCTCTCTCCTCTGAGAATGCCCTATACTCATGTCCTGTTGCCAACTTCAATCTCTTAAGAAAAAAAATTAGCCCCTCATATCAGCTAAAGCTGCCCATTATTAAGGCATAACTCCCTAATAGTGAACAGTGTCAAACGACACTCCACTGGGGTGGGCTCATTTGCCCTTCTATATCTATCTGGAATGTTGACTGGCTTCGTCCTGTGCAGGTCCTTTACTGGCAAATGCAGACACTTGGAGTGCATGAGAGACGTATTCTTTTCACGTCAAGATACCAATGTTTAATACCAGCCCTCCTGGAGGACGTTAGTTCTTATAGGTGTCCAGGCATTCTTCCACTATAATCTCCTAGCCTTGGCACGTGAGGGTGTGGCTTATAAATCCCGTTTATGGCTTGGCGAACTGCAGACACTTGATTTTACACTAGTTTCAGTCTCAATATTTACTCTTATTCACTGCACAAAGACAGTTCTCTGATGACAAGTGGGGTGAGCTACCAGTGGGGGGAAAGATACATATTTAGGACATATTTTGATATTTTCACATTGCAAAAAGAGCAGTAGGTTCAACACATGGGCCTACGAGTTTCTTAGCGATAGGATATAGGTCACATTTACAGTTCGAGTCATGGTTTTCTTTTTCAGTGTAGTAGGCTTCGAATCTAACCATAAAGTTGTTAGTTACCTCCATACTGCCCATGACACAAGTGCATTCATGGATATTTCTGGTTTGAAAGTTTGTTATTGTAGCTTCCGTCGTTAAAAGCTGAGTAAGACTGTTAATAGCTTTAATTTCTGAGCATCTTGAACAGCATCTCACAGCACTGTGAATGCCAGTTGGCAGGAAGGAAGTTTCGTGCTCAGTATCAATTTGACTCCTCCAAGTCCAATAACCAAAGTGTAAAGAGTTTATAGCAATATGGTCATAATAGTAAGTTGCTATTTCTTTTTGTTACTCCTCAGAACTTGGTAGTAATACCCTATTGCTGAGATTCTACCATTAATTTTACAGAAACTATCCCACATGAAGAATGGAGTGCTGCTGTAAAAAAACAAAACAAAACAAAGCAAAACAAGAAATTACTCACCACAATTAACACAAATTATAAAGTAGATTTAATGTAGGCTTTATAAGTAAATGCATATCAACATGTATATATAATATGTGTTTATATATAGGCATTAAAATAATAATGCATGTATAATAATCTTGCATAAAAATATATTCAACCTTCAGTTTTATTTTGATACATGTCTCCTTCAAGACTAACACAAGAACTTGCTTATGTATAAACCATGTCTCCTATTAACTCTAATTCATTAGCAGATCCAATGTAATTTTATTGGGAAAATAGGTATCATGAGGTAGTTAGAAGGATGTGTCCATATATAACAGATCTATTAAGTAATGAATATATATCAAATACATGGATACATTAATTAATAAAATGAGCTATTATTCTAATTTTAATTTTTAAAAATATTTTTATTTTAATGTTTTCTGTTGTTGTAAAAGTTGATAAATACTTCTCATCACTCACTTAAATAATTTAATCTTATGTGTCCCCAGGCACACTCCACTAAGTATATTATAGTATATATTTGAAATATTTTTAATTCTAAGTGAATTAATAACAATGATGGAATAGGTAAAGTAAAACACTTGGTGATGTACCCCTCCAGATGTTTTTCACTTCAGTTATAGATTTTGTTGAATCCCAAAATTCTAATATTTGTTATTAATAGGCATAAATATCCTGATATTATATTTTCATGTAAATTGACTTTGAAATTTTCACATTCTCCATACATATCCAGAAGAGTAAAAACTGGTCTTTGAAACACTTCTGTTTTCACCTTTTGGTTCTTTGTAGGTTATGACTTAAATCTGAAATATCCACCACAAATGCCAGTGCGTGAACCCTTCCTCTTTGGCGGGTGGCAGTAACCTGCCAGGTTGTGAAACTTAAAAAAAAAAAAAAAAAAAAAAAAAGAGGGGGCAATATCTGTGTAGGGGGCCTAGGAAGTCTGTGATTGGCTCTTGGTTGATGGTTCAGACTCCTTCATGAGCTGCTGTGGGTGGATGGGGACTGCCCTTTTCTGAGGAATAGGGAAGGAGGGAGGTGAAGAGTGAGGGAAGATAGGACTGAGAGGAGAGAAGGGAATGGGGCTGTGATCGGCATGTAAAGAGAATAAAATAAATAAATACATACATAAATAGGTTTTTTAAGTTGGAGTGAACCCTGTACAGTCGGTTTGCTTCTTGTGCCCACACCTTCCTTCTAAGTGCTGTCAGGATGGGCGACGCCTCTGCTGTACTCTTCCTCTACCTCAGAATTGTTCCACCATGCGCCCCACACCACGACTTACTAGAGTACTTCAGACACCATGAGTCAGAATGAAGCTTATCTTTCTTCTGTTGTTCTTGTTATTTTGTCATGGCAATGAGAAAAGTAACAAATACATTGTGTGGAGATACCGCGGTCCTCGGTGTGCTTCCCGGCCATCCACACAGACTACCTATAATAATATAGTGAGACTACCGATGAGGGAAGGGCTTCAGTTTATCTTTATATTCCTTATGTCTTCATAAATTGCCTAACATATAGGAAGCATTTCAAAATATTGAGGAGTACATTAGTTTGCCTTGCTTTACTTCTCGATTCAAATTCTTTTAAGTTCCACTTTGTGTTATTCTATTAAAAGCTGTATTCTTTGTGCCCGCAACTTGGTAAAGAAAATGGTGTGTTTTATAAAGCAGTTTATAAAGCCTAAGCTTTGTTTCACTCCATTGCTACTCTAACAAGTCCTCTTTAAAATAGACCGCGTCATAAAAGCAGGCAGCGCACTTACCTACTTGGGTGTTCAGGAGGGCCATTGAGCAGATGGCTTCTATGTGATGACAGAAACTCAGTGGGATGTCAGGTCATGAAATAAATAATTTCCGTTTATTTAACCCTTTATGTCTGTATACCATGGTACAGTTTTGTTAGAATTGGATTAAATATTTGCCTAATTTATTGTTCTTTAGTCACATGAGCTGAAAATATACACAAAAACTATATAGAATAAAATATAGAAAATCTCTACAAAAAGCAGTGTCCTCTTTTCACCATGTAGCATTATCCTTAATTTAATCATAAGAAAAAATATGAAAGTTATTTTTATGTAATTTTATATATGTAGTTTTGAAAGATGAACAAAAACAAGTTATTTACATAACAGAGCCAAGGTTAAGGTTCATAAGTAAAATTAAGCATTTCCTGGAAACACTTAGAATCTATATGTAAAGCTTTCAAATACATTAAATACATTCCTATGGCCAAGATAATTAATATTAGTAAGTCACTCATGGTAATTAAAGACTAGCAGAGAGTACATTTCTCATTATTTTTATTAACCATGTATAATTTTTGAATGTACATTATATAGATAATTTAGTCTTACATTTGAATGTGAGGTGCAAAGAAAATTATTTCATAAAAATGCCTATAATGTGTACTCTTAGGTGTTATAATATATATATATATATATATGCACATAGTTAAGGCACATGTTACAAATTATATTCTTAATATACATAAGGGAATGCATTGCTTTAGTTATACAATGTAAACTTTAGAATGAAGTTGAGTTTAAAAGTATAGGTTGTGCTGTTTTAAAAACACCAGAGAGTTCTTTATGGACTGTGGTCTTTGTCTTACCCAGTTCTCCCCACACTCTTTGATGTTGACATTCATGATACAGCTAAGTTAGGGAAAGAGAGTGAATAAAGCCTTAGTGCACTGAGGAGTCAAAAGCTTTCATTCCTAGGGCTGGCCACCCTTTATGCCACCTAGAGAATACACAGAACTGTTTTGTGATAGAAAACATTAGGAACTAGTAGCTGTGAAAAATCAAGACAAGATACAAAACAGGAGAAATAAGATCAAAAACAGGAAGGCAACAAGGAAGGAAAGGAGGAGAGAGGGAGGGAGGGATGGAGGAAAAAAAAAGAAAACTGAAAGTAAAATTAACAGAACATGTAATAAAATATATTGATTTACAGATGTCAGGTAGGCAAAGATTAAAATTAGAGGCTGTTAGCTATAAAAGTGAATAAATGAAAACAGCATCCCACCCAAATATTGATGAGAAATTTTGTCATTGTATCAGTCCCCAAGGAAATCTTATTTAGCTAGAAACTGAAATTCCAATCATCTAATCGTGATGGTAGATCATAAAGGGGAATGTGAAGTCATAAATGTAACTTAAAAAGAACCACTGACAGCATGAAGCTTTATCTTTTCATCTAATCATCATAATTTTATTTAAACATCATAACTTTTATCTAAATACCATACTTGAACTTGATAACTGGTTTAATTTGAACATGAAATTGTTACTGAATAAAGAATGTTATTGTTCTTTTAATGTTTAAAAAACTGTCAGTGTGTTGTAGTGACTCATTTAAAAGATAAGACAAACCCCTCTCCAAAAAAATGGAGGTGGAAATGCAATTGAAGCAGACTGTTTGATTCTGATTAATCTTCTTATTCTTGAATGTGTATTCACCCTGTGAGCATCCATCTGAAAATTCACAGGCTTACTTAAATTGTATGGCGCTCAAGACAGGGGTTCTGTGTCTTGATATCTAAACTTTGCTTGTTCCAATGTATTATTTTTCTAATTTATTTTGCTATGATCATTTTTTCTAAAATATCCATATACAAAACATGTTAGCAAATACTATTTCAAAGGAGAAGTGGAATGAGAACTAAAGTGCTGTCCAGAGTGCCAGGAAATTATATGAGGAGAATAAAAATGCATGCATTGCAGCACTTCTGATTTCAATTTACTAACATCAAATAAATAAATGTTATGATTTAGAACATTATTTTTATCTAATGCTAGTGCTAGTCTAATATATTTATCAGAAAAAATTTAAGTGAGAATCAGATGAAATTTCTGTGGAAACACAACCTCATAGGAACTATTAGTGGTATATAACTCGACTCTGATACCCTTCCTGCCTGACGTGATGTTTTCTCAATGCAGAAAGTCCTTAATGATAACCATTGTCTCAGTCTTTAACTTAAAAATATCCCATCTTATTTTGTAGCTTTATATACAAGTATGAACAATATTATTTTAATTTCCCTCAGTAACTGGAACTCTTTCATATTTTTGTGTAAATGATTATCACAATTATAAAAATTGTAGAAATATAACAACTCACATAAATTTTGACAATTAATGTCTGTTTTTATGTATGAACCAAAATTACAAAGGCAAGAGATAGCGTTTTTAAACTAGATTTTAAGTCTTAGTTGGGTAATATTTACTCCATCAATTTTATAAAATTTTAGAACATATATGAAAATACATAATTATATGTACTTGTCTGGAAGTAGAAATCAATGAGAACTTATTAAACTGCATTTATATTATTGTGACTATTATCAGCAAAGCATGCTACCTTCAATTCCAAACCACACTTTATTTTTTTAACAGAATTTTTTTTCCTTTATTAATTTATTCTTGTTACATCTCAATGGTTATCCCATCCCTTGTATCCTCCCATTCTTCCCTCCCTCCCATTTTCCCCTTATTCCTCTCCCCTATGACTGTTCCTGAGGGGGATTACCTCCCCCTGTATATGCTCATAGGGTATCAAATCACTTCTTGGTAACCTGCTGTCCTTCCTCTGAGTGCCACCAGGTCTCCCCCTCCAGGGGACATGGTCAAATATGAGGCACCAGAGTACGTGAGAAAGTCAGACCTCACTCTCCACTCTACTGTGGAGAATGTTCTGTCCATTGGCTAGATCTGGGTAGGGGTTTAAGGTTTAAGGTTTACCCCCTGTATTGTCCTTGGCTGGTGCCTTATTTGAGCGGGACCCCTGTGCCCAAATCTGCCTATCATAATGTTCTACTTGTAGGTTTCTAGGACCCTCTGGATCCTTCTACTTTTCCATTCTCCCATGCTTCCATGTTCATAGCAGCCTTATTCATAATAGCCAGAACATGGAAACAGCCTAAGTGTCCATCAGTAGAAGAATGGATAAAGAAACATATACACTATGGAATACTACTCAGCTATTAAAAACAAGGAATTCCCGAAATTTGTAGATAAATGGATTGAGCTAGAAATGATCATAATGAGTGAGTTAACCCAGAAGCAGAAAGACTCAAATGGTATATACTCACTTATATCTGCATATTAGCCCAAGGGGCATGTCCCAGGAAAGCCTTCACTTACCAAACCACACTTTAGATACACAGGAACAAAATTATTTTATTTACTCAGAAAATGTAAATTAGGTTGAAGAATTTGGTATTAAGAAAGCAGCCTTGAAGGAGAGGCTCCTAGCTTTGGAAACTTATATATTATTAGCAGTTAACAGCTGTGTGCGTCAGCTTTCTGACACAGTAACAACCTGAGAGAATTAACTTGCAGCAAGAAGTGATTTCTATTAGATGACGACTTCAATGTCTGCAGTCCATCACTGCTTTTCCCCAGAGCCTTAGAACACCAGCCCAGCATGTCACTCAGAGGTTCTGTGACAGAGAGTAACCTTCACGTTTTTTTTTTGTTTGATGAAAA
This sequence comes from Acomys minous, assembly GCF_964271855.1. Taxonomy (NCBI): domain Eukaryota; kingdom Metazoa; phylum Chordata; class Mammalia; order Rodentia; family Muridae; genus Acomys; species Acomys minous. The sequence continues at coordinate 38,904,358 of NC_140497.1, read as the reverse complement.
CAAAAGGGCAAAAGGGGAGGAGGTCCCATAGTCCTCTTCATGGGTGATCCTATTAACCCTACTTACTCTCACTAAGGTCAACCACATTTCAGTAAGTCCCACGGGCTTCACTCCAAGCCTTTAATGTATAGGGCTTTTCAGAGTCATTCATTCAAACCATATTACCAGCAACTACCAAAAGTCACATGATTGTCCCCTTAGAATTATATAATTTGACAGGAGGAAAAGTAGCCCTTATTTGTATCAATAGGTTTAACCTGAAAACTAGGTAAAAGATGCATGTGTATAAGTCAATTAGCATAAGGCTAGCTGCTCTGAGGAATTAGTTTCCAAAAGAACCCCTTGTTTCTCTGGTAATAATCCAAGTCAGTATTTTGACTAACAGATGCCCTTCCTTTAGATTGTTTTCAGTCTGCAGTATCAGTCTGGCTTTGACTCTCTCTGACTCTAAGGCCTAAGGATCCTTTCTATGGTGGTTTGAATGAGGATTTAGTCTGCTAGCTCAAATGTTTGAATATTTAGTCCCCACTTAGTGGCGGCACTGTTTGGAAGAATTAGAAGGTCTGAGCTCATTGACAGAGGTGTGTAACTGAGTGCAGGCTGGGAACTTTTAGAAGTCTATGACATTCCCAGTTAGTATCTGTACTCTGGCCCCGGCCACACCTTTACCCATGCCCTTTGCCCACCCCTCTCTCTCTGTTGGTGTCTCAACTTCTCTCAGCTACCCCTGCAAAGCCATGCTTGTCTGAATGTTGCCATGTTCTAGCATCATGGGGACCATAGACTCTACTATCCTTGGGCTGTCACTTCACAGATGAAATGTTTTATGTTACAAGTAGCTTTGGTTATGGTGTTTTGTCTCAACAGAAAATTAAGACACTCTAAACCTTAGCTGAAACTATGACCAAAAAACATGAAAGGAGAAAGTGTTCTCATATTCTACCCTTTTTAACAAGGAAGGTTGGTAAGTGTAGTGCCTAGGCTTCCTTAAGAAATTTAAACACTGATCCTCAGTGGACACAAAATTATTTTTACTACAAAGAATACAACAATTCAATCTAGTTGTGTATTAGAAAAAAGTTTCTTATTTTCATTCCCTGTTAAGAGATAAATAATCTAAAATTAAAAGCAGCACTAATTTCTGTTTTACCAGTGGCATTAATCACCCTTAATGAAATGTATTGACCATTTCAGTGATTCCAAATGTTTATCATTGCCTTGTGCTGCATACAGTCTGAACAAACTACAAACTATGATATTCAAAAGAGATATGAACACATATACACACGAACATACACACAGACACACACATACATACATACATACATACATACATACATACATACATACATACATATACACACACACAACTTACCTCATAGAGATGACATTCTAGGCGGTATACTTATGAAGAAAGGCATTCATAATGAATAAAATCTTTAAGTTTGATCATGATCATGATGAGTTACTTGGTACTATTTTTTGAAATCCTTAGATCTTGTACTCTAGAATGTGATTACATTTAAGGTTAAAATAATCATCAGCTAATTTTATGGGACCTGTAATATATGTGTGTGTGTGTGTGTGTGTGTATGTCAATTGTTATCCTATCCCTTGTATCCTCCCATTCCTGCTTCCCTCCTGCTTTCCCCCTATTCCCCTCCCCTATGACTGCGATTGAGGGGACCTCCTCCACCTGTATATGTTCATAGGATAGCAAGTTTCTTCTTGGTAGCCTGCTATCTATCCTCTGAGTGCCACCAGGCCTCCAGATCCAGGGACATGGTCAAATATGGGGCACCAGTGTTTGTGTGAAGGTCATTCCCCGCTCTTCACTCAACTGTGGAGAATGTTCTGTCCATTGGCTAGATCTGGGTAGGGGTTCAAATTTTACACATATTGTCCTTGTCTGGTACCACAGTTTGAGCAGGATACCTAGGTCTAGATCTGCCAGTCATAATGTTCTTTTTGAGGGTTTCAAGGACCCTCTGGATCCATCTATTTCCCAATTCTCCCATGTTTCTCTCACGTAGAGTCCCAATAGGGTGTCCTCTCCTCTGTCCCACTTTCCTGGTAAGTGAAGACTTTCGTGGGACATGCCCCTTGTGCTAGCGTCTAGATATAAGTGAGTATATACCATTTGACTCTTTCTGCTTCTGGGTTAACTCACTCATTATGATCATTTCTACTTCCATCCGTTTGTCCACAAATTTGAGAAATTCCTTGTTTTTAATAGCTGAGTAGTATTCCATAGTGTAAATGTACCACAGTTTCTTAATCCATTCTTCTACTGATAGACACTTAGGCTGTTTCCATGTTCTGGCTATTATGAATAAGGCTGCTATGAACATGGTTGAGCATATGTCCTTGTGTGCTGGAGCATCTTCTGGGTATATTCCGTGGAGTGGAATAGCTTGGTCTGGAGGAAGCCTTAGTCCCAGTTTTCTGTGATACTAGTTTGCATTCCCACCAGCAATGAAGGAGTGACATGTAGGCACAATGAGACAGGCAAGTGAAAGGGAGTCACAACGGTGGCCATCAGTAGACCAAGCACATGACCACAGAAATTAAACTTTTCATCACTGGCCATCTCCCAAAATATTCGGAAACATCTCTTATTTGATAGCTTCAGTTGGTTTAATTTGCTATGGCTTTTCTGACAAGAAAATGAAGAGAGCTTTGAAGAGTCATGATTTCATAAAGACTAGCAAAGGAAGACTTCCCTGTAATTTGATAAGTATCTCAAAATTGAAATAAATAATGTCTGGGGTGAGCTTATGAAAATGTGCTCAGGCAAAGAATATAGCGTGGTAGACACCAAAATCAGGATCAATTGGAAGCCTGGTGAGCTCTTGAGATCTGTGTTTATAGCCATGAGTGGGAAGAATCAGGCAATTATTAAACCAATGGTGTAGATATCTGCCAATGTTTGGATAAAGAAAACATCCTGAAAGAATAGCAAATACTGTCTCTTTAAACTTTCAAAATATATTTTAGGTTATCTTATTATCCGTAAAATGATCACTTAATAATTCTACATTGTCATTACCATTCAAAATTTGCCATGACTTATACATAAAATGTTTTAAATTATTCTTAGGTGAGGCTATAATTTTATTTAGAGTAAACAAAATTACAGAGGAAAATAAAGGTTATCGAACATTATTTAGAGTTTGCTTTGACTTATAATTGATCAACCAGCTTTTGTTCATTATATTTTTATGCTGTTAAGTTCAGCATATTTGTAGTCCAAGATTTAATTTGGTTTTAATTGATTGATTGACTGATTGTGATAGGTCTCCTTAAAACATAGGGAGTCCTGGAACTTAATATGTAGCTCAAGCTGATCTCTAAAAGCTCTCTTACTTTAACTCATCAACAACTAGAGTTACAAGCATGTGTTACCTTAACAGCTATTATTTCACAATTTTACATTATTAATTGTCCCTTAGCTCCCAGTTAAGGCTCATGTAGGTAACCAACTCATGATGTTTTCATTAAACATGGGCTATTTGAAACAATCCTGAAAATTTACACTAAACAAACTTCCAAAATTCTACAAATAGGAAATGTTACTGTAGCTCTCAATTAGATAATGAATAGCAGTTAAACGTTGGCTGAGTAGAATGAAATATATCCACTTCCATATTGCATTATATGCTATTATCTTCTAGCAAATAATCTAATCACTGCTACTAAAGTTTAAAAGAATGAAAAAGGAACATAAAACATAGATTCATAGAAGGCAATGACCTTATGAGCTCTCCCTGAAATGCTTCAAGTTTCTTCTAATTAAAGAACTAACTTATTCTAAAACATCTTCACAAGCACTCCACAGCTGCTCTGTGTTCTTTTAAGCAATACTGAGACTAATGTTGGCCTAAGTTTTTCAAAGAAATATTGTGAGACTCCCAAATGACCAGTGACATATAACCTGTCTCTAATAATAATGAGGTATAAAACCTAAATTCAGCATTATCTTGAAAGATGACTCACTTCTAATTTTCAAATCTGTATTGTCATGAGTAATAAAGGCTTCCGAGCTTGTTGAGATGCAAAGAGTTAAGAAACAACTGTAATGTGTATTGTGCATTATATTTGGTCCTTCAGTAAATCTATTAGAGGGGGAATATTATCAAATATAGCATTGGAAAATATAAGGAGCCTTCTGTGCAGGGCACATATTAAACTGTTTTCAACCGTGACAACTTTGAACCTTCTAAAAGAGTAAGCTTAGGCTGGCACCATTTACAGTTCACAAGCTAGGCAAGCACAAATAGGAGAAGCAATCAAATGAAGAAAATATTAAGATATATCACTATCTACAGATTGTCTCAAGGGAGAGGGGTGGAGGTAAAGAGATGGAGGAGAACCTGGGTAAGAAAGAAGCAGAGAAGGAGGTGGGCAGAGTGAAAAGTAAGGGGGAAAATTGAGATAGGGACCCTCGTAGGGAAGAGAAAGGGGTAGAAAGTGGAAGGAAATGACAAGAAGGAAAGGGAAAGAAAGAGGGGGAGAGAAGATAAAAGGAAACTAGAGCGAGAAGACATATGTGGGACAGGGAATGAGGAAGAAAAAGAGAGACGTGAGTAGAGGAGGGATGAATGAAATAAGAGAGAAGAAGGGAAGCAAGGAGAGTGAACGGGAATTGAAAGAGTGTTGTTCTCTGCTACTGAGGCAAATGCTGAAGGTGTAGACATCTGGCAGAGGGTCAGCCACTTGCCCGCAGCTGTGGCAGCAAGCAGCCCTTCGCTGCTTCTCTGGAACCGGCAGGTGGTACTTCCATCAGTGAATAAAACAATTTCTGCATCTGAGTTTTAGTTAAACAACACGATGGTTAAGAAATAAACACCCCACTCTTCCACAACACTCCCTGTGATCCAACCCAAAGTTTGGCTGTGACTCTCAGCATCTGCTTGGATCTCCTGCTGGGTGGAGTCTTTCAGAGGACCTCTGTGGTAGGCTCCTGTCCTGTTCCTTCTCTTCAGCTGCTTCCGGTGTCCATTCTATGCCCTTCTGAATGAAAATTAAGCGTTCTTCCTGACATCCTCCTTGTTATTTATCTTCATCAGCTTTGTTTATTTTAGTGTGGTTTTCCTTTATTATTTGGCTAATATGCGCTTATGAATGAGTATACCCCATGCATAACTTTCTGGGCCTTGGACCTGGAGGGGACAGGTGCTCCACAAGAAAACCAATGGAGCCAACAAATCCTGGCAGTGGGGTCGGGGGTTGCTGCATAGACTGATACAACGAACATTAACCATCCATGGTGAGGACTTAGACTCTCTGCACAAATGTAGTAGATAGGCAGCACAGTCTACCCTGGGTCCCACTATATGGGGAGTATGGGGAGTATGGACTACTTCTGACATGGACCCTGGCACCCATTCATTGATCACTTACTTCCCTGTGGCGGAACACCCTACCAAGCTACAGAGGAATAGGACGTAGGCAGTTCAGATGACACTTGATATGCCGAGGTCAGATGTTAGGGTTGGGGTGAGAGCGGGAATGAGAGGGAGGGTGGGACTGCAAGTCAATGAGAGAGGGGGTTACATTCCAGATGTAAAGTGAAAAAATTATTAATGAAAATATTTAATAGATAAGGAAAAAAATACATACCCAAACATGGTGTCCAATGTATGATTGAGATTATTTTAAAGAAAGATCTGGGGAATAAAGGTAAAATTTATATGGTAAGTGTCATCTGAACTCTCAAGGTGAACTTGATCTGAAAGCTTCCTCAAAATGAGTACAAGTTTGAAGTGAGGAAAAACTAGGAAAGAAAAGAGAGTTAAAAATAATCCTATTTTCTGTTCCAGACACTTCCTGAAGTGTTTGGTAGGTGACACTCTGCATTGCTGCTATGATAACTTCCTCAATTAATTAAAGCCTGCAAAAGCAATAAATATATTTAGTGGGCAGAATACAAAAGAGCAAGTAAGAACAGAGCAACAGGGCTGGAAAGAGTCTCTGAGAGGATACCCAGCAGATGGGACATATTTAGGTGTGAATTTTTAGGCTCTTGTGACAAGAACAAATTAAGCATGTATTTTGTGCATGAGTGCCTGTACACACACACACACACACACACACACACACACACACACACACACACACACACACTTGATTTCCTGATCACTTCTATTTTTTTCCTGAACTATAAAATAAAATTAAGTGGACTATCTAGACAATTTTCCTGCTGGGTCCAGGTTTCTATAATATTTGTGTTTGATGAAAGACATTTTATCTTGTATAAGGATGTGATGTCTAATTAATCAAATATAAATATATATATATATATATATATATATATATATATATCTCAACCCTCAGCTGAAACATGTATCAAAGGATGAACACTTAGAAATAAAATAAAATGACACTGAAGAGGGAAAAGCAGAGTGGCCCAGAGAGAAAAACACTAAAACAATGATTTATTCCAGTTATACATATTGCTCTGATGCTTGTTCCCAAATATAAACACACTTCATATTGTAGATTTTCATCTTATTTTGCATGCACAATAGATACAATTCAGCTGAGGATGACAATAACTGATTGTGTTTTGCTAGGTATGTTATCAAACGATGACAACTTCCTGGTTATTCTCAATATGGATATGTACTATTATAGCCAACATCCTAGAAAATGTATGAATATGCATTCTGGGAACTCAGTCATCAAAATGTAACTTATCTTCATGATCATTACCCAGCTAAGATTAAATGGGAATGGCTTTCAGCAAGAAATATGTAATGGGAAACCTGCCATCATTTTTATTTGACCCAAGGATGCCTTTATGAAGGTCCTTCCCACAGGTCAATAATAAGCAGTAAAATCCACACAACTCAGATCTCTATCTCCACTGCCTGTGTTGTCTGAGTTTTCTTTTCCCTAATATCTGTCTCCCCTCACTTCCTTTCCCTTAGTTACCTTTTCCCTTCCTTCCCTCCACCCCGTATCACTCCTTGTGCGCATGTATGCTAGTGTGCATATGTGCACAGTTTTAAAACAATTCAAAGATATCTTGTTCAAGCCCTTTGACAATCACTATCCTGTGACAAAAGATCTACGAATGTCTGTCACTGTTTCTGTACTTTAGTCTATAATTTTGTGGGGGCAGAGCATAACTGTATCCACAGTGCCATATCTATGAATGAAGAAGCTTTAAAAAATAGCAATTTATCAATTTGTTAACTAGCATCCTTCTTTTCAATGTAGCCCCATGACACGGGGATCTAAGCTTCCAATCTAAATATTTTGCTCTTTAATGCATTTTCACTGAGCAAAAGTAAACATCAAAATGATGTGCATGTCTTCCTTTTCCACAGCATATCATATACAGATGTAATTGTCTTCAGAGCATTCTTTCATTAATACACTTGAGAAACATGGATGCAGGTCATACCTGTAAAAGACCGGAGCTCTATGATGGGGAAATGGATATTTGAAAATGCAGCAGGCATTATAGACCTTGAGCATTAGTAATCTACCATCTACCGTGAGCCAGAAAACACTGTGTGCCAAAGGATGCTAATATTATTGACAGGGAGGCAAAGGGAAATATTTTGACTGCACATCATGCATGTGGTAGGCCTTATCTCAATGGCATTTTATGTGTTATTTGATCTCATACTTGCGAAGAGAAGTTCTTCCATTGACCCAGCTTTACAAGAAGCTTGTGCTTTGTGGTCATTACCCTGTTTCTTCAAGTTCACAAAGCACCTCTGTCAGAAAAACCACCACAGAAACATTCCATCCCTGGCAATGCTGTGAGACGTACTAGCTGTGCGGTGAACTTAATTCCGTGCATGGAGAAACGAGGTAGCACAGAGATCTTAGAAAGTAGGGTGAGGAGGATCTCATTGGGTGATTACATTTGGAGAACTGAAAAGAAAGTGTAGAGTGTAGGACTAATGACTTAAAATTGGAAAGAAGAACACATACAGTAGATATAAGAAGTACTGATGATTTTGCTAATCCAGTTTAGGAAAACCAGATGTTGGCAATACTGCTAACCAAAAAAACTGACTAGAAAAAGGCAGGTGAGGAGAGAAGTAGCTTTTGGTTTTAATTTACTGACTTTGTGCCTTAAGTAAAGCAAACACATCACTGTTAAATAAGCATTTCTTTATTACTAAAACCATCTAACATTAGAATAATTATATTTTAGTCAAAATAAAATAAATACACATTTTAACATAAAAATAGCCTAAGTAATTTTACTCCTGACTTCCTCAAAATGGCAAGAGGAGAACTTTAAAAAACAGTGTTAATCTGTAAATATCTGTTGTCTGTGCTTTTTAATCAGCCTAGTTAAAAAAAAAATATTTCAAATGAGCTCCTCAGTGTCATTATTTCAGAGAATGTAAATGTCAAAAATATCATCAGGTCTAAAGTTATTGCCCTCTCTTAGGACTTCATTAAGCAAATTTAAAATGGATAAAATTTTCTTTGATTAATAGCAACATTTATGGAATTTCTCAAGAAAGCGTTCTGGGCCTTTTATTATTTATAATGAAGTAAACAAAAATTATTCCTAGATGTGCTTTGTGAGTAACAGCATTATATTTGGTTGAAAACAAAAACAGGACTAAAAGTGGGTTATGTAATTTAACGTAGTAGGAAGTTGTTAATATATTGATCCACTTTTTCATTAACAAATGAGAAAATATTAAGCTGATTAAGTTTTGTAAGTGTGTATCTGAGGCCCAAATTTGGTTTTCTTGAATTACATCAATAGAATTTCATGTGGTAAATCAAGATGATGTCCAGTGTCATTCATGTGACTTTAGAACACTCTGATTGGACAGAAACATTAATGAATTGACCAGTCATTTCAACTGTCAAACTACAGGGCATTGGAAATGACACCAAGGAAGCAGACTTCCTATGGTGGACTAAAATCACCTTCATCATCTTATTTCTTGATTTGACTTTGAGTTTTCTTCATTTTTCCTTGGACAACTTATTGGCCGTGAGTAATTCAGCCATAACACACTTTCCAAAGTATGTACTATTCACTAATAAACAGTATGACATGCAAGGTTACAATCCAGGTTGTCATGTGTCCGCATGTCTGGACCCTTGATGGTTCTTCCACACAATACATGACAGTATGACTCTAGCCTTTAGACCTTTACCTGATCTTTAAATCTCAAACTCCCCCATTTAAGTATATGGGGAACAATAGGTACAAACACACACATGCTTTTCTTTAGGGGTAAATAGACATTGTATGAAGGAGAGAAAAAAAAACTGTTTTTGTTATGATCCCAAGTGCGGGATCAGAAAGGTGTTGTGAGAATAGGTCATGTTAATCCACTAGAAGACAAACCATCTCATGCGGGAGGTTGATTGTGGCCAGCTGAAAAGGTGCGTGAACAGACTCTGGAAAGAGATATATAAATGAGCCCAAAACTGGAGGAGAGGGCATTTGGAGACTTGAGATAGTTTTGGCTGTTCACCACTCCACTTTGAGATGCTCCTAGAGAGAACCACTTGAGCAAAGGCTTCGGGTCTCTGGGCTCCTGCTGAGGTTCTGGGTTCTGGTTACTCCCGGTTCCACCAGAAGAAATCCTGTTGATACGTCAGGAGAATCGTTCCTCGGGAACTGATATCCTTACGGTTTTGTTATCTTTAATCTTCTTTTCCTATTGTTTCGGTTAGTCGAGTTATAAGGGACGTATGCTCGGTTAATAAGTTCATAATAAAATATATTGCTTAAGAGAACTGAACCAACAATTCTATAAAACCATTAAATGTATTTTTATACTACACATACTCTCTATGTAAATATGTTTCAGTTTTTAGTTTTTAAGCACTGTAAACCATATACTAAATCATAAGTTTATGTGTGTTTACAAAAACATATGTTTAAAAGAAAAATCTGAAAAACTACTTCATGACAGGAGAAGGAGGGAGGATTAGGGAGAAAGGGAAGGAGAGAGAAGGAAACAGAAGGAGGGACGAATGAAGGGAGGATGAGAAAGAGATACAGAGACAGAGACATTTCTCCATCATAACCTATTTTGCACCTTAAATTCCTGAGTACTTCCTGTTTTTATCAGTCATACAATTACTGTACATGAATTTTAACATCACCATATTACTATTTAAATATTTCATGAATCACTTTAGAATGCGTAGCAAAATATAATTGGATTTAGGTGTCATTCATACTTATTTTTAAATCTCAAAGTGACTGCTGCTTATTTGGAAAACATTAGACGAGGGGGGAAAAAAACCTGTTTTTATTCTCAGGGCTCCTCACTCATTAAGTGTGGTAAATAGCCCTCACTTCTTATGGCTGATGTGAATTGAGACTGATGCCCGTACATCACACCACCCAGTGCCTGGCAAATAGCAGCATTTACTAAATGGTAGTTATGATAGTTTATTGTGGTAGCTGTTATGATTGTCATATTTTTCATTATGTAAATAAGTGCTCTTTGAGTTCTAAGCCAGTCTTCTATTTAGTCTACGCCCCCTAAAACACGATAGCATTAGTAACCACAGGCTAAGGAATGAGTGAGTACACGAATATTTTCAGAAACTTCATAAATCTAGTTCAGTGAATGAATGGATGCAAGTGAATATCTCATTTTATTTTAAGTGGTTTTCCAATACCAGTCATCATTAGGCTCAGCCCCCCTGGGGCCATTTGCTATTGACCATGACCCTGATTGCTCATGCGGCTTATCAAGAGTCTTTTATTTTATAAAGTTGTGATTTCTCTCTAGTAAGTTGGATTTGCTAGTTCACTTTTTTAAAATTCCAGTTTTTAGTTTGAAGCAGTTTCAAATTTAATACACAGCAGTTCCTAATGTACTTAATATTTTCATGTACACATACACACAAGTGATATATTCATTATGCTTTTAAAGGAATAAATTAATCTAAAACCTGACAAATGATTGCTATTACCCAGTTTTTGCACTACCAAAAAATAATCGTCTTTCTCAGCTTATCTGCACATCTCCACGAAGTCATCCCTTACATTTTAATGTTAATGATATTTGGCATCACACCAATATAGTAATTGTGCTATTAATTGCCAGCCATCTGGAAATGGTTCATATTTTACCCCTTCATGCTTACAGTTTTGAAAATGTCTTTAGAAAGTTCCATGAAAAATGTTACAAAACATTCTTTTTTTTTTCTGTCTTGTATACTGCTATAGATCCCACTAGAATTTTATGGATATCGTTGAAGTGAAAGATAAACTGTCTGGATTTTGAATGGTGCTTTTTCCTTACTTTTAACATGTGTGTGCATGTGTGTGTGTGTGTGTGTGTGTGTGTGTGTGTGTGTGTGTATGTGATTTGCATGTTGGTGGGGGAGTTTGATGTTTTGAATGTATGAAGATGGGTGCGTGCAACTTTGCAACATCAGTTTTCACTTTCCATATGTATGCTAGTACTTGGATTAGAACTCAGCCTTCCAGGATTGCAAAAGCTAGATTTTAGAGTTTGGTTTTTAATGGACCTTAAACAGGAGTTACTGAGCTTCCCTAGGCTGCAGACGGTCACACAGAGCAGTATATGAGGAATGAGGCAGTCAGTGGTCAGTGATTACATGCATGATAGAAGATAAGACAGTGAGACTGGACTGTGGGATAGCTGACCATGACGCTCATAAGACAACCTTCTGATTTTATGGGCATCATAAAGTTAGGAAAGCTCTCTACAGTTGTTTCAAATTTTGGAGGGGAACAAGCCAGACCTGTCTTCTACTTCATCCATTCATTTACTCATATAAAAGGGACAGTTCACCTGGGACCTACAGTCTTTGTAGGTGAAGTTTCAGAAAATACCTTTATATATATATATATATATATATATATATATATATATATCATATATGTATGTATGTATGTATGTATAAATCTGCAGACACATTTTTCTATCCATAAAGAAAACTCTGGAAGAGAAAGAAGAGAAGTGAGCATGTCCCTGCTCAGGGTTCCACAAGGTAAAGGGGATAATTATGATGTCACATTAAGTATTTTATTTATTAAACTCAAAGAAGATAAAGGCATCTGGAAATCTTGATGGTTTTGGTATCATTAGTGATCTGACCAATGGGCAAAGCTCGGAAGTCTATGTTACAGATGTGTTTCCTTGTTATAAAGTCATTTTCTCACTCTGGCTATTGCACAATCCCTCATTCCTTTGGTATAAACATTCAGGTTTTGACCACTGCTAGCTTCGTCCTACATTCCAACATTTATATGAAATTCTTTTCTGAATATTAAATAGAGGCAAATGTTGAATTTTGTGAGGAAAGTTGAGGTTTTTAATTCCTAACTGAATGCAATGTAAGTCAGATACTTAAGTTTTCAAAAGTATAAATTTGTTTTAAATATTGGTTAGCTGTGTGTTTTAGTGAGCAATGTGTATTTTATGGTGATCTCAAAATCCAGTCAACTATTGCACTTGCTAGGCAGCAAATTTATATTATTTGTAAAATTTAATAGAAAACATATTTGTTAATTATTTTTAAATTAATAAGCAAAGAAGAATTAGCAACTTTCCTTTATATAACTGACCAAGATATTGTAGGTTTTAATAGAGTGAGGAGCTTAGAAGACATTGGTATATCTTCCAGGTTAGATTGCACAACTTAAACCTAGTGTCTTTGTAAGTTCTCTTTCCTCCTAGAGTACAGCCAAGCATGATAAGGGAAAGAATGTATATAAAGATAGGAAATAAGAATGGGAGGAGGGGGAAGGATCTTTTACATTATTATAAGTTATTTTAAAGAAATCATTTGGTAAAATAGACTAATAAAACCTAATTTGTGTAATAAAAAAACACATGAAAGAGAAAAATAAGATAGCCTCTGTCTTGAATATTCTTTAATGGCTTCACACTATTCTCTTTTAAATGAAACAAAATTATTGCCCTTTCATTGCCGCCTGAAAAGCTTTAAAATTATAAACAATATTGCAGCTGACTGGATCTTTATCCTAATGGGATATTCATCAAGCCTATGAGAGGCTTTTAGAATGGAATCTAAGTGTTATGCACAATGGCAATCTAAATGTGTGTGTGTGTGTGTGTGTGTGTGTGTGTGTGTGTGTGTGATGTGTGTGTGTTCTTTGCTTAGTATGTAGCTAAAAAATAATGAAGTCTTACTTTGATTACAAAGAGCGTTCCTGTGGCCATGAAAAATGATTATGGTGGTCGAAATATATGATGAGGTGGGAATGTCTCTGATATTGACTTGCACTTAGGATCTTCTCTTTCTTCTCCTACCCCAAAGTGCACGCAGACTAATCAAATCACAGACCAATTCCAATTAACTGTCTGCCTTCATTAATGTTTTTAATTCAGAAACCAAGAGATCACCTAGGACTAAAGTATATTCAGCCTCTCAAATTACTTCTTTTTCACTTCAAAGTCTATGGCTACGTTTAGAAACAGTTTAGACACCTGCCCTTAGGCACGCTTTCTAGATTCTTTCTAATCCTTTTTGTTCACTATTATTCACAGTGGAACAATTAAGTGTGGAGATAAACTCTATCACAGAAATTATAAGGTTTCTAAGCCAAGATTTAAAAAAAAAAAAAAAAAAAAAAAAAAGGTAAGATTCGCGAGCCAGGCACATGGAAACCAGATATTACCTAGTATCAGATTCAGCAACACTTTTAAGAATAGATTGAAGAAATGAGATATGGTTTGCATTGTATTATTTCTTAGGGCCTCCCACATATGAAAAAAGGAAACAGAATGTTTAAGTGAAAGTTCAAGATACATGCGAATATATTCATACCCTGTTCTATCATGTACAGAGTGGGGGCTAAGTGAGAATCACAGAGTTTCTAAATGAAAACTGAAAATTCCATTTTTACCTGTATTTAACTTTCTCATTTCTTTTTTCTGTTAGTTCAATAAGAACCCAGTATGTCTTATGTATGCTGATAATGAGCATACTCATGCTAACTCAAAGATCATTTGCATGTGGGGATGGAAATGCCTGAGTTGTGTTCTGATGGGCCAGCTCTCTCTTCACACTGAGCAATTCAAATCTCTATCTTTCCAAAATGATTGCTTTGTAATGTGCATTTCTATATTCAAATAAGGGGCTTGAATTTCTACAAATGGCTGTGTTATAATTCTGAGAGGCAGAAAGTCTCCTGATGAAGACTTAAATATGATTTAAAAATTCATAAGAAAAGAGCCTTCACTCAGATGTAAAATAACAAGAAAGAGAGCTTTTGTTTTAATTATTTTAACTGCTCAATACTTTTCCAAATCTAAACAAGGGAAAAGGCACTGTCACATACAAATATTATATATGACATCAAGAATTAATCTATGTTTAAATACAGAGTTTTTTATTTTTATTTTTTCTAAATAAACATTGCTATATAATCACAGAATTAAATTACATTTTTAAAAAAATGTTGAATTAGAAAAGAACCCATGTTAAAAATATAAGTTTCTAAGCCTCTATTACACAAATATGGTTAACATCAAAATTCACATATCCAAAAAGTTCTCAGGATGAATAGGCTGTCAGGCTGAATAAAAATAGACATTTTAATTCTTAATTGACAGAAAACAATTACAAGCTTAATATTCTCTAAACAAAATATCAGTCAGATATAGATTGAAATGATCAAACACGAGACCTACATAAAAATATTTCACATCTGTTTGTGGCAATTAATACCAACAATTCATAGCATATTGACTGAAGATGTAGTGTTGGGGACTTTGTACTTAGTGAAAAACATCAATTAAAACATTCTGGGCTCAGTGCCCAAGGTTCTAGTGAAACAGACAAAGCTGAGAAAAATAATTCCTAAAATGAAATCTAACAACATTGATGTACTTTAACGATGTATGAAGCTATCTGACAAGGTCTTCATCAATTTTGAAAATTTTAAAAACATGTTAAGACTTTTGTATATGAGTACTATCATTAAGTCATTTCTACTCCTTTTTCCCCACTAGCTGCTACTGTGTCCCCATATTTAACATATGACATTTCTGTCATTAAATATTATTTGCACACATTTATATATATATATGTACATACAGAATGTTTATGGTAATATATAAGCATATATGAATAGATGTAGATAGACTTAAGTGTCTATTTAGTGTTGATCATATGGTATATGATGCATTTAGTACTGTCTACTCAGGATAGGATAGCTTAGGGAGAATTTTCCCTACAGAGAACTGATTCCTCCTCCCTTCACCCATCATTGATTGCTTATCTTCATCTAAGTTTGGAGATTTTTGAAATTTTCTTTCCCCTTGTGGACATGTCAACTTGGGCAATCAACAAGCAGATCTTGTTTATGAAACCACACTGTTACTTGAGAATAGCACTCCTGTCATGTCTAGAAGAAGATATCTTGGAGCTGGTGTCTTGATCGTCTGGCTCTAAAAGTCTTTCTGTCACATCTTCTGTTATATTTCATAATCCTAGGGTATAAGGGTTAGTTGTTTCTGGACACCTCAAAGTCATTTGTTCTTTGCAGTTTGACCCATTGTAGATCTTTAGAATAGCTTTCATCTACTTGTCAGTGGGGGCCAAGTATCATTGGTGAGAGATGAGAGCTACATTGAACTGTGTGTAACAGGATAAGTATTTAGAATATAGCTAGAAATTATATGTAATTGGTGAATGGAAGAAACAGGTAACTTTCTAAGATCTATGACTTCTCCAACCCAGGTAGTATGTTAAGTTTGCAAGTACCTGACTGAGTGATACTGGCTCACTATACTGAAATGTGAAAATTTGATTATGACACAAATATTTAATGACTGCGTTGAACAGAATTGCCAACTTGTTAAATACCCATGAAATCAGTGATCTTCAGTATCATCCAGCCTTCTTAATTCACCTCAAAGCTCTTTTTACCACGTCTGTTACCATCCTGTCCTTGTCCTTGCTCCTCTGTGTCTTAACATAATGTCTGTTTTACTTGTGTTTTTACAAATTTTTAAACATCTGGTGATCAACCTTCCTGTCCTCTCCATTGAATTGTACAGATTTCTATTAGTAGTGACAAAGAAATCGACCTTTTCCATGCTAGGTGTATGTATCCTTAAGATGAAAGGGCTGATTATAAAGCATGCTTTCTGCTCGACATCATCTGTGTCTGCGTCAATGATTAGGATGGGTATGAAATGTATTGACTCATATTGATCAGATTTAAAACTGGATGTCTTGTACGGCAACATCCACTGGCAGTTTTGTGGGAAGATTCAGGATACTACGACAAAACTGAGCCGTACTGACTGCACGGATAACTACCTAGGCAGTAAGCAGTTATTTATAGCTTGATAGAAATGAGAATAAAACATTACATCTATATTGATTACAGTGATCTCAAAATCATAAGCCTTATGTCAAGGACAAAATATTTTCTTCAAACAAAAAAAATACTAAATTATGTAAACATTATCTTTTTTTTTTTAGGTCTTTTTTTAAATTAATTTATTCAGATTACATCTCAATTGTTATCCCATCGCTTGTATCTTCCCATTCCTCCCTCCCTCCCTCCTTCTTTCCTATTCCCCTCCCTTAGGTCTGTGACAGAAGGGGACCTTCTCCCCCACCTATCAAGTCTCATCCTGATAACCTGTTTATCTTTTCTCTGAGTGCCAGAAGGCCTCCCCTCCAAAGGGAAGTGGTCAAATATGGGCCACCAAAGTTCATGTCAGAGTCAGTCCCCCCCCAGCCCCCACTCTCCACACAGTTGTCTCATGGTGTCATGTTTAGTATGTTAAAAGTACTTACGTATCTAGTGTAACTGCTGTACATTTATGGAAAACAATGCTCATAGTGTTAAGTTACTTCCCTAGTCCTCACAATGATTGTTGTCATATGGTTTAGAACCTCGATTTAGGAAGCCCAAAGCTCGTATAAATTTGTATAACATGGATGGAGAGAGACTGAGTGTGTTAGAATCCTGGTTTTGAATTTAATGTGACTGTGGTGTTATATTTCCAGAGATGCACTGAAGTAGCTATGCACCCGAGGTATACAGAAGACCAAAGCTAGCATAGTTAACCACAACCGTACTGCAGTGGCTTACAGGAAATGGATGAGTTGTTAGTCACAGGCGCATAGGAGACTCTCACAACTGCATCACAAACACATCTTCCTTTGTATGGGCGATGTCTCACAAAAGTGGTATTACAAAGCAAAACCACTAGGCAGCTACTCCATTCAAAAGTTTCATCGCCCCTAAAATGTTTTTATTGCTCATGTGACCTCAGGGTGGAGCTTCATGATACTCATAAGTTCCAGGATGTTTGTGAATAGAAGGAAAATATTCCATGCCAGAAAGACCAACTACATTAATATAGCTTTAACCAAAGTAATTAATATTTCTTATACTGGCTTTTTATAAAATAAGAATAATGTACTCAAACTGTTGGTTAATATACTGCATTATAATCTGTACATTTTGACTATTTTTAGACAAATGCTTGCCTGAATTCACTCAAGAAAATGTTGAGCTCATTTTTTAAAGATACCTTCAAAACTACACTGTTTCAGGTGCCGAGAATTAAAGGTACTATATACAGAATACTGTGCTAATTCAAAAATTACAGTTAATCCATATGTTTAGGGATGAGCTCTGCTAATAACATGATCTATGTAAACCCTCTCAGATTTAAGCTTTCTGCAGGTAGAATTAGAAAAACAGTTCTTTGGAATAGAACTAGTACTGGGCTATAGCCAAACAAGCAGCATGTTTACCTTGGTGATTCCATTACAACACAAGAAGGTCATTGCAACTATTCTATCTGAGCTATGATGAAATGAAAGCATGCACCACTTGTGATATTACAGCTAAAAAATGTGATACTTTTTTCTGTGTAACAGTTTATGACTTGATTAGTAGAATATTAGAATCCCTTTGTGCTACTGTAATTAAAGCTCAATCCTATTGTCTTTTTTTTTTTTTGCAAAATATGATACAAAGCAAAGTGAGTGAATTAAAAACAATTATCAGTTAAATGGGTGATTCTGTTATTTCAAATTTATATGAGATTATGGAATAATATAATTGTTCCACTCTTTAGATGAATAGAGAAATTTTGGGTGTTTATTAGTAATTATTGAGTGTAGGGTATTTGAGTATTTAAATCATCCATGAAGTAACAAAATACATGGTATTACGAATATTGAGGAAACATTTTTATTTAGTTCCGTTAACTTTTAATTGCTATACCAAACAATTAACTAAATATTTGAAGGTAGCATGCATTACTCATGCATTACGTCTAGTTGAAACTTAGGGTCACTATAAGTCTCTGTCTAAATATTAATTAGTTCACACTAGTTATAAATATCACAGTTCATGCTAATTTTCAAAGTAGATAGAGTGGTGTTAAACATTAATGTATTGTTAAGGGTCATCATAAATACCACGTACTAATACTTTCAATATCTCAGTGTTTTCTGCTTGTAGTCTTCATTGTAAGGTCTTCATTTAAGGTCATTCATTCTTTCCAAACATGTGGCAAAATTGTAAGAATCTGTATGTTATTTTGTGCAGCAGCATTTAACCTATGAGACCTACTTAGTTCTGAGACTTTTTCAGGGCTGTTGGGAAAAGTCAGTCTTTAAATGCAAATCATTTCTGAAATTTAATCCTTCAGGAAATCAATAACTGTGAAGCATCAAGTAAATTATTAATATTAT
This sequence comes from Acomys minous, assembly GCF_964271855.1. Taxonomy (NCBI): domain Eukaryota; kingdom Metazoa; phylum Chordata; class Mammalia; order Rodentia; family Muridae; genus Acomys; species Acomys minous. Next base: position 38,885,674 of record NC_140497.1, on the reverse strand, counting down.
AATTTGTGTGTGTACATCTCTGGGTACACATGTGCATGTATGATTTAAATATATTATGTAATAATATATTCGATAATAAATAACCACTATAGTGTAAATTTTGACAGATCTTTCACTACTATCTCTAAAGCCTCTTCTGGGTCTTGTCCAATACCTATCCTATGACTAACCTTCTGAACATCTAAATATCTTCACATTTTCATATGGTTATGAAAGTGACAGAATGGTCTCTAATACTGGAATTCTGCATACAAGAAAATGAAAAAAATAATATATTGGGGTCACCATAGAATCATATAACATGTTTCCACTAGCCCTTTACCATATGAGCACAATGATACTTTAGCATATTACATTAAAATTAAACAAAAATATATTTGCCAAATCTAACTAAAAGAAGACTATTTGAAAAACAGAATTATAACAACAATTCCCACATTAACTATTTGTTGTGAACTCCCATATGAAAACCCTTTCAGATATGCCACAGTCAATGCGGAATATAAAAAGACACACAGAAAAAACAAGACAGAGAGAGAGAGAGAGAGAGAGAGAGAGAGAGAGAGAGAGAGAGAGAGAGAGAGACAGAGAGACAGAGACAAAGAGACACAGAGACAGAGACAGAGACACAAAGAGAAACAGAAAGAAAACAGGAAGGAAGAAAGGAGCCAGAAGGACATCACATGCTTCACCAGCACTTGCTTTTTTTTTTTCTTAAGCTTTAACAGAAGAACAAACACTAGCCCTGACCCCAAACCAGGCAAAACCCAGCTGCATCTATGCTAACTGCAGTGGTATTTCCCAGGAAAGAGAAAGAGTTGGATCATTAATGCTGTTTTCCCATCTGGACCAAAAACTGCTTATTACCCTTTAACCCATACATAAAATTGTTGAACGCTGAAGGGAATAAATAAGGAACTTAGGATTCTTACTTAATGATAAAAGGATCCCTTTCCTAAGATTTAAGGCCTTCGTCTCGTGGAATAATGAAAAAAGACTTAGGAAGGCATCAGAATACAGTTCACTGAGAAAACTAGTGGGCTCATCTTATAATTTTTTTTAACTTTGTTTTGTCTTTTGTTTTTTTGTTTGTTTGTTTGTTCATTTGCTTTTTTTGTTTTAAACTCTGTGTTATTTTCTAAAGCTAGAAAACTGAAAGTAATATGTATGTAAGCATAAGGTTTAAGGTAACACTTCACCATTATTATGAGTCTCAATAATGTGTATTTGGCCAAACAGGGGCCAGTGTGGGAGAACACAGCTACAGATGTGCAGGAGGGATGGCCACCATTTCTGCAGTGGAAAAAAAAAATTAATGTAGTAGTGTTGGAAGCTTTAGGATAGCAGTGATGAAATAAACCATCAAGATGAGGGTGGGAAATTTGAATAGAAGTAAACTAAACAAAACATCTAAGGACAGCAATCTGGCTCAGCTTTAATGAAAGTTTTTAGAATTCAAACTTGTTGGTGAGCGTATTAGCAGGTTTTATAAATGTGCATTCTGTTTTTACTTTTTTTTTTTAAACTTAGCTCAATTGAGATGCTATTTCAATTGCCAAAGTGACTATTTTATTATTTCATTTCATTTTTATTTTATTTTGTGTCAAAGGAAAACATAATGATGAATTTCTTGAAGCTGAATATTCTTCAAGATACAATATGTAGTAAAGAAAACAGAAGAAAGGATGAAAAATCTGTCTCTTTATCTTTCTTTTGACTTTCAAACTCTGTTGAATGAAATATGCTGCTATAAGACAGCGATCTGGCAAACAGTGCCACATGCCATTTTTAGAGCTCAGTTGTTGATTTCATTTTGATGATGAAAATAAACAACAATTGTCTAGATCTGGGTAAAACCTGCTCAATTGTTGTTTAGCAAATTCTAGGTACTGCCAACTTTCCAACGTCTTGCAAATGAATCAGCAAACATCTCTGTATTAAGATTTAAATATAAGAAACAGAAAATGTTAGAAGTGTTTTAACATTACAGTCAAACAAAGAGAAAAATAAAACTGTTTAATTATTCTGATGAAAGCTACAATGGTCACGTGTCTTTTCCTGAACTATAATGATGTATCATTACCACAAGAGTGAACACACACATTTCTTCAGTGAATTACTAGCTTCATTATTATGTAACCACTGTGACTATTTTAGATACAATCTGGTACTTCATTGTCACTTGCTATTATTTTGTTATTGGTAAACACTTGTGTTGATTAGTTTTCTGTGTTTCTTTGTTTGTTTGTTTGTTTGTTTGTTTTGTATAGAGTCCTCTGAGAAGAAACTCAGTTGAGAAAACGCCAAATCAGATGGGCCTGTGGGTAGCTCTGTGGGGCATTTCCTTGATTGATAACTGATACCGGATGACCAAGCACCCAGTGGATAGTGCCATCAATGGTCAGGTGGCCCTGGGTGTCTTAGTCAATGTTCAATTTCTGTGAAAAGACACAATGACTATAGCAACTCTTATAAACAAAAATACTTAATTAGGACTCGCCAGTTTCAGAGGTTTAGTTCATCACCATGACAGTAAGGCTGGTGCCATGTAGGCGGGCAAGGTACTGGGGAGTGGCTGAGAATTCTACCTCTGGATCTGCAAGTAGGAGGATGAAAGAGACGCTGGCCTTGGAATGGGCTTTTTGAAACCTCATAGCCCATCTCCAGTGACATCTTTGCCCCCAACAAGGCCACAGTTACTCCAGAAAGTCTCTGCTTCATTTTCCCTGTCAAGTATAACTACATCCTAACCAAGCATTCCATCATATGAGCCTATGCAGATCATTCCTATTTAAATGAACACATTCAATGACCTGGCCACTATAGACTTGTAGCACATATTATAATGCAAAATCGCAGTCTAATATGGAACAAAAATTAAGGGAGGGGCAAACCAATGCCTGACCCAACTTGATACCCACCCATGGGAACGAGCCAACCCCTGACACTTTCAATGATATTCTGCTATGCCTGCAGACGGGAACCTAGCATAACTGTCTTCTGAGAGGCTTCAGGCATCAGCTGCTAGAAACAGATGCAAAGACCACAGCCAAGGAATCGGCTGAACTCAGGGAATTTTTATGGAAGGGTAGGAGGAAGGACTGAGGGGCCTACACAATAAATTAACTTGGCCCATGGGGCTCACAGAGACTGTACTATCAAGCAAATAGCATGCACAGGCTGGACATAGACCCCATACACATATATATCAAATGTGCAGTTTTGTCATTGTGTGGGTCCCTAATAATGGAAGTAGAGGCTGTCCCTATTTCCTGTGCCTTGATTCTCCTTCCTTTAGGTAGGATGTCTTTTCTGGCATCAGTGGGAGAGGATAACCTTAGTCCTGCTAGGACTGGAGGTGCCAGGGTGGGTTGGTACCCTTTGGGGGATTTCACTTCTCTGCGTAGAAGGAAGGGGATGAATAGAGGAAGTGGGACTTGAGGATGGGACTGGAAGGAGAGAAGGGGACAGGCGAGAGGGAGGACTGGGATGATCAGGTTGTAAAGTGATTAAATAGATAAACTCGGGGGTTCCTATAGTCTATTACAGTCTCAGTCCTGTCTAAAGTTTAAAGTCTCTTCTGAGACCCATGACAATCTCTTAACTGTAATCTCCTGTAAAATCAAAATTAAAAAAAAGCAGATCGTATACTTCCAATGTAAGTGGTACACTGTAGACATCACCATTCCGATAGGGAGGAAAGGTAACACAGTGAGGAAATATTGGACACAAGCAAGACCTAAAACCAGCAGGGCAAACTCAGAACTCTGCATCTCCATGACTAATACCAAAGGGCTCATCAGACCTCCATCTCCTTTCAGCTTTGTTGGCTACAACATAATGTGCTTACTTGGGCTGGTTCCATACCCATTGTGCAACTTTTCCCAGCAGCTGTTCCATGGTTCTGGCATCTCCAACATTTTAGGGTCTCCAGTGAAACCTAGGCATCACCTTCATAGCTTAATGCAAAGGCGTTTCTGAACCTTTGTGAAGGGACAACCCTGATCATTGTGTGGCCCCAACTGGTTTCCTTAGCCAAGGAGGAGATACCCCAACCTTTTTTTCTATCCTTGACTCTAAAGCAAGAACAATATGGCCGAAGCTGCCAAACTCTTCTGTTGCTGAGGTAGGAATATGGCCCCCTGGTTTAAATACATTTTCACTAGCTTTCTGGTTTTGATAGTGTCCTTCATTGCCTAAGCATGGAATCCTGGAATTCACTCTGTAGTTCAGACTGGCCTTTAACTCAGAGATCCACCTGCCTCTGCATCCAGAGTGCTGTTTATTAAAGGTATATACTGCCATATCTAGCTCTAAACTTTTCTTTAATTTGTTTTCACAAATTAAAGATTTCTGGGATTGATTGCCCTAAATGGAGCCAGGAAAGTAAATTCATCTGATGGCCTGAACAGAGGTGGGGTCACGGCTGCTATCTTCCCTCTGAGATCAAACTTCACGTGCCATATTCTCCAACATTTACACACAATTGTTTCATATAATATGAGATCCTGAACAAGTTTTGATGGATTGCTTTTCTTATATTGCTTATGCATGAACAGAAACCTTATTTCAAATCAACTTGCAATCGCTACTATATTCTAAAGGGATAAAAAGATAAAAAATAAAGATACTGTCTGCTGTCATGTCCTTTGCCTGGCTTCAGGGTCTTGGACCTAACTGTGGGACTGAGAAAATGATAGAAACACGCAGTGATAAAACAAAACAAACAAACAAACAAAAAAACCTGGCATCCAATGGATGGCCTCTCTGCTGAATAACAGACATCACCTGGATAACTCAGGATTTATATTATAAAAAGAGGCAGGGTTATTGCATACAGTTGAACAAAAAGGCATGCTTTATTTCATAGCTGAACCAAGGAGCTAATTGCAGTAAGAGCGGTATTTTCAGGTTGTAAATATCTGGGAGGAGGAGATGCCACCGTGGATTTGGACCAGAAATTAAGGCTTTGTCATTTCTTTCTGGGTTTGAGGTTAGGGTCCTTGACACAGCTGTGCCCATGTCAACTACACACATACAGTCAGGATTTTACACACTCCAGGATTCCTTCAACTCTCCACAGTTCTCATCTTCAGTCATGGCAAGAAAATTAGCTGCATTGTTTAATATATTCAATTATAAATAGCACAATTACCTTCTGTAATGCCAAGGCATTGTCCTATCTTCTGTTTATGTTGAAGAAATATTTTGTAATTCCATCACTGGACTTATGTGACAAACACTTCCCCCATTGTAGTCAAAGCTAACACAGAAAAATAATTCAATTAGTGAAATATCCATATCTGTTTTCATTGTTTCCTCTAGATTTCTCGGAGGCCTCATTATAGAAGCATTATCTCTGTCAGGGACCTAATTATTTGTCTTCATATTCTAAGCAATTTACCTTTCATCTTTAATCGTGGCTTCCTTGAACCTTTTCTTCTGTTGTACTCACTTCAATTTTCTATAGCTCATGTTAGGTCATGCCATTCCTGCGGATTTTCATTTCAGGGTTTCCCGTGCTTTTTATTCGTTGCTCCCTTACAATTAATATCGATCACTTTTCACCTCCAGCATATTTATATCTCAAAAGTACATCTTGTTATTGAGCATCTGTTTTAATTAGCTCAAGTATTTTCTTTCTGCCCTTCCTCATATTCAGGGGCATCTGGCTAAGAACCAACATTTTATATATTTAAAATCAATTTGACTTAGCATAATTCAGGAATTGCTTTAAAATGTTCATCACTGATTCATTTAGAATTAAAAGCTCTTTGAGAAACCATACTTTTGGCTTTGGATAATCAAGGTAGGCTTCTCCTTAGCATAGGCTTCTTTCTTAAACAATAGAAAACTCAGATTTTCATTCAGCCTACAACGCACGGGTCAAACCCATAAAACGTCAAAGCTTAATTTTATAACAAAGACCAGAAAGGAAGTTAACTTCTATTGCCTTAGTGTTATGTAGAAGTAAAGCAATGTATATAGTCTTTTGTAATTTTAGTATGTTCTTGCCTTGCTATATGATCTCTTTTTTTTTTTGTTTTTTTATGCTTTTTAATGCTGATAATTCTTCATTTTTCCCTTTCATTCTTCTATCTTCTATTCCTTACAAATTTGCTTTCTTTCATGTTATGAAAATCTGATATCAATTTTCTAAGGAAATATTCTTTAAATATATGTGGAAACTGAAATAGAATCATTATCCCAAAGTTATGTACCAAACAACAGACAAAAGTAATAACCAGTTCTAATGACATGTAATTCCCCACTTCCTTCTCTAATGGCCACTATGTATTATTGGCAAAACAAAACTATTTTAATAAGTGTAATATTATGAGAATACCATCATATACCTGAAAGTAATTGTGACTTTTTTCTTGAATAATTTACAGTTTCCAGTGAAAAATTAAGATCCTGGTTAAAATTTTAAACATTTTCTCTATCTTGACATTTTAACATTGTATCAGTTTAAAGCAGTTTTTGCTGATATCAATAATAATTTTCATAAATAAAATAAAGCCATGTGTAATATGTATTAAAGTGATAACATTTGTTCCATCTAAAGTGCCCCTCTATTTATGCATCTGCTTAATCATTCATTATTTATTAGTGAGTTATTGATTGATTAACTAGTGTTTGACAAACACTTTGTGAGTCAATGTCTTTTTCTAAAAATAACTAATTGCATTTTTCTCTATTCAAATCATCAACAGAAAGAAAATAAAATTCACTCACACAGTAGCATGACTGCCCCAATTATGATCTACAAATTCCTTAATTATTATTTCTTTTGACTTTTTCCAACCAGAAAGTCAAATCTGTATGTTTAAATTAGCTTCTAGGTACTTCTACAGTTTAGGAAACTGAGTAAAAATTTAATCCATCACTGTTTCAAGTGAAGGAAGAAAGATCTTTTAAAACTGTACACTTTTAATTTTTATAACTGGTTGTTCATGGTATGAGCATATTTATGAAGGCATAGTAACCATCTTATAGTTCGAGTCTCTGAAAAGCTAGCATGGAATTTAGATGGAGTAACCTTGGGTTCTTCTCAAAGATATTTTATTCCTAGTAATTCTGAGTCCTCTAACAAGAGCTTTCAATGAAAATGTAATAATTTCCTAGGAAAGCTGAGGGGTCTTTTTTTCTACTACACATTTATTGTGGTATTGAGAGTACATATCCTAGTTGTAAGAAAATGTATTAAAATGAATATGAGCTTTTATTGAAAACTTTATTAAATTAGATTCAGGCCCCTAAAGGTTTGAAAATTATATATATATATATATATATATATATATATATATATATATATGTGTGTGTGTGTGTGTGTGTGTGTGTGTGTGTGTGTGTGTGTATGTATAACTTTTCATGTAACTAAGCAATACATTCTAGAGTTTCAGTAAAGCCTAGCTGAATATGTCAGAGAGCACAGAGACCCATGATGATAATGATTGGTTCATGTTGTTGAGGGGGAATACATTCTTAAAATGAAGAAACTTTAAATAGTGTACACCTGTGCCTTTCCTTGCTCCCTTAAAAGAGTGTTTTACAAACTTTCAAGTGAATAAATAAAACAATTAATTTAATTCTTAAATCATGACTTAGGCAAAATATTACTTGAATTAACTGGCCAATGACAGCATCTGTGACACTCGACTTGGTGGTCTTTGGAACTACCCACCAATGATACTGTAATCTTAAAATGGACACAAGTATGATAGATACTTTCTCGTGGACCTCTTGAATAAAAAAGGTATTGTGGCATATAGGAAACTCACCTATGAGAATGGGTGACATCACATTTATTTGTTCACTGGAAATTTAATGACATTGTACTAGGTGGATGTGAGCCTTGTCTATACTGCCTAAGCACTAGACTAATGATGGTCAAGACTTAACAGTGTCATAGATTTCATCATTTAAGTAAATCAAGGAACAAAACCAAAATTAGCAGTACACAAAATGTGTATTAAAACTAATAATACAGCAGAATTTGTTTCAATATGTCCATGAGAAGTAGATCTGGCTTTCACTGAACAATCATAGGACCTAAGGTAATATATTCATCCAATTGTAGTATAAAATAATAAACAACAAATATTAACAATAAATAGTCCTTTGTAACCAAGTGAACAATTTTTTCTTCCTTATTTCTATGTACACAGTATTATTATTTTCTAAATAGAATGTTATAACTAATCTAGAGATATAATCTAAAATTATATATTATTATATATATAATATAATATAATATAGAATAATATAAAATATATAACCAAGGGGTATGTAAAATATGCATTTAGATTAAATGAAAAATTTAAATGAGGGAATGGATTCAGTATCATAAATAAAAATATTTTCAGGATTCTAAGAGGACATAGTTGCAGTACCAATGATATCTTGATATTATGTTGTTGTTGTTGTTCTAGTATGATATATTAATAATTTTGCCTATTATAAGTAAAATAGTTTCATTTCAAAAGTTTCTCTATTGCTTTTTGATTGTTTATTAATAGATATCTATAATTTATAGCTGTTAATATTTCTTCAAGAGTTTGTTACATTAATATTGTAAATTTCATCCTTTGTAAGAGGACTTAGTTGTCTTTTTAATGTCATAAATGCCAAATAAAATTATTCTGTGAAAATGATGAAATTAATGCTAAGGTTTATTTTTTAAATTAGCTATTCCTAATTCATATTTAATATATTAAATTCCTGGGGAAAAAAATAACATGCCTTAGCTCTTGTGCTAGGAAATCAATTTGCTTTATTTTTTTTTAGTTTATTTTAAAAAATTTATGTATATACAAAATTCATTTCTAGAAATTATTTGTGAAATTGGTGATATACACACACACACACATGCACACACACACACGTTCATGGAACCCAGACTGGCAACAAAGTAATAAATGTAGACTTGGCCAATCCCAAACCTCAGCCTTCTAAATACTGTACTAATAATTGTGGGTCACCATTCCTGGGAAATCATGTTTGGCTCTACAATTGTGAGGTACAACTGCCTGTTTGAGTAATGTTTCAGTCCAGTGTGTCACAATTCATTTACTTTTCATTCAAGAGCATTTTATAAGCTACAGATGCTAATTCTATAATGAAATTTCTTCTTAAATTTCATAATGTTTTCTGGAAAAAAAATCCTTTAAAAGGCATATGAACAAAGTCTAAAACCCTTACATAACTATCAAAGATTTTTAAAAGTTGTACTCAATTTATGTCTTCCACCCTACTCCACTGCATTTAATACCTCAAACCCTCAAACACTTTCTCAGTTTTTCTTCTTCCATGGTGTTTACAATACTCCTTTAAGTTTGGATCAAATAACATCTCCAAGAATCCATGAAAATCCTGATGGGTCATTTGCTTCTTTTGTTCTGTTGAGCAAGTGTTCACTCTGTAGCTTAGGCTATCTTGAAAACTCTCAATGTAGTTAAATATGGCTTTGAACATTTGCCTATTCTTATGCCTGAGCTTCCCAATCACTGGGATTACAAACCTGAGCCACATCATTACCCACTGAAATGTATCCCTATTCCATTTCTACCTAAGAGGAGTCCAGCTTGGTGCTCCAAAGAAGAGAAAAGAGTCCATTCTGTACATTCTGCAATAGTACTGTCAGGACACACACAGGATTACTTCAAAAGGAGAACTAATCTCTCTAGTTCTAAAATTACCCAGGGCATAGACTCTCTCTGTCTCTGTCTGTCTGTCTGTCTGCCTCTCTCTCTCTCTCTCTCTCTCTCTCTCTCTCTCTCTCTCTCTCTCTCTCTCTCTCTCCTCTTTCTCTCCATCTCTCCTCCCTCCCCTTCCACCCTTCTCAATTTTCACTTTTAAATATTCATATCCTTTCATGATTTGTAGTCAGGTTTCTAATATGTTGTCCGCTTATTTGTTTTAATTTACCCAACAACTTCATGCCAGGAAACAACTTTATAACCTTTAGAAAGCCCAGAATGTTTGCACTTTGTCTGTGACTAAATAATAGCAGGTGTTTGAGCCTGGCCCATCTCTCTTGGTGGTCTAGTATTTGGCAGTTTCTAATGAGCATGTATAGCACAGTCTTGGGGATGGAGAAGGGCTGCAGAAAATATATTCTGATAAAAGAGGCTCTGGTAAGACTTCTGGGGACAGTTCAAGGCCTTTTTTTGTGCCTAGGATTTTCCTGGTGTTTTCCAGTGGGAGTTAGAGTCAAGGACAAAGAAAAAAATTCTTCAGCTGCCTCATTGGTTGTTCCTAATTGGGGAGAAGGGAGTCTTTGGAAAAAATCTCTAGTGAGCCATTTAATAATCAATCCTCTGTCAATGAACAAAGTATTGGAAGAGCTGAGAGAGACTTTTCAAATTAGTAAATGCTGATTGCAGAAATATTAAAATGTAAATATATACTGTAAAAATATTACAATACGTGAAATCGCCTAATTAATATGTAACAAACATTCCTCTATGCAGGAGACCCTGAACTAGAAATGCTGTGGGGTCACCGAACTCTTTACTGATCACTACATTCCTTTTGTTTCCACTTACACTTAGCTGCCTGTGCTTTCTAAACATATGCTAAGTGGACATCAATACTGTATCTACTCACTTTGTGATAAACTGTACCCATATGCTTCCTCAGATCATCTGGATATGGTTTGGCTTAAATCAAGTTGGCTAAACCTTACATGCTTACCACAGTAAAAATAATGCATGAGATTTTATTAGTACTGATGATGTGTTAAGTTTACAAGAACTAGTGGCATCTTAAGCACATGCCTGCTACACGTCTACAAACTTCCTAGCATGAACAGAAGATGAGAGTCCCCTGTGGTTTCTTTCTGTTGTATTTGTATTATGTTCTACTTCCTCCTTTTCTCTTCACTAACTTAGTATAGGGAGGAATGACTACAAACATGGTGTTTAACTAACATGGGTTTTTCCATGGGAAATTTAATCCTTTTAAATTAGAAACTGTGTGCTTTCAAGAACCTGCTGGCCTAAGTATCCTGTACCAATGTATCGACTAGTTGTGTGAATGTCTGAATAATAGTACTCTTTTAAATTTAAATTTTGGGATTATAATTACATCATTTGTCACTTCTCTCTCCCAAACCTTCCCATATTCTCCTTTGCCCTCTTGCAAATCCATGATCTCCCATTTTCCTGATTACTACATGCATATGTGTATGTGTATATCCATACATGTTCCTAAAACTGGGGTATATTTGTGAAGCACTCAGAGAAGTGGAGAGAAAGACAGAGAGAGAGAGAGAGAGAGAGAGAGAGAGAGAGAGAGAGAGAGAGAGAGAGAAGGAAGAGGAGAGAGAAGGAGAGAGAGTGAGACTAGAGAGAGAGACAGAGACAGAGACAGAGACAGAGACAGAGAGACAGAGAGAGAGAGCAGGACAATTGTAAGAGCCATAGTATCAGGGATTTGGCATTGAGACTGGGTCTTCTAGGAATGTCAGAAGCGACATAAAAGTCTCAGCAACATGACTGACAGAGCGTGAAGTGAATGAGGACAATGACAGACATGACAAAGTAAGTGAGAGAAAGCCCGTGAGGCTGCGGCACGAAGCACAACCACACAGGGAATTAAGGAATGCTGAGAGTAGGCCAAATACTGCTCTCCAGGGAACAGCACATCGGTTTTCTCATACCACGGATCTGCCATGGAAACATACATATGTAACACTTTGCAGTCTGAGCAGGTAATATTGCACTTTTAAAAAGCGTATTGCCGCAAAATACATCATACAATACAGAAATGTACAAGCAGAAAACGTCAATCACCATGCTTTTTTAAAGAAAGCATTTCTGCCATGAGTAAAGTAGTAAATGGACCGGGGACTCTAAGTCAACACGACAAACTGCTAATGTTTGCAATCATGTGTTGGCTGCATTTTCTCATCATTGGTTGACCTGCTGCTATGTGTCAACCAATGTTAAGCTATGTGTGTTGTTTTCAGAAATCATTTTCAAAACGCAACACTATCATCTCAACTAAGAGAAACAAATTAACTTCCAAAAATCAATACAATGATAATTGTTGTCACTTACAGGTATAAAAAAGTGTAAAAAAACCACATGAGCCACTGAGGCAAATGGCCAAACCTGCTACAATAAATTGTGTATCAGACTCAAACCACACAGTCTATGCCATGAAGAATGCCATGGGTTAGAATAGTCTGAAAAATGAATTTAAGTGACTGCAGTTAGTTATAAAGCAGAAAGGAATACACACAAAGATTAAAAACAGAAAAGCTACAGTTAGCCTGCACACACCCCCTCAGGAGATAAAAGATACCATAAAGTGCAGGGTGTTAGTGCTTTCACTCAGAAGACATACAGTTGAAGAGCTTGCAAGCAACTGCAGAGTGCAGCTGGCAATTAGAAACCAGTCAATCCTTGTCTCCGCTTCTGACTCCTTTTCTATGCATACAGATATCTTTTTATGCACATTCCCGTATCATTTCACGGTGGAGAAGGGCATGTATGTGTCTTGTATCTGAAACCAGAATGTGTTTCTTGGGGAAAATATGCCTCTTTGAGGAATGTCAGTGTGGCAGATACTAAGTTGTTTAACATTTAAATAAAGACAGAATTCACGTCTGATAGAACATGGGGAAATTCTTATATTCTTAGAGGCAGAGGCTCTTGCACCTTTCCTGGAAGGACTGCTTTGGTGCAGATGATCCTGTAAGGTACATGTTTGAAGATGGGCAGATGTCTGAGACTGCATTTTATGCAGCAGGTTGTTGCCTAGGGTGTATATTGTAAAAACAGGCCCTCAATGGTCCTGTGTAAAAGAAGAAGAATTTATGCTTTCTGTAAATAGAAAATAGTTCTTTTTTTTTTAAATAGTTATTTTAAAGGTTAAAAAAAGGAAAGAAATAAAGAATGCAAGCTGTCAAGGAGAAGAACTTGGTAGGGAATAGTGAGATTTCTTACAGGCTTACTAAGTATTGGATTAAATTTCTGATTTACAGATATGATTGTATTCTTCTGTTTCATTACATGAGAACATTGGTAAGAAATGTTCTAAATAAGACATTCCCACTGCCCTTTCCAATGTTCCGGCAATCTTAAGCAAAAGGAAACAAGACGTATTTAAGAACCTGCAAATAGGAGAGAGGGCTACAAACTGCCATTCTGTACATGAGCTCTCGTCACCTGCCCTGGGTCCACACAAGACTGACCCTATCAACAATATGTCAATGAAGGAGTAGGGCTTCACTCAGCCTTACCCTTTATCTTTTAACTAATGGATCATATAGGTTCTAGGGAAAGAAGTGTTGACAAATGTAGTTCTCATGTCAAAGAAGATAAAAGGTAGTTTATTCTGGAGTCAAATGAAATTGACCATAGCCTCAGAATACATATTTAAGTGAACTCAAATTCTATATGCCAATGGAGAAGTAATTTCATGAACTGTTTATAGTGATCAACCAAAAAAGCCATAAGTCAATGTGCTTTTCAAATACATTGCTAGGTACTTTAGGCATAGGCTTTAGAAACTACTTGACAGCATCCTTAGCTCTCTGATTAGTGGAAAACTTGGGTTTCATTAAATTGCTACATTCCAGATTTTTTGCATCTGTTAGTCACAGGATCTGACATATTGAATCAGACAAGAGGAGGGTAAAGATGGATCCGTATAAATTGTCACGGGCCTCCAGTTCTACAGCATTCCAACTTTTCCACATCACCAAAGTTATATTTAGCCAACCAGCCTTTTCAAACACAGCTCAAATCAACTTCTGCACAGAGGGGATCTTTCCAACAGTCCTTGTTCACAAGTGAACCACTGTCTTTAGATGCTTGTAAGCGGCTGAGTCCACCAGGCTACAATAAGCAGTTCCAAACATGCAGTGACAGACAGTCCTGCTTAATCTCAATGGATAATATAAGGGAAGAAATGTTCATATAGGGAGGTGGTGTGTTGGCAGGGATGGTAGGAAGTTGGGATGAGATCGCTACATATATTATGTATAAATGTGTCAGGTTTTCTGAAAACAAATTGAATTCAGACAAGCAAACAAGTGTACAAAACCTCTACCACCATTATAGGAAAAAAAATGAAGAATATAAGAAGCTGTACACCTGTTTTCTCAGGCTTGAAAATGCATGTTCTTGAATACTTTGTGGGCTGGGACTCCCAGGAGAACCCCATACTTCCACCCAGTAGGGGGTTGATTAGGAGGAGGTGAAGTAGTGGCACTTTTGAAGACACTAGGCCATGCACTCCAAGGGATGATCTTATGGTTTACTTTTCTTGGACATTTAATCTTAGTAGAACTTGTGACCAGTGACCTTTTCAGAAAAAATGCATTGTGGGCTGATAAACAGAGTTAGGCGCTAGGGCCTAGAAGAAGGAGTGTTCTATTCACTGCATGATTTGGGCCTGAACAATATTCCAGATATTGAGGGATTCGGGTGGTAGTTGACTCCTGATAAAATAGCAAAGAATGAGCAGGTTGACTAACTACTTGTCATGTTGCCATTTCGGTTGACTAGGCAACATTCATTTTCTTCTGTTGATGAAAATAGGCCTGTGATTGATGATGCAGATTTCTCCAATGCTTATTCTAAGGTGTGCTTCCTATATTTGAGTATGCATTAAGAACAAAGCAGTAAAAGGCTTTCCTTAGGAAAATTGCCTATATGTCATTCATGCTTTGTAGCAATGGATTTCTCGCAACTGTGGCTTCTAATCAAATACGAAGAAGACCCACATACCACAAGAAGGCTATAGGCATCTGAAAAAAAACCTTTTCTGTTGTCCATGACAAACAGTCAGTACTCTGTAGACAGTGTTGGCAAAGAAGAAGGCTATATGACAGCATTGCACCAAACTGTAAGAACATGCCTAATGATTCCTTTATTTGATGATCTTCAGTGAAGAAAATCAAGGCAAGGTCAACCTATGAAGTCTTCGATGTTTTAGGAAAAGTAAGCAATATAAAGAAGTTGGCTATTGTTTCTTCAAGACTAAGAATGTTCACACATGTATTTGTAAAATGTAATAGAATGGTGAGAGTTTGGACTAACTATAGCAATGTTTAAAGAAGAATGGGAACTCTACACTGCTGTAAATTCACATGAAGTGAATTTCAAGGAAAGTAAAGCAACTCAAAAAAGCCCAGAGTCTTCACAAAGAATCACACAGGGTTCTTAAGGTCCTGTAGCAGGCTGAAGCAGCCAGAAAGTGGGTAGCTTAAAGGACCAGCCTTTATTGGATCACAGCTATTAGGATGTAAATCTCAAGATGAGATTATAGCAAGGATTGTTTCAGGTGAGACATGCTTATAAATTTCAGGCAGAAAATTGACCACTGTTTACTTAAATGACCTTTGTTTATGTATATGTTGAGAGTATTGGTTACTTTTACTGTGACAAAAGCAACTCAATCAAGGAACCATCTATATTGTCTTAAACTTTATAGATGTAGCCTATCAAGGCAGGAGAGTTTTGGCAGCCAGAATGTACATAGGTAGGGCCACATAAATCTCAATGTATCCACAGTTAGGAATCAGAAAAACAGTGGACGTTAGTTGCCACATAGCCTTTTCCTTTTCATGCACTCCAGGCTTTCAGCCCATCCAATAGTTCCACTCTTTCCATATCAGTTAATTCAATCAACATATGGTAGGCATGTCCAAGTTTTTTTCCTAGAATATGTCCAGATAGCAATCGATATTAACCAACCAATCTAGAGCAGAGAAATCATGGATACCTCTGATGCCTTTTCCTATTCTCATAAAGGCTCCAAGCCTGTTTAAATATGATTTTACTCCTACAATTCAGCCTTCTCATTTAGACGTATCCCAAGCTTACTTGCATTTAGGAGCTAGAGTATTGCCATACACATTTTATAAGGATGCTACATTTTCCACATTCAATAATTGTTTACTCAATTTTCATCTGCAAGACATATTTATTTATCCCATCCTCAGAGTGCACGAAGTCCTTCTACTTTGTGTCTACAATGTTCTATTTGAAAGTACTCTCATGATGATCAGTAGTTAAACTCTCTGTGTCCTACAAAATAGCATAGGCTTTTAAATGTGGTTCTAGACACAACTCCTTGCAGAGCTCCCTTAACATGACTTTCCATGGTCCAATGAATGTATGGATGTTTGCACGCTCTTTTGGTCTTTTGAAGACTTGTTACTGAACTGTCCCCTTAGCTATTTATGCATTCAAAATCAGTTTAGAAGATAAAGAACAGTCTCTTTTTAGAAGTAAATCATGGAGGACCAATATGAATGAGGTGTTTTCCTACCAATTTCTAAATAAGCCTCAGGCATAGCTTTGCCTGAAACTGAGGAGAATATATTAAATTGATCTCTTTATATGATTGTTTCTAAATTTAAGTTTAACAACTCTAAGAAATGTCTTATATTCATTTTTAGTAATTTAGTGTATACAAAACCCACAAAAAGGAGGAAATCAATAAATGGGGTTGAACTGAAAGTTGAATCATTAGGAAAGAAATTGATCCTATTATTATTTATAGTTTCTTTTAGATGTGTAATTTCACACTGCATGCATGCAGTAATGCTTATAATAAAATGTCTATAGCAAAGTATCAGAATGTATATTATCCTTGTTTTCCTCAACAGTGAAATGAGCCATCGATAGAATATGTATTTTTGTTTATACTTTTAATTATTCATCTTCTCTACTGCTTTTCCTTCATAATATTCATGAATTGATAGAAGCCTATTCTATCATTTTTTTTTACTGATAGACTTTTTTTAAGCATGAGTTTAAAAAAATACTACTATATCTTTCTAACTCATAATTCCTATCTGGCTCATTATTACAATGTAACAGGTGCAGATCGTGTTCTTTTACCACATCAGAAGTTATAAGTGCAGAGTCTAAGGAATCTTGTAAACTGTTGAAATTTGCTCTACCTCATGACTCATAACTGCAGCACTCCTTTCTTTCTCTGATAAATATATGTCTGTGAACAGAAAATTAAGGAGAACTCTAATTTCTGAATGTTTTCTATTTATCTATTCTCACTTCTGTCCAAGATCTATGGGATCTGTCCCAAAACTTTTTCTTACATGGTTTCAAATGAATTTCAAATGGGAAATTACTTGGGTGAGAGAAATTGAATAGTCTATGTTGTAATTTCAAAGACCTAATTTAGTATTTAAAATCAATTTCTGAAATATCCTTTAATATATGAGAATAGAACCGTGCCCTTTTAATACGTTTGCCTCATTTTTGTCCTATCAATAATTGCCATTTACAAATTAGAGATTAAGACTAATAAATTTTGAATAGCAAGGTCTATTTGGAATTGAATTATAGATTTCTATGCAATTAGCTATAGCATAATTACTACCAGTGTTGTGTAACTGAAATGTCAGCTAGGACAATCTCAGCACTAGAGTTACTGTTAATTGTTGACTCAAATTGGAGCTCAGTGTATACACTAATCTTCATTCTAAGATTTCTGGAAATTCCCAGTCAATGTACATGTAATTGCATCAGGTGCTTCTGTCAGTTTTAATCAAATAATTCTGTTTCTAGAAGATTTCTCAATACTCTAGGACTCATTAATGTATATTTTCTAAAACAAATGAAGGTAAATACCAGACAACTGAATACCGTAGAACTCCACAAATGCATGTATGTTCTACCTTATGTATGTACTCTCCTTTGTAAGAAGAAAGTGGTCTGTAAATATGACTTGATTTTTTTCCTCACACAATAGTCTATTTCCATACATTTCATGCTTTAATTGATAGTGTGTTTACTCATTAATTGTAGTTTTGAAAACATTAATTCAAATGTGAACAAGATTGCTTATGGATGTGAGGGAAAGTCAAAGTATATTACTTCCATGTGTGAACAAAATAAACAATGAGTAAAAATATAACATGATAAATCTGATGTAATACTCATCTTTAATGTAAAATACTACATCCTAAAATAAGCAATGACATCATAGAAGATGCTATTTACTTTTCTCTCTGGATTACTTTTGTATTTTGATATTTCATATCATTTTTTGCATGGATCAAAAAGATTTTCCTAGTTCTTTCACATTCTGGATAGTAGCAGATAATAGAATGAATGAGACATTTTCAGTTAGGCTGAACAAATAATTTTGCTATTTTTATTATCTCATCTACTCAAAATGCTCTTTTATAGACTCTTTATTATCAAAAGCCAGGCATCCTTTATTCTTCCTTCTTGTCCCCTCATTCCCTTGCCTCCTTTCCCTTTCACTATCCTTTCTTGTCTTCCCATTTCTGTTGTTCTCTCTGTCCTCTCATTCTCCCATTATTTTGCCCCCAAGTTTATCCCCTTCTTCCTCCCTCCCTTCCACCCTCCAACACTATGGTCCTTCCTCCCTCCCTTCCTCCCTCCCTTCCTCCTTCCCTTCCTCCCTCCCTCCCTTCCTTCCTTCCTTCCTTCCTCCCTCTCTTCCTCTCTCCCTTCCTTCCTCCCTTCTTCCTTCTTTTCCTTCTTTCCTCCCTTCCTTCTTTCCTCCCTTCCTCCCTCCCTCCCTTTCTTCCTCCCTCTCTTAGTCTGTCCCTCCCTTCCTTCCATTCCTTTTTTCCTCCCTTCCTCCCTCCCTCCTTCCCTCCCTCCCTTCCTTCCTTCCTCCCACTCTTCCTTCCTTCCTTCCTCCCTCCCTTTCTTCTTTCCTTACTTCTTTCATCCCTCCCTCCGTGCCTTCCTTCTTTCTTCCCTTCCTTCCTCCCTCCCTTTCTTCCTCTCTCTCTTAGTCCCTCCCTCCCTTCCTTCCATTCCTTCTTTCCTCCCTCCCTCCCTCCCTCCCTCCCTCCCTTCCTTCCTTCCTCCCACTCTTCCTTCCTTCCTTCCTCCCTCCCTTTCTTCTTCCCTTACTTCTTTCATCCCTCCCTCCGTGCCTTCCTTCTTTCCTCCCTCTCTCCCTTCTTTCTTTCCTTTCTTCCTCTCTTCCTTTCCTCCTTCAATCTTTTTTTCCTTACCTGTTTTCTTCTCATTCTTCACAATTTTATCCTTGATAGATATAATATGGCTACATGTCAAAATAAAAGTATCAATGAAGTGATTTTTCTGATATTAATATCATCTCAATCAAGATGTTTTATCTTTATTAAAAACAATAAAATAGTTTCAAAAATTATAAAATTAATGAACACATATATTAAAATTTTTCAAAATACGGGCTGAGGCCAGAGTAATGGTTCAGCTGTTGAGAGCGCATAAATCTTTTTCAAAAAACCAAGTTTGATTCCCAGCACTCAAGTATGGCTCATACTCACCTGCTGCACTGGCTCCAGGTCCAGGTGATCTGGCATACCTTTCTGGATTTTGTGGACATTTGTACTTGAAAATGAATATATATTCATGTATATACAGAATTAAATGTGCATAAGCATCCTAAAAGAAATAGATGTTTTTACTATATCTTCAGTAATCATTTCTATAGTTTGTTTTAAAACATTTTTAACTCCTTAATATATCATAGTGTAAGGAACTCTTTAATGATTTATGATGGTCTCTATAAAGAAAAAGTAATTTTGTTAGTTAAGTCTTTTGAAATTGTTCTTCAAATGAATACTTATTTATAATTTTTTTTATTTAAGGAGGGTATTACCAAATCATACTAATTGCAGCTATCTTAGACATGTATATTTTCCTTGCTTCATTTCTTCTCCTCATGTAAGTGACTAGATTTCACTCAAACTACAAGACGTTAGGATAAATGAAAGAATCATGGAAATTATTTGAAATCATAGCCTGTTGGTACATACTACATTAAGACATTGCCTGAGATTATTATGTAAGTGAGGTAATTTCTTTCATACAGTAAGTAACAAGTTTCATTTATTAAAAAATGATAAATTTACCAGTATCTCCAAAACCACTAAGTGAAACTTAAAACTGATATCTGGCTTTCTTTAAATAATAACCGACACTCTATCTAATGCAAGTCTGTACTTTTCTTTCATATAATGAGCTCGGAGAAAGCTTCATTGAGAATTTGTTTGTGGAAGAGAAAGAGAATGAGAGGGGAAAGAATGACACAGGCAGGTCCACTCCTCCAGTCTCTCCCAAACATTTCCAAAGCCCTGTGTAAGGATGACATCTGAAGAACCATGAGCTACTGATGGACAGACAGATTCAAACGCTAAAATAAGCCAGCTGAAGAAATGAGATTTCTATGCTGCTGTAGTGTTTTATTTAAGAATTGATATCCTTTTTTTTTTTACACATTTTTATTGAAAATTAAAAATAATTCCTATTACATCTCATTTTCTATCCGATCCCATGCATCCTCCCATTCCTCCCTCCCTCCCACTTTCACCCCAATCCCCCTTCCCTATGACTGTGGCTGTGGGGGACCTCCTCCCCCTGAATATGGTGCTAGGGTATCAAGTCTTTTCTTGGTAGTCCTCTATCCTTCTTCCGAGTGCCATTGGGCCTCCCCCACAAAGGGACATGGCCAAATATGGGGCACCAGAGATCCTGTGAAAGTCAGTCCCCAGTCTCCACTTAGCTGTGGAGAATGTTCTGTCCCTTGGCTAGATCTGGGTAGGGGTTTGATGATGACTGCCCGTTTTGTCCATGGTTGGTGCCTTAGATCAAGCAGAATCCCTGGGCTCAGATCTAGCCATCATAATGTTCTTCTTGTAGGTTTCTAGGACCCTCTGGGTCCCCCTACTTGCCTATCCTCTATATTTTCCTCATCTAGAGTCTCAATAGGATGTCCTCACCTCTATCCCCGTTTCCTGGTAGGTGCAGACTTTCATGGGACCTGTCCCTTGGGCTAGTGTCCGGTAATAAGTGAGTACATACCATTTGACTCTTTCTGCTTCTGGGTTAGCTCACTCATTATGATCATTTCTAGTTCAATCCATTTGTCCACAAATTTTGGAAAATCCTTGTTTTTAATAGCTGAGTAATATTCCATCATGTATATGTACCACAGTTTCTTTATCCATTCTTCTACTGAGGGGCACTTAGGCTGTTTCCATGTTCTGGCGATTATGAATAAGGCTGCTATGAACATGGTTGAGCAAATTTTCTTGTTGTGTGCTGGAGCATCTTCTGGGTATACTCCTAGGAGTGGAATAGGGTCTTGAGGAAGCCCTATTCCCATTTTTCTGAGATAGCACCAGATAGATTTCCAAAGTGGCTGTACTAGTTTGCATTCCCACCAGCAATGAAGGAGTGTTCCTCTCTCTCCACAGAGCTAGTGAGACGTCTTGCCAATTAAAGGAATTTACTGCTCTTCTGGAGGAGCAAAGTTTGGTTCCTAGCACTCAAGATGAGCCGCTCCTGTAACTTCAGCTCCATGCGATCTGATTCCCTGTCTGTTCTCCTCCAGCACCTGCCTACATGGACACATACCCATACACACACACACACACACACACACACACACACACACACACACACACACAGCCACACAGAGAGAGACAGAGAAAGACAGACACAGAGAGAGACAGAAACAAAGAGACAGAGAAACAGAAAGAGAGAGAGAGAAGATAAAATATAAAGAGTGTATTTTTTTTTAAGTCTAGAAAGTCAGGAGCCAGAGTAATATCTCTTAGACATACTGGTGTTTAATATCATTCCATGGCCTTATAGGACTGTCTAGATTTCCTGGTATAAGCCTTCTTACTACAGTTATCATGTATGTACACTCTATTCTTATTTTTCATTCCTCAAGCCAATGTCTATTGGCCAGTCCTATGGCTAGCACGCTTCTCTCAAGAGCAGGGCAACAAAAGGGTTTTATATTACCCTTAGATGCGCCTAATAGACGTTAGGGATTATGGTCTTGAATCAAATATGTGGTATGTTCTGGGTGGCCACAAGTTGAATATCCCTTGCATTATAAGGAGCATTCTGTACGGGCACAGTGCTCAAGGTAAGTTCCACGTTGCTTTTATGTTTAACAAATGAAATAATATGGCACTTCTGGGATCAAGAATTTATTCAGAAGCAATGAAACAACAGGCTTTGGAAAGTGCTGACTCTGAAGGTAGAAATTCCAAGAGGCAATTACTGTTCTTCAATCCACCAGAACACAGAGTCTGGCAAAAGAGACTGGGAAGGAGGAGACCCTGGGAATGTTAGAGGTAGGGAAAACTTGAGCCATCTTTGTACAGACACTGGTAAATGGAAATATTCTAGAATTCTCCATTGTACTACACAATCCAAGTTTTAAAATAGAATAAAAAGTAGAAAACCAGTCTGTAATGAATGTCTGCAAGCATGGTCAAATTGTAGTATGACTATTAATCAGTAAAATAAAAACTAATACTAATTGATTCTTCAAACATTATTTTCTTGAATAAAACATCCCTTAAAAATATGCTTATTTGTGTTTCTAAGCATGTTTATTTAAAGACATAAGCACATATAATTTATATTGGCATTGGTCATTGTAATTTTCTTCTAAACAGAGACAGTTATGGTGATTTAAATTAGCATATATATGCAAGCCTTTGTATTCATCTCCACTGCTGCAGAAGAGAAATAGCCTTGCCTACAGATGACCAGATTAAATTCTTTTTTGTAATTTACTAGGTCAGAAGGTTCTTTTCTTTCACTACTCAGGGAAATTCTTTTGAGCATTTTCTAGATTCCCATTTACTCACTATGAGCTTCTTTTAACTTACAACACATCTGATCCAATTTAGGCTTTATGAAGTAAAAAATGAATTGCCTTTACAGAAAGCATATGATGACAAGTGCTCAGCTAAAAAGATATTATTTAATTATTTATGTAAATTAAATTATACCAGTTTAAGTAGATGTTTGTCATAAATATTAGTCAAACAAAAGATAATTATATGAATGACATTGAGTCTAATAAAGAGACATAAACAGACTATATTAATTAGGATCCAAAATGCATATGCTGAGATGTTAATATGAAATTTCAGTGGAGATAGCTCATTGTGTAACTTGATAAGTAAGTTTATTACTGCAACCCTCGTTAAAAATAATCCTTCTCATAGCACTTACAGTGTTAGACTCCTACAGATAACATTATAGTGAGGTATGATGCATTTTGATTGAGTTATCACAAGGGAAAAGTATAATTTAATTAAACTGGTCTTCACTAATGTTTTGCATTCAAGTCAAATAATTACATGGTACATACAGTATGGGAGAAACCCTGCTGTCTGAAAGGGAAAAGACTCATAATAGACCAGCCTTTATTTTATTAGAAATGACCTTCCTGTATTGTCAACCTGTGAATTAACATAATTATAAGATAAACAAAACTCCCCAATGTCTTTTTTTAAAAAATAAATAACATCTTATGCAGACAAATGTCTTCATGTAACATATATACATAGAAAACATAAGTTTGTACACAAAAATGTATCTAAAACTGACTAAAATTAATGCACACTAAAATCTATCAATATAACAGTTTATATTGACATCAATTTGACAGGGTCAAGATTCGCCTAGGATGAAAGTATCTGGGCAAGTTGATGAAGGATTTTCTAGCATGTGCTAATTGAGGTAGAATGAGTCACTTACATGTGAACAATAACATCCCATAAACAATGGGTCTTGGACCAAATAAGGAGTAAAATCCCAGGTGACCACTGCCACTAGTCTCTACTTTTTTCGGACTGCCACAGCAATGTCACCATCTGCCTCATGTTCTAGCAGCATGCCTCTGCTCTCATGATGCACCAAGCCAAAACAAACTCTTCTTTACCTTCCTTTGCCTGATAGGTTTTTTTTTTTGAGTAATGAGAAAATTAACTAATCTAAATCTATTTTAAAATGCAAATCAGTTTTGCAGTGATTTCCTGAACCATACACTATCCAGGAAAGCAGGACTGTTTTAGGCTCACCTCTCCCAATGCAAATTGTTTAACATCAGTTATCCTTTCTCATAGACATCTGTTTGTCCAAAGATTGCCTCTGTGAGCACTGGCCCAAGGCCACACTCCACAGGAAAGTACCGGGGTGGACCAAAGCTAATGAGGAATTGAAATTGGTTTTCCAAGTTCCACTACAGGAGGTAGTCTTTGGAAAGACAGAGAGCAATTCTCTAAGCCCTCTTCAGAGGAGAGAGACATGCTTTCGTCTGTAGTCCCAGCACTTGAGAGGTACATCAGTAGTTCAAGGCCAGCATTAGCTCTATAATATGGTTGAGGATAATCTGGGCAGGGACCAAAGCATGAGTGTGCCCTTAGGTTTCTTCACAATGATGCACCTTCTGAGTCACTGTTTTCATTTGTGTGCCAATGGTTTCAAGGCTGGCCACTTTGCAATAGAAAACCAATAATGCTGCTCAATCCTAGTAGAAGCTAATTCTACTTTTTCTGGGAGTTGCCTTTAGTACTTGGCCCAGTTGTGGTACCCTGCGATGCTTCGCCTTGCTATGTTAACGTACCCATTGATACTGCCATTGTCTGGTCTGCTGTACACAGCTGTTTCTAGAAGAATCTGTTTTACAGCCAATTTCTTGGTAACTCTGGCTCTGAGAATCTTTCTACTCCCTCTTTTGCAATGTTCCTTTAGATGTACGAGCTGTGACTTAGATGTATTCATTTGCTCTTCTGCTTCCCCTAATCTGTTGATCATTGTCTTATTTCCAGCTGTAGTTTTCTGTGGTAGTCTCCATTTGCGGTAAATAGAGGCTTTGCTGATGTTGGGTGTGTCCTACACGTATCTGTAAGTGTTGGCCTAAGATGAAAGTCTTCACTTACCAGGAAAGTGGGATAGAGGTGAGGACATCCTATTGGGCCTCTAGGTGAGAGAAGTATGGGAGATTGTGGAAATAGAAGGATACAGAGGGTCTGTAACTTTATCTTTTGGCTTATGTCTCAGTGAAGGCTGTTATAACAAAGTACCACATTTGAGTGGCTTGTACGCAACTGAGTCTTATATCTCACAGTTCTGGAGGCTGAACATGTGAAGGGTGAAGGCAGGGTATTGGAGCTCAGATGAAGGTTTTATGCAGAATACAACTTTCCCTTGGCACCCTCAAATGATAGAAGGCAGGTAGAAATCTCTCCAGCAGGAATTCCAGGCTTCAGTATGTTACATGCGGCAATTCATTTTCCAAAGGCCCAAATTTGTAAACCTGTTACTTCAGAGGTTGATATGTCAAATACAACACAAAGGATTGGGGTGTTAAGTTTATTGTCACTTTGATGTCTCTTAATGTCTTTTGCTGCTTCAGCTCTCCCTCACCCTCACCATCGCTGCTTATGGATCGGTGCCTTTGGTCTGAAACTGCTCTGTATTTGTTCTTTGTCTGGCATTTGCTCTGTACATTTTCACTGGATTCATCCGAACACTGGAGAAACTGAAGTCTGAGTAGATGTTTAGATGATGCTCCATACAGTGGCGTTTTAATCTCTCTTGAGATAAGCATAAGGTCCTAAAGCAGGTAATACCCAAGTCACTTTCTGTTCACTACTAGATTTACTGTTGAGTCTGAATTATTTTCAAACTTATTCACTTTCGGTGAACTCCAGGTGTGACATATCCATCAGAGTTTTGGGCCTGTCTCTTAAATTTTCAATGTGCTTATAAAAAATAAAAAATTCTTAAAACAGGGTCAGAATGCATGCTTTTCTCTAGCATTGTATGATCTGGGTTTCTTTCTTGGTTAACATCATTAATCACCTAATAAGGAAACACAGATTCTCCTCTTTTTTCTTGATTTTTTGTTTGTTTTCTGTCTAACCTTCTATACTATATCTTATATAATATAGGCTCTCAAGTCTCATGCCTAAAATCATTGATTGGTGTTTTGTTCTCCATAGATATTTTCATTCCCTGAAATGATTTCTACACTTTGATATTCCTAGAACATAACTATTGCCACTGGGGACTTCAGGAAAAATAAAAAGTAAGCAGTTGTATTCACACGAGGCTTCACACTTTATAAGCCTCCAAATTTGTCTTTAAATATCTACGACAGTTCTCTTAAAAACATCCGGTAACCATGGAAGGCAAGAGAGTACACACTGACCGTAAGGGAGTAGGGGTAACAACAGCCTTAGAGTGTCAGATAGTAAGACATAGGTTCTACAAAGGGAGAAGCAGGTTCTACAAAGGGAGAAGCAGGAAAAGAGTAAGGGGGTTAGACGCAGAGAGGGAGAGGAGGGGATGGAGAGTTAGTAAGACTGCAGATATTTGAAAAAGGCATGGTGAAACCTATTATTTTATAAGCTTACTTAAAAGTATATACACACATTAAAAGTGTTCACATATATTGCATACAATGTATATTTTTTCTTCAGTAAATTTTTTATTAAGCATTTTTATTTTTTTACATATACATTTATATTATCATACATATATACAATAAACTATTGTATGCAAGAAGAACCATGACACAGTTAGGAATTATATAAACGTTACATTCTCAGTGTTTTGACAATTTGTATTTGACAGCCTTGAAGTAAACAGCTTTCCTCTCTTGGTGTGTCTAAAATTCTAAATGTCAATCAATACCTGTCGTATCTCGTCATTATCAACTTAAAACATCTAAATGGAGTTTATGATACATGAAGTGATAATGCTATCCCAATATTCATAGATTGTCAAAGACAAAAAAAACCAAAAGACAACAACAACAAAACCCAGAGAGAAACAAAACAAACAAACAAACAAACAAACAAAAACAAAACAAAACAAAACCCCCCTCCAGGCACAGGAACCCTTCCTTGCACAGGTTTGTCAGAGGATCCAGGGACTTTCGAAGTAACACAGGCTGTTACTATTGTGTTTGATTGCTCCCCAGTTATCTTATTTCTTGTGGAAGACATTATTATCTCAACTCACCTGTGACTTCTCTCATCCCTGGCTTACCGCTCTTTTGTACGTAGGCTTTTCCCTTTCCCAGAAGCATCCCATTTCTAGCTAGCAAAACGCTATTGCTTTTGTCTGTTGAGCTTCTTCAAGCCCTCCATCACAGAAACACCCAGACCTTCTCCTCTCATGTCTACTGACTTTCATGATGGATTCTAACCAAGAACTTAAACATATGTTTCAGTTGTTCTCAATTAACACAATTAATTTTTTTTTTGTATTTGGGGGGCATAAAACCGTGTCTTTGGTGAGGCCAGCACAACCTAACATTTCATAAAATGTGATTTCAATATATTTGTTGGTATTATATTTAAAAATATTTACTAAGAATTTCTCAACATCTTAAATTGTATTAATTACACATTTTGGACTGCTATAGACATTTGCAGAGGTTTTTTCTCACCTCTAGAGATCATTATGGTGTGGGTTTTTTGCTTGAGGACAGAGGAATTTATAACTGAGAGACAGGCACTATAACAGTACAGAAGAATTAAGGGATACGTTGGATGGAGGGAGCAAGATGGATTCTCTGAGAGTCAGGAGACACAAGCGGAGAAGGTCAGGATGCAAACTTCTCCCGCAGCAGTGCTTTAGAGAGAAAAACCTTAATCCATTGATGTTTGTAGCATTTCCGATTTTGACACATGATGAACCCTGCTTGAGTTTCAAAAGGTATTTCTGTATATTTCTACCATGCTCTGGTAGGAATGCCTAATTTATCACTTATAGCCTATATTCATTCATTAAAATTTTCACCTACTGCATGAATATATAGTTGAGCTTTGAAAAATGCTCATGCTAAATTCTCCTGGTACTTTTGCATCTATTCCACTGCTAGAAAGAAGGCAGGGGGCCACTGAACACAGTGGTTTATCCTTTGTACATATACAAAGCCCCTTTCTTTAAGCACTTTTCCTTCCAGGAGAGGCTTAAAGGCTTTTCTATTTTCTCCCATGTTGTTCACTGCTCAATTTCTTATCTTGGAAAAAGAAATCAAAATAAAAGCTATTTTTATTCGCTATACAGTGTTATTTTTTGTTTGTTCCAAGTGTTCTTGTCATACATTAAAACACGTATTTAATGGTTGTGTACTTAGTAAACTAAACAGCAAGTTAAATACGAAAATATGCTTAGTGGAAGACAAAGAAAGTTCATAAAAATTGAAATTTAGCTTTAGGCTGAAATAAGACAGAATTCTGCAATTTGCTTTAGCCAACAGAATCTCATTAGAACTTCATAAAAGCTGTGTCTGGTAGATATCTCAGTGTAGTTATCCTATTTTTGCAGTTTTCATATTGGTATTAAGCTAATTCTAGCCAGGCACTCTGACCTGAAGTTCAGTCTTCTTCCTATCTCATATGGCTATCAATTAATACTGACATATTTCTCTTCACACTTTTCTCTATTCTTTCTGATTTCCTTGTGATTCTTAAAATTAATAAAATATTATGAGAAGAAATCTAAAGACTTAGTACTTAAGTACAAAAAAAATATCCTTTACTATATAACCTCTCACATCACTTTATTATCATTCACATGTAATAAATGTATGAAGTTTCTTCACAGGGCTTTTGAGATTTATATTTAAGAGATGCCTTCCCATAGTATAATTTAGCTTCAGTTCTGTTTGAAAACAGTTGCTCATAACACACTTTGGATATCATAGTTTCTTCCACTGTCATGTACTGCTATGAATGGTCATTGATTTAAGCATCACTGACTTTGTGTTAATGAGACATTTTTTTTTTTTTTTTTACTGTGACCATCACCTAGAAAGAAAGATTTTTAAAGGGGGAAAATACACATAGGATCATGTTGGCTAATGTCTTAGCGATCAGTTAGGTGTGTTGATTCAGGCTTGAGTTGAGGTAGGATGTATTAGAAGCTTGTTGCTATGACAATGGTACCCAGTCCTGACAGGAAGGAAGCAAGGAGAGGGAGGAGCTGGGGACTACTTCTACCTGTCCACCAGATGCTCATCTTCCCAGTGTTCATCAGTTCCCAAAAAACACTCACACTATGATTTACCCAATAGACTAATCCAATGATCCATCATAATTCGTCATAAATATTTCCTCTCAATGATTGCTTCTGCCAGCCAGGGGTGAAACCTTCTCCACAGAAGCCTTTGAGAGACATTTTCTATACAAATATTTATCTGAGCAGAATTCAGTTAGGTTATTTTTTTTATTAATGTACACTTATAGAAAGACAAGATAATCCCAGAACCATGTCTTTTTCATTGTAAAATGAAGAGTATATAATGCTTGTTTTAATGAATAAATACAATTATATATTGATATATAAAATAACATATTGATAATCATTAAACATGTAATAAATGGCAATATATAAAAGCATGATGGTCAGAAAATAATATTGATATGACTTTGGTTTTATTAAAATCTTAATATAAATAAAGTAAGATTTCAAACGAATTACATCATATTTATTTCTCATCGTATAAGCAAACTATGTATTTTTGAGACAGGGTCTCTCTGTGTTGCCTTGGCTGGGCTGGACTCACTTTGTAGACCAGACTAGCCTTGAACTCACAGTGATCCACCTGCCTCTGCCTCCCAAGTGCTAGGATTAAAGGTGTGCGCCACCACTGCCTGGCAGGGAAACTATTTATAATCTGGGAATTTAATTTATTCTTTGAAAGGGAAGCATAGGGCTGGAGAGATTGTTCATTAGTTAAGAGAACTTGATGTTTTTGCAGAAGACCTGAGTTCATTTCTCAGCAACCACATGGTTGCTCACAGCCACTGCTACCTCCAGTTTAAGGGGACCAAACAGCCCATTCTGACTGACCATCCTCAGTAACAGGTGTGTTCACGAACACAGAGTAACAGCAACACCACTCGCATACATGAAATAAAACCTAACTTTTACGAAAAGGATAACATTTCACATACTGTTCATATTTTGTGAAATCATTTTCTTAGATTTATATTTAAAAGATATGAGAGATTAGTGTTGTGATATTTGGTATAAGTAATTAGAACCAGGAGCTACCTACCCATGAGACTTTTTGACAAAGCTTACATGTTTCCTTGTACTTGAAATTTTCAGTATTTTCATAGACTAATTCATATTAATAGAGTGAATAGTATTTGAGAAGTAAATAACTTTCCACATCTACTTGATAATTGCTCCACACTCTACTAAAATGCTTAAGTACCTTTTCTAGCTTGAAATGCCATTCATTCCAGTCCAATTAAAGTTACCTAATTAGCACTGTCTCTTTCTTAATTCCTTTTCTTTTTTACAAAGCGTATACACAGGATCTTGAGAACTTGATACATTGTTGGTAAATATGTTTTGAGAAATCACAAAGGTGAGTCCTTTTGTAATGGATGCTCAGGTTAGAACAACTCATGTTATGTTTAGCCAAACTAAGGTAATTATACATAACTTATACGTTCATTTACTTGTGATGACAATAGTGCTGGTTCTTCTTTTCTGAACATAAAAGATACTTAAAAATCTAAAAACTTCAGTTATTCATATTTTCAACAGAGAAGGAGCATGTGGTCTATATTTCTCAGTATATTTTATGATCTTTTCTCCTTCAAATTCAGTAAGTAAGATATTATTTAAACTTTGACAAGTTGGGCATGCCCACATACTCATTTATACCCATCTCTTTTCTAATTATGTATAATTTCTATAGTAAGAATATATGCATAGGTTTTTCTGAGAGAGTTTCTTTGTGTCTCCCTGGCCTGGCTGTCCTAGAACTCATGCTATAGGCCAGGCTGCCTTGGGACACAGCCATCCATCCATCCCCTGTCTCTGCCTCCTGAATTCTGGCATTGAAGCCACCATACCAAGCATGGGCAAATAACTTTTTAAGGATCATCCTTTTGACATACTAAGGATTGCAACCAGGGCCTCAGGTGAACTAGGCAATTGTTCTACTGCTAGACCAGGCAAGAATCCAATCCACATGTTTTTCCCCTAATGCCTCATTGCTATGTGCAATATTTATGAGCAACTTTAAAATCTTCTATATGTTGGCTAGGAGTGTTATGGATCAGAAAACAGTACCCCAATTGATATCTCCAGAAGCAAATGTCTCTTTGAATTTGTCATGCCTTCTTTCCTATTAGTCTCTAACAAGGCTAACCACAGAAACTAAAATCTCTCTTCCCCAACATAGCTCATAGACAGCAGTGAATTTTTCTCAAGGCCAGGCATCAAGTCTCTCAAGAAGTTCTCTAATCATCCCTCTCTGCCTCCCTGTATACAACCAAGCCATAGAGAACAAGGTCTTTCTTTTTTCCAGAAATACCGGTACCTATGAGTAGTTTTGTACAGCTATGTTTGAATATAGATAGTCTTGATTTGGCAAATCTAGGCATAAAATTTGTTTATCCAGAGTGATTATGTACTTATTCTTAACAAAATAAAAGTTGCCATGGCTCAGGAACATGAATAAAGTTTGACGCAGATAACACGAGCTCTGAGCTCTTTTTTAGTTACAGATAAAAATAAGATTAAAAAATTAATCACCAGACCTCAATAGATGAAGACATATGATAGTAGGTTCCAGAAAACTAAAGAAGTCTCTCTTGGAATAGCTAAATGTAGTCTGGTCTCTATAGGAATTTTGAGTTAATAAAAGGTAGATCACTTAAACGAATACATCCTAAAGGTTTTACTTGGTGCTCACAATGTATTAGGTCACATTCAGAAGATTCAACTGTCTTTTGATCTGTGATTTTCCAAATCTCTAGGACCAGAAAGCCCTAGGGAGCCAGGTAGCCTTTCTAGAGTATTTACAATTGGTGTAGATTTTTATTTTCTGGTAACCTTGGTTCACACCTACTGCCTAAAACAAAATTTAATAAATATTACTGTGTAGATATCTTGATAGGGTTCATTTCCTACTCCAATTAAACAATCAACACATGGGGGAAATCTTGAGTATACCAAGTAGCACGGAGGGAAGAAGGGTGAGGAAGAGTGGGAGGGGAAGGGAGGGAGACAAAGATGGGAGTGAGGGGTGGATGAGAAAGAGAGAGAGAGAGAAGAAGAGGAGAGGAGAGGACAAGACAAGAAAAGACAAGACAAGACTAGACGAGACTAGACAAGACAGGACAAGACAGGACAAGACAAGAGAGTGTCCCAGGTACAGAAAGAGGCCAGGCAAAGCCAAGGCCTAGCTTCTACTGGAGGTCTGAAGATTTTAGGCTTGTTTGGTGGAGTTGAATGGGATGGGCTAACATTTTCCTAAATTAGAATTAGTCAGTTAAAACAAAGTAAGGAAAGCTCATAGGTCCAGAAGGTTGGGTAAATCAAGGTCCAGCCTTGATTTATCTGATCCATCTGCATGGGTGACCCCACAGAAGTCCTCTATTGGTCTTTGTCTCAAACTGCACATAAGGACAGTAAGGACGATGCCAGTGGATTGTCTTCTTTATTCTTTGCCTGTGGTCCCCTTTGCTATTAGTCTCCCTCTCAGGGATCGGTCTGACTTCTTATTCCTCTTATGTTTTTATGTCTTTCTTCTATTGATCTGCCTAATGTCAATTGCAGAGGGCAAAAGGATGACTTGCCTTCTCCTGTTTCAACAAGTATGTGTGGCAAATGACTTGTTCATGACTTGTGCAGAGAAAACTAGAGCTGCTCTTGCACAAATTTATATGTGTTCCAAATTCTGTTAGAAAAAAACCAAAAATTTCATCTTCCTTTTTGTCTCACATAATCATCTTTTCTAAACCCAAAGTCTGAACTTTCAGTGTTCACACTCTATTAATTGTTTGGAACACCACTATGGCACTATTAATTTATTATTTTTTAAATTCTACTTTGCTGTGTTCATTGTGGACGTGTTGAGTTCTATTTTGTTTCCCTTGGAGGACTGAATTTACGCAGGTCATTAAAGTAAACATGGAATTGGAAAGAATACAAGTATTTTCCATGTAATTCAAACACATTTTATATTGTCAGCAAGTGACTGTCTGTTTTGTCCAGTTCCTGGTAGCTGTTAGACTTTCTTCATAGATGGTCAAGAATTATATACATCCTGGCATAAATTGATATTTCTCCATCCATTTGGCAGCCTGTTCACTTTTCATTTTTTAGTACTTCACTTCTTTCTTGCCACTGTTCTCCATCTGTCTCCATGAGTCTGCTCTATGACCTACAGGGCTCTCAGCTTGTTGCTTCAATTAACTTTTCAATGGACTCCCCTGGCAGCTTCCCTGCTTTCCTGATGGTGCTTCCCCATTTCCTGCTGTTTTTATCACCCCACTAGGCTTTTGCCTGCCTGTTTATCAGTAGGCAGCTGGTGGTACTATTGTCTGGAACACCATGGATGTCCTGCTGGTTTTATCACTAACTCCCCACTGATCCTTTGTTACATTTTTATTTCATTTTCTATCCTGCTCTGTCTTCACTATGCTGGCATTATTTTTGTGACGCAATATAAAGAAAGTTTTTTTACTTAAAAAAAAAAAAGCTTAATCTAGAAGGCATTTATCATACTTCCTACTAGAACTGATCAAGAGTAAAATATATTCTGCACTTTGTCTACTGGGGAAAATATACCATTATCTCACAAGTTGATTATATAAATATACACTGTCTAGTAGCTGTGATGTTAGTGCATTCATTCTGAGTTACTCCTCCAGTGATTTGTTAAACAACTACGCCTTTCACACATTTTTTTTCTGACACCTGAAGGTGTCTCCTTAAAGAAAACTTGTATTATGAACTATTTACACTTCACAAACTTCTTCTCTCCTGGTTTAGCCTGGCATATCAATCTTGTTATGTTTTCATTATGCTGAGGTCCTAGTCTCAAGAGTCATGGTTAGAATACAGATATGAGGTGAATTCTTCTTAATGTCATGTTGATAGTTTTATGTTAGATGCTCTATAAGAATAGAGAAGTGTTCGTCTGGGACTCAAGACTCTCTGGGGGCCAATATCATATTTCCCACAAATGCTGTGTGCATATTTCCTGGTACAAACACAAAACACTCAAAGCCTAAAACATTTTGAAGGAAAAAATAAACATTTTTCTAAGGTACCAAAGAATTTAAGTTCTTTAAAAAGATAACTTTGAAAAATTATCTGCTTTATACTTAGAAAAAATATATACATATATATATTATATATATATATATATATATATATATATATATATATATATTACAGCACTAGAGCTTTTAGCAATATACACCAATCTATGTCAAACAAAAGAAATGTAGTAAGTATAAAATAATGGAGCATAGCAGGAGAGGTGTAGAGTGCAGATAATTTGCATGTAGTGGAAATAATAATGCATTAGCAGTAGAGTTTTTTTTTTTAATGTTCTACCATGTTGCAGCAATATTATCTGAAGGCTACATTAATTAACTGGTTTGGAACAAATCAATGATTTTTCAAAGGTTTTTTCTTCCTTTCTTTTTACAGGCCTACTTGTTTGCCTTTAATCACAATTTTTAGATTTCGTGTTTCATCTCAGCATATTATTTTTACAAGGCTACTTCAAGCTAAATCTCACTGTAGAAAAAACAGGGGTGGTACACATGGCTTTTATTCATCTTCTTTTACAGAATGTTTCCTATGAACTTACATTTTTCTATGGTTCTGGAGAATATACCATCAAAATGTCTAGGTTAGATAAGTTCTCACTGTATGAAGTGTGAGTTCTTCAGATGACATCACTGGTTTCTGTCCAAGCTGTCTCAGATGCCATGGCACCATCCCTAGTACTAAGGAGCAGCTTTTCTAATACCACGTCTCCCTCTCTTCCTCACTTAAGTTGGGAGAGATGGAGAACGGCAAGTTCTGCTCTCAGAGAATCCTTCCTCTGGATTTCCCATGAGCCTCTGCCCTACTACTGCAGGGAGACTTGATGATTCCAGAATCAATGCCATCATTCCTGAAGCAGTCCCTTCTAGTATTCAATTGTCCTCATATCCCTCTTCATCCTCACCAGACATTTATTTTCAGCTTGACTGGGTTTTTTTTTCTCAGATTCTTAACTTCTCAATGAAGTGTCATTCTTATAGCACCAAGGCAACCCTGCTGTATTCCCATCTGAGTTTTTACCATCATTTATATGGCGTCCCTTTCACCCAAGCAGTAGACTCATCCATCCATCAACCAACTACCTGGTTTCCTTTGTATAACCCTAAACCTTGCTAATTGTTCTTCATCTTATTTAATCCCTGTCTACTTTAAAGTTGCCTATAACTACCCCCCCCCTTTCTTTAGCATCTCATAACAAGATGTTAACTGGGCAACTGTTTCCTTTCATGCCCAACGATACTAAAGAGTCCTACCAACTCCCTTTATATTCAATTAAAATACTCTTTTCTGATTGTCTGACTTACCACAGAATTTATCTGCATAATTTCAGTACTCTCCATTCATTTTCTAGGTTAGAGTTTGTGTTCTTATGGCCTGTGGTTAGTCCGTGAGCCAGAGTGAATCTATTAACATTTAATATATATCATATATCATGTAGTCTCTCCATGGTTTCTTACTCCATTCATAGTAAAACTCATTTAATGGACTACTTTTAGGGTGATCATCTATCATCCTTACTGTTAGCTCTCTTAGTAGTGGGAGGGGAGATGATTCATAAACATATCCAGGCATTATCTGTAATGTACAGCTTAGACAAACTAGATTTGCTCTCATTCCAGCGAGCAAACACTAATTTCTCCAGGGTCCTTGACTCATCACCTTCATCACAAAGTCTGCCACAATCTCTCTTAACAATGCTCCATTCTTTTCATATTTTAGAAACCCTCAAACCAGTAGTGTCTTGCTGTGTCAAATCTGTTTGCTGCTAATTTACTTTCCTCACTCCTTGCACAGAAACTTTCTGATTAACTTTATGTTTCTGCTTAAACATCATCTTACCAGGAAAGCCATCCCACACACCTTCCTAAAATAGCATTTTCCCTTCACCCTTGCCATTGGCCTTAACCGTTCATTCTTCTTTATGTTTTATACCATTAGTTACTATCTAACTCATGTTAATAAAATAATTTATGCCCCAGGACATGAAAAGGAAAAGTGATACACATTGAGTGAGACGTAACCAGGACCCTTGTCTGTTTGCTTCCTACTATTGTTAGAATCAGCTCAGAAAGAGAAAAAGTGTTCGAGTAATAGTGTCAAATTAGTGAATAAAGACTGTCTGCTTCATTCTGCATTACTTCAGATTTCCTAGTTTGCTGGCATTGATTAGTCTATAAAATGTCAGTTCACGATGCACAGTTCCACATCATTGTCACTGATGCAAAGAAAACCAATAGTGTTTTATATCTAAGAGTTTCTAGTTTCCTCTTATTGATTGTTACATTTTATGTGCACAAAAATACATGCATATACATAGAATGCGTATTTTGTCTGGAATATGTTACAGCAGATTTTTAGAGGGCCATGCTTATATTCTGCGGCAATTTAAATTTTAATTGTATATTACAGAATACAATCTAATAAATTCTTTAGCCTCTTCTTTTTCCATGATATGTCAAAATTTACTGTGTCCAAAAATTGTTTATTGATTAATTGATTGAACAAAGTTTGTTGCATACTCACTTCCTTGTTAGAAAATCAATTGTAATTTTTGAAGATTATTTCATAAAAGTAGAATTACAGGGTGAGAACTGATTAGTGTCTGTAGACTGAAGGGAAGTAGAGGATGAATTTCAAACTTCAATGATACCTACTTCATTTCATTTCATTTCATTTTCGGACTCATAGCCTCAAAGCAATACTTTTATCAGACCATTAAGGAAATGTATTTTCATGATCATCCTATTTTTCAGTAGACACTTTTTCGTGGATACAGTCAGGAATCATATTTGTGATTTTTTCATTATCATTCCTGGTTACATGTGAACTGTAGTTCATCTTCCACACTCATATTACACTGTTTTTTTTCTCTCTCTCTCCCTTAGGTAATGAATTTTGCACTCATAACCTATTGTCTAATTTTGCCCAATTTATTTCCAATATTTTCCAGTTATGATTAGCCCTTTGTGTTTCATTTTGTTGGCTTAAATCTATTAATATTTATCATTATCAAAAGAATATTCTTACTGAATATGTATATCTTAATCTCATGTTTCATTAACATTAATAACTAAGCTATTAGGAAACTTTCAAAACTTTAAATGAGATTTGAAAGACTGATTTTTTTAAAATACTGAAACCTCTGCTTGTCCCAGCTTTATTTTTTTTTTTCTGGAAGTAAGATAAGCCACTCCATCCCTTAAATAATTGAATTGCTGTTGCATTTAAGTTTTATTTTTTCAGAGACACAAATAACTTACCAGGCACTATACACTGAGATATGGTATTTCAATTACATCATACAGGTAAATGGATTAAAGGAAATAGTAATACAACATAGGTTCAGAATAGTAATACAACAGTATGTAAAACTAACATTGATTGATTTACATGCTTGTAAGTGTTGGTAATGATGTTCGCATGAAAAAAAAAATCCATCTAAATTTCATTAAATTCCTGAAAAACATGTGAGTGATAACACTAAAATATAAGACTACAATGTGTTTCAGTATCCTTTTTAAAGCTGCTAAAATGCCTAATTATTTTACAATGGGGAGATACTTATTTTATATTTAGTTTTCTGTGTTTTACGTACTATTCATTTTTTGTTGTTCACTGCAGAGCACATAACTATCATTTTTCCAGACAAGGATGTATTGGAGCTTCGTATATCACAGGCAGGAAATTTTTATGTTATAAATGCTAAATTTTCAAAAATCCTCAGTGTGTGAGTGCTGACTCTAGTTTTCTTTTTTTTTTTTTTTTAATTTTGAAAAGTATTATTTATTTGTTTTGGCTTGTCTGTGGCTGTGTGTGCAGGGATAAAAGCTACGTGTAACAAATGGTTACTTAGGATCAGATCCTCTGAGAGCAGTCTCACTCATCGATATGAAAGGCAGTGTCATTCCCCGCATAGTGAACTACATCTCAAACACTAAGAAAAGCTGGTATAAAGAACAGGGTCTGGAGAGATGTGCTGTGGGTAACCACT
This sequence comes from Acomys minous, assembly GCF_964271855.1. Classification (NCBI taxonomy): domain Eukaryota; kingdom Metazoa; phylum Chordata; class Mammalia; order Rodentia; family Muridae; genus Acomys; species Acomys minous. The sequence goes on along the minus strand of NC_140497.1, from coordinate 38,847,805 downwards.
CATGCGGAGCATATATCCATGGCAGACAGTACAGGAGGAAATAACTTAACATAGCTGTGGTCTGTCGCCGCCAGCCGACTCCTCCTGCTCATGTTGAAACACTGAGCTAACAATGCTGTATACGCTTACCTAGCAGTGAGAGTCAGATTGCACACTGTTTTCGAAATCTTTGTGATACAAGCTGGTAAACAAACATCTGTCCTCATTCCCACAATGTCTAATATTTCCGTTTAGGAGTGGTGGGATCCCAAGGGGCAGGTAGTTTGAATAATATGAATCCCAAGAAGTGCACTCTAAGCCGTAAAGCTCTTATCTGTCAATATCATATGCCGTAAACGTGTTTAAAAAAAAAAAAAAAGGAGCATAACGGTGTGCTGCTGTAACTGCTGAGGCATCGGTCTTCTTTATGTTTGCATTAGGGACTTGTTAAGGTTCAGAATGTTTGGCCCTGTAAATGTCTTCGTGAGACAAGATTGTCAACTCAGCTGTGAACAGAGGACACACTTCCTAGTTTAAAAAAATTATATATATATATATATATATATATATATATATATATATATATATATCTCTGAAATGGTCATTATGACTGTGAGGAGCAGCAGGGATCCTCAATTCTTATATGCAGTTGATAACTGTTTAAGGATTTGACAACAAATACAGATTTAAAAGTTTTATCTTAAAAATCTCATAAGACTGACCTTACTCTATCATCGCTTTACTCCCATCCCGTATTAACACTGAATCAATTCTGGATGATGGCCAGGAAGGCACCAGTATCATCCTCTTGCCTGCGGACCTGAAGGATGCACAGTAGTACCTCGAAGATTACAGTCAGACTGAGTAGTTGAGAGATATGTTGGGTCAATGAAGACAAAATATCTATGTCCATTATCCAGTGGTAAAGTAGGTAAGATTTTTTTTTTTTATTGTTGCCTTTATAAGTTTTTCACAGGTAGTCCTTAAAATTGTGAGGCCGTGATAATGTTTTCTGTGGTCTAAATGTGTGTGAAGAGCCCAAGTTCATACCATTTTTTTTTTTTACTTTTCTTGAAAATAGTTTTTTCTCACTTATTATATCCTGATAGAGGTGCCCCACTCCTTTTCTTCCCAGTTTCTCTCCACCTTTCCTCCTGTCTGCATCTGTGTCCTTTCTGTCTCTCAGAAAACAAACAGGATGCTATGGGATAATTAATAATTATAATAAAATATAGTAAGGTAAAACAAAAACTAAAACCATCAAAACTGAATGAAGACCATGTAACGAGCCCAAGAGAAGGCACAGGAGACAAAGACACACTTGTTCACACACTCAGGAATCCCATAAACAACAACAACAACAATAAAAACAACAACAACAACAACAACAACAACACTGAACTGCAAGCCATAACTTTGTGCAAAAGACAAGTAGGATTTAAAAAATTAGACAAAAATATATAAATAAAATTGAAATAAAAACTAATAGGCCCAAAATTAATGGAAAAAAAAAAAGCCCTTGCTGAATGTTATGAGACAAAGAACTCAAAAGGTACTTCTGAATTTATTTTCAGTTGGCCAACTATTGCTAGCCCTGTAGCCACCAACCCTTAAAATAAGTTTAACTGCTTAGAGGAAACTAAGTTTTCATTTGCAAGTGCTTATCAATTGGAGATAGCTTATGCGTTAGAGGTGTATGTGTGTGTGTGTGTGTGTGTGTGTGTGTGTGTGTGTGTGTGTGTGTGTGTGTCCCTCTCCTTTCAGCTCTTGGACTCCAACTGGTACAGACTGGTGCAGGCCTTGTGCATGCTGCCTAAGTCTCTGTGGGATCATTTGTGTCTTTCTCATGTTGTTTTAGAGGGCCTTGTTCTCTTGGTGTCTTCCATCCCTTCTGCCTCTTACACTCTCTCTGCCTCCTTTTCAGTGTAGAACTCTATGAAGTCTGAGAGGAGGGATTTGATGACACCTTTCTGTTAGAATTCTGCTTCAGTCAGCCTGCTTATGATGTCATTGCTTACCTGCCACAGGGCCATATAAAAGGACAAACCATTGCCATGGGCCCCTCTCTCTACCCTCTCTGTCTTCCTGCTCTCTACTTCCTCCCCCTCTCTCTCTCATCTAACCCTCTCTAGTTCCACTCTCTTTCTCTCCCCCCCTCTCTCTCCACATCCTCTCTCTCTTTATTCTCTTCTTACTCTTCCTCTCTCTGTCTCTTCCTCTCTGGGGTACCCATCCCCCTTTCCGTCTCCCCCCATGCTCATTTAATAAACTCCTCTACAACATAAAATCTGTTGCCTAGTATCTTATTATGTTACCCTCTTATTTTCTTTTTATTAAGCATAACACATACCTTTTAGACTTGAGAGTTCCAGGGTTTCTCACTCTTGTATAATTCCTAGATGTGGGTCCCATCTGCTGCAGGAAAAAGTTTCCTTAATGATGGATGACCAAGGCACTGATCTATGAAAAAAAAAAAAAAAAGAATGTTTTAGGAGTCGTTTTATTGCTATATTTCTTTCTTTTGTGTTTGTTGTTTTGGAAGAGTAGTATTTGGGTTTACCCTAAGTCCCTGGGCTATCTGGGCTCTCTTAACGTCTGATCTGATAGGGCTAGAGATGGAAACAATGTAAGAGATTGTGTCCTTAGGGTGGTAAGACCAGGACGGGGATGACTGCAGATACAAAGTAGATTATTGAGGGCTGGCTTGCCCTTTCTACCATTTTGAAGCACATGATTCTCCTGCACTTTTTTGCCATTTGATGAAGGGTCCCACTTCAAACAACACGTGTGTCTGCCTATCCCTTTATCTGGAACTTCCTGGCTTGTGAGGCTATGAGAAGTGTGTTTTGTTGTTTATTATTTACCCAGTTGAATTTGTTTTGTTCTAGAGCCTGAACAGAGACATTTTTGATGATTAAAGCCTCTTAGGTCATGTTAACCTTGGAATTAACAGCCTTGGCTGTTTAACTGGGTGGAACAGCAAAGCTAAATAAATCAGTGGCTAGAATTGGGTGTTAGTGATTCTTAATGTTTCTTCATGTGAGAAACAGAAAAAAAATAATATAAAAATGAACAGCAACAACAACAAAAGTTAACTGTGATATGTTTTAATAATCAAAGGCCAAAAAATTGGTCCTTTGATTTCAAGAAAAAAGAAAAAGAAAACACAAAGAAAAGTAACTGAAGTAAATTAGCGTTACTCAGAAACATTATTCCATTTGTGAACTTGTAAGTTCTGAATTTTCCACATTAGCTCTGAAAATCATGCTGTTCTGACTCAGATTAAAAGGAAGCTTAAAACTTTACAGGAAAGTATTTCAAAAGCAATGTCAGCAATAGTTTGTCTCAAGAAGAAAAAGAAATAATATAGGAAAACCGAGATTAAAATACAAAGTGTCCTATCATTTAATAATTCCTTGTGGTCAATTTGACAATATCTTTCTTTAGAAATAATTTAAATCCCATATGCAAGTCACCATCTCAAACCATGTGGCCATTTTTTTCAGACTGGACCTACTTAAAAATGAACTTCTCTGTCTTTGAACAAAGGAGATAAAAGATGCTTCTGTTGAGAAAATAGTTTTATGCTAAAATAGTGTAAACACTGAGTCAAAAGCCATGCCTTTTTGTTTCTGCTCTCTTGGATGAAATATACCAGGCCTTGATGACCTTGTTGTAGAAATAACAACAATGCTCTCTCTCTCTCTCTCTCTCTCTCTCTCTCTCTCTCTCTCTCTCTCTCTCTCCCTCTCTCTCTCTCTCTTTCTCTCTCTCTCTTTCTCTCTCTCTCTCTCTCTCTCTCTCTCTCTCTCTCTCTCTCTCTTTCTTCCTCCCTCTCTCTCTATTTCTCCATCACTCATGAAAATAGCTGCAGATTTTCTGTCTTAATAATTAATGTCCTAACAAGACTCATAATAAACACTGAACTGAAAAATATATTGTTACTACAAGGAAGTGTAAGACAGACTCACCACCAGGCCTTCCTCCCACAAGCCCTCTTAGTTTCAGTACATCTTGGCCTTAGCTCCATTTTCCTACTGACTTCCCACACTAATGGGTTTGAAATCAGGGGAAAAAAAAACAGAGGGAAAGTAATAGTCCTAGACAAATGAGCAATCTTTTTTTAGATCCCAAGTTCATAGGTGGATAGAGGAGTTAAAGTCCACACTGACATCCTTCTCTTACGTTAGGTCATCAGCTTCTATTGATTACAGAAGGGGCCAGGCTTGATATCGAGTTCAGGCTTAATTTTCACACTGGGTTTGTTTGAATAATTTAAAGTGACAAGAAAATGTTAAAGACATATTAAACACCTTCAAGCCATTATCCCTTCACTCCTTAGTTAAAATTGAAAATTCACACAGAATTCAAAGCTCTTCTTTAAAAAAAAATTACTTAAATGTTAATAGGACAGAGGATTGCCTATTATATATGGAAAGTTCTTCAACCTAACCTGTCCTCTATTTAATTTTGTAGATGAAGAAATAGAGACAGGTTGAACAAGTTACCCAAGTTTACAAGATTAACTCAGAGCTATTTCTAGGTACTAGGAGATCTGACATAGAGTTCAGAGCTCATTGTCCTTAAGAGGCCTCTATAATGGGCCTCAGAGGAGCTGATGTTATAATTCTGAAAAGAATAAACTACACATAATTAAAAATAAATTTTGCCTCAAGCTTTGACCAAAGGTAATGTTTCGTATTTACAGGGATGCCAGTGTAAGCTCACATAAGTTGATAATAATAAACGTAAAACTTAAAGAATAATGCTTTATTTTAAACGTCTCTATGGTACCTAAGAATACAAGATTCTTGACAGATAGGACTCAGTATGAAAGATTAAGCATGTTATATTTCCATGAATACAATTTAGAGTGTCATAACTATCTAGTTGTAAGCTGAGAAGAATATACAAAGAGTGATCTATGGATCTCTTTATTTTTAACAAAAACCTATTGTGTTATTTTAACCAGTTATGGCTGATAAATCTTTAAATTTAAGTAATTTATTAGTCAGAGTGATACAAAGGTTAGGGTCAGTTCACTAAATTAATAGTTATGATCTATTTATAACTTAAACTAGTGGAATATAGATGTGCAAACCAAGAGTTAAGGGATACATGATTTGCTCAAGTATGTAAACATAGGTGTCACTGAGCCTGGTTGCACTATTCCAAATGTGATGGAATTAGCTGGTATGCTGGAGGATGGCTCTTTAATATTTACAGTCAAATGACATGTTCAAGGTGAAATTTAAAACTAAATATATTTAAAGTAATGAACATCTTAGCACTTTACATAATAAATACTGCAAACATTTTGTTATTGCAAGAAGATCTACCTCTCTTATAATAGTGTGTGTGTATGTGTGTGTGTGTGTGTGTGTGTGTGTGTGTAGTAATGAAGTATAAATTTTTCAGTGTATGTTTTGACTTTCAGGCAAATTACCACATATTCCATAGCATAATGTTATTTTCTTTTGCTTTCCACTTCTCTACATTAAGGTGAAACATCCTTTCTCTAAAACCCTTTAGAAACTATGGGAGATCATAAGAAAATAACTGAAAACTCTCATATAAAAAGTTCAGATAAACATAAGAAAGAACCATATTTTTAAATACGAAGGGAACTCTGAGAAATAATGTCAGTATTAACAAAAGTAGAGTTTTATGGTGACAAGACATGGGAGTTGTTTTTCAGGTAGATAAGGAGACATTTCACAATCTTTACAGCCCCCTGTGGGCCACAATTTTTGCCTCTCCTGTGGCTTGTACCTACTAAGTTATTGCAGTAAATTTATTACAATGAATACAAGCAGTATTTTTTTTTTTTACTTCAAGCCGTAACGCAAACCCAAATTTGGCACGGTGTATTCAGACATCACTTTAAACTTTGAAAATTACGACTTTAATTAAAGATTCAGCATACAGCCAGCAAGATAATAAATCTGGAATTGATTATTTTCGGTGTGGGTTGCATTCCTGTGACCTCAGCGGTCACATCATCTCTCTCAGTGGTGTTGCATGGTTTCCAGGTCCTCCTTCCTCACCCTTCACCTTGGGTAGTTTCCTTCTCTCCCCTTCTCAGGTCTGATTCTCTTAAATGGCGCAGAATGTTAAAAAAAAAAAAAAAAAAAACCAAAGCCATGCACATATATATTATCTATTAAAATAATTGCTTTGTGAAGCTTTGAAAAAATATATGCAATTATTTCTATAAAATAAAGAATGTTGAATCGAGGGTGAGCAAAGTTATACTTTTACTTATTATCATGCTAAAGAAAGGTTATTTTGATATTTTCTAAGTAAGCTAAAATGAAAATTAAAAAGAAGTGAGGTAAGACTTTTACCTTTGTTATTTAAACTTCTCCCAATTTGCACTGAGGATTCTGAATTAACACTTTCCAGATTGTCTCATTTTTTTGTGGCATTAATTGATGATTGAATCTTCTCCAAACAGCTATTTGAAAAATATTTCTTTCTCTCATTACCCTATTTTCTACCTCTTCTTTTATTCCCTTTCTGTGAAGGCTTTATGAGTGAATACACTTACGTCCATTTTAGGAAAGTATTTATAAATTATGTAGAGGAAACAATGATTTTATTTTTCTGTGATGACATGTAATACTTGAAGAAATCAATTAAAAGTAGAGTAGAAATACAATTTAAGACTAAAAAGATAGTCCTAGGGAGCTTATCTTGGAAGCCAAGGCTGTCATTTCTTAAAATATGGCAACTTTGTGCAGCTGAGATCCCAAAACAGTGGGGGATCTTCCATTTACAATCCATGCTTCAGTACCCTGAGACAGGATGACTGGAGGACACAGACGACCATGTTTATTTCACTTGACAAGTTAAGCCCCCAAGTGTCAATCTTAACTCTCAAAAACTTATACTTCTTCTTAAAATTGTTTTAAAACTCATCACCAAAGTATTTTAACTGGCATTTGAAACAAAATTATATATATACATAATGTGTGTGTCTTTGTGTGTGTGTTATACATAAATATGTGTGTACATGTGTGTGTGAAAAAATAAACATTCATAGAATCTATGTAGTACTATAGAAAATATATTCCAACCTATATTGCTCATACTGATGATAACAGAAAAAATGAAAAAAAAATGTCACCATGATGCAAAAGATAATTCTATTTGAAATTTTTTTATATTCATATATAAAAGAAAATGATTAAGCACCCCTAAACTTTGAAATGCCACCACTGTTAAAACTGTATCATTCTCAAATATGCCAAACTTGTGTATTGATTACATTGCCTGAGGAGCTACAACTTCAGAAAATCATTTAGCCTGAACTTTCCTACATACAACAGGCCTTGAAGATTCTTTCGAGGGAGATATTTTTGCATATCAAGGCTGAGAGACAGCATAGATCATCCGACACTGTTAAGTGAGGCCAGAATGAAATGAAATAAACAAGATTCTGGAGGCTTTGATCCTCCACTCAGATGATTCTGTATGTGTCATGATCTTGTATCATTTAGAAATATCATGTCTAGGGTTTACCATCCTAATGAAGATACTGTCTAAGTCACTCACAAATGTATCACCTTTTGTATAAAATGTGCAAGACCATCGTTCTATAATAATTTCTTTAAATTCCAACGTCTTGAGAAATTCTCGCTCTCCACACAAAATCACCCTAGCTATTCTTTTTCCTCTTATTAACTAGCTTTGTATTACTTAAGTTGCTAACATCTGCCAAGGAGCTCACATATGAACCAGGAGAGGGTAGGGGCTCTCTCTGCATCACTTGCTAGAAAATAGTCAGGCAATAAGTAAATACTAACATTAATGAAACTCACAGCACACTAATTGAAGGTTTTTTTTTCCCCAACTAAAGCTGTTTTCTCCAGTTGAAATACTGCAGCGTAATCCACCAGTTTGTTTCTCTGACTTAGGCAAAGTGTAAATGCATGATACATTTTCTTCTCCCTCCAGTCACTCTGTCCCAAGCAACTCATCATTTGCTGCATTATGGGGAAGATAATGTTTATAAGTTGATTATAATTCAATTTTAACTCTAAGATGCAGTATTGAAATTTGCCAACGGCACATGCAGAATGTATTTGAAAGGCTCAACCTTATTTGGAAAAAAGCAGTTTGTTGGTCCTCCCACCCCCTCCAGGATGTTGGGTTGATAGCACCCAGGCCACTAAAGCTGTCATCCTGACAGTCACTGGTTTTTTCCTCTTTGATTCTGCATGGCTCAAAATCTCATTATGGAACGTAACTGTAGCATATTACTTAAAATGTTTCTGGAAATATTTAACTTGTATCTGTAATTTTATGAGATGAGCATCCTTCACTAAGATAGAATTTTTAAAAGTGAAGTCCAAAGTCAAACTAAGCGAGTGCTGTACAAGCCCTTTAATGTATGTAATACTCTATATTGCATTGAACGTGCATATGAATACAAAAACTATAACTGTGTCTTGCACAGGAAATTAAGAGTCATTTAAATTGAATTTTACATATGGGAGAAATGATATGATTTAAGTAGCACTGCAAATCATGTATATTTTTTCATTGTCCTGCTGTGTGTCATAATGAATCAGGGGCAAGGGGGATATGAGACTAGTTAACAAATAACATTTATTATTTGATGTTCACTCCTTTGACATACTCTGAAACTTTATCTTAATGGAGAATAAGCAGAAAACATCATTTCCATAAGGACAAAAGAGCAGTACCATTCTCTTATGAATGTCTTTGAGTTCCAGTAAGAGAGTGTCATTTTCAGATTGAGAAGGAAGCTTTGTAACATGACCACACATATCTCTGCCCTGTTGTGATTCACTGGAAGAGAACTTCACTCAAAATGCTGGCCCACATTAAAGCCGCCTTTGTTTGCAGTGCATTTTGAAAGTAAATTATATTAAATAAAAGACGCAAAGAGCAAAGTGATAAATGTCTTCACAGGATCACTGAACTGTCTAGTTCTTTAATGAAAACATAAAGTTGAATTTTACCCCGCTCCAACAGAGACAAACCACAATCACTCAAACCCACTCCCAGGCATCCACTGGGGTATAATCATGCCTCTAACTAAGCTGGAGACAGACCGTTTGGTGTTCGTTCTGCTTTTTGCCCACTTCCTGGATTTCTAAAACCTGTTGATGGCTGTCATTCCAGGTGAAACACTTCTCTATGTGATTTATATCAGAAGAGATTTGTATATAGCTTAAGTAATGGTAAAGGGAAACTTAAATGCTTGAGGTTTATTAATTTTCATGGGGAATTCAGCTTCTTTGGACAATGTGTTAGAGGATGCCATTTCTCTCTATTACTCCCCATTTACCTTTATGTTCTTATGTTTATTGCTTTACAAGTTCAATATGGACCTTGCATCTCCTGACGGTCACATTATACTTAAGAGGAGAAAGTAAGATTAGGAGACTTGGCTACAGCAGAGGACAAGCTAAGGGAAAATAACCTTCTTGAAATGTCTCATTGCACTTCCACCTACTTCCCACTGAACAGAGTTGCTCATATGGATTAAATCATACAAAAGGCCAAAACACCTCCTCCTTCCTTCTTTCCTTCCTTCCTTTTTTCCTCCCCTCTTCCCTCCCTGCCTTCCTTCCTCTCTCTAACTCTTTCCTTCTTTCCCTCTTTCTTTCTTTCTTTCTTTCTTTCTTTCTTTCTTTCTTTCTTTCTTCCCTTCTTTCCTTATTTTTTTCTTCCTTTTTTTATTTCTTCATTCGTTTTTCCACTAGAGAGTCAGGGAATTTGGCTATTAGGATTGGCTTTTGAATTTGATAACCAAACTCAGAGTTCTTACCCCGAGTTCGCCAGGGTAGTTAAAAATCAACTTCCCCATTGTTACCAATGTCTTTGAGTTCCATCTTTGATTTTTTTCTTCTATTGCTCAAAATTATAGAGTATAAAAAAGAGATCAACCAGTTCATTTTATGTTTTGTCCACTACAAAACTAGACCAAGTATGTTGTGTGTACAAACACAGGTGTGAGTAAGAATGGATGCTTTGTAGAGAGGTTCTTAAGGATCATTTCCTCTTGTTTGGCTGTTCTCTCTGCTTCAAGAGGCTCCTAGAGAGCCACTTTGAAGCTCTGGGTTCCAGGTTCTGGCTGCTTCTCCAGGTTCTGGCTGCTGTGGTTGCTGAATTGCTGGTTTTCTGATTAATGGGTCTGCTGATATCCTGACTTCTTCCAAGGAACTGAGTCTAAAAGGTCTACTTATCCTGTTCTCATTGACCTCTTTTTTCTCCTATCTAGAGTATGTGGGTTGGAAGGGCGGTACAAACATTAAAGAACCCCAAGTAAAGTAGGTTTAAAATATGTCAAAGCCTACACTCTCCTGTCTTGAAGTTCCCTGAATGTAATCATTCTCATTTTTTTTTTTATATCTTCAATGGTCACTTAACCAAATTTAATCCATGTTCATTGAAACCTGAGGAATACAGCAGTTTGGAAATGCTTATTTTGGGATAGGATCGAAAACACTGATCTTTTGAATATGCTTCAGGGACACCTTCTTATATCATTTCGTTTGGTCTTTGGAGGTATTGGTAGGCCTTTAAAATCCCTTTTGCCCTTTCTAGTTAAGTGTCCTCACAACAGCTCAAGTAAAAGTTCTAATATTTCCATTAATATTAAGATTTATAGATAGGTACTGTGGCATAAGCCCACAATTCCATCACTGTGGGAGGCAGAGGCAGATGGAGCTCTGTGAGTTTGAGGCTATCCTGGTCTTCAAATAAGTGTAGGATGCACTAGATACTTAAGGAATTTAGAAATTCAAGAAAAACTCTAATGACTCAAGGTATCAATCAGTGGTAGCAAGTTTGCCTAGAATACACAAAGTCCTGTGTTCCATCTCTAACATGGAAAATAAAGATATAACATCTTATGACAGTGCATATTCATAATCCCAACATTCAGGAGCCTGAGGCTGAAGGCGCTTGAATTTGAGAACAGCCTAGTATATATAGAAAACTGAGAGGGAGAGAGAGAGGGAGAGGGAGAGGGAGAGGGAGAGGGAGAGGGAGAGGGAGAGGGAGAGAGAGAGAGAGAGAGAGAGAGAGAGAGAGAGAGAGAGAGAGAGAGAGAGAGAGAGAATTGTTTCCTTCTACATGGTACTTCTACTATATATCTAATTCCAAATCAAAACAATTAGGATGAAACTTTTCTTCACTGAAAATAACTATATGTGTGTCTGTAAAGAAAATAGTTTCCTAGGTGTGCTGTGCTTAGCCCACATTTATGGTCAACATTGAATCTGGGGAATATAAAAAGATTCTGAATAAGCTGCAGATGGAAGAGAGCTTCCCTGGCAGAGAGTAGAGAAACAAAGGCCTTGAGTTACTAGTAGAGTGGGTTTGGGCATAAAGAGCTGCCAATGTACCTGTTCTTAATTAGTAAGAGAGAGTGAGATTGACAGAAAATGAAGGTGGGGATTTAGAGAAGGGTCAGAAATTAAAGAGGCTACAGAGCCAAAAGTTGGCATATATATATATATATATAATCATATATATCGTTTCTTCTTTAAACATCAAATTTTATAAAAGATGACAGAATGTAATTCATACTTCTTTGTGCTGTGGTTAATATAATATGGATAGTAAGTATTTAAGAGTGTGAGGAAAAATCCAATTCATAGGCCCTGAGGTTTTTAACTTGGAAAAAGGTAATTTAATATTAGGCTCTGTATTATAATTCATGTGTTTTTTATTCATCAATATATAAACCTGAAAGCTTACTTCTACTCAGACAATTGGTGTTCCTTGTAACACGAGAAGAATTCTGTCTTAGTCAGTGTTCTATTGTTGTGAGAAGATACCATGACCATGGAAACCATTATGAAAGAAAATATTTACTTGAGGCTTTCTTACAGTTCACAGGCTTAGTCTGTTATTGTCACTTTCTTCAACAAGGCCACACTTACTCCCCCAAGGCCAAAACTCCTAATGGTGCTACTCTCTGGTGATCAAGCATTTAAAGCTCTGATTTTACGGGATCCATTTTTATTCAAACCACAACATTCCACTTTCTGGCCCCCATAGGTTGAAGCCATACCATAATTTAAGAAATACATTCTGTATGACTTCAAAAGTCCATGGACTCCATCACTGTCTCAACACTGTTTTAAATGTTTTAACTTTGGGGTCTCTTTAGGGACTCTTGTCAATCTCTTAACTCTAATCACCACTATCAAAAGGCAGATCACATACTTCCAACATACAATGACACAGAATATAACCTATCATTCAAAAAAGAAAGGAAAGGAATATAGTGAGGAAATACTGGACCAAAGCAAGAACAAAGCCCTGTTGGGCAAACTCCAAGCTCTGCATCTCCAAGTCTGAAATGAAAGAGCTCATTTGATCTCCAACTCCTTTCATCTTTGTTGACAGCAACACACTTCTTTCTTTCAGAATGATTGCATATTTTTGTTATCAGCTTTCCTTGGGAGAACTCTGACAAATCCAACATCCTGGTGGTCTCCAAGGCCATCTAGGCTTTACCTTTACAGCGTTATTCAAAGGCTTCACTCCACCCTTGACACATGCCTGGCTTCAGCAGGTTCTTCTGTCACAGAGGGTGATTCCACAACCTCTTTCTTATATCCTTGACCCTAAAGACAGAACCATGTGGCCAAAGCTGACAAGTTCTGCTTGAAGTTGCAAGAACAGGACCCCTCATTAAAATAGGTTTCCACCCGCTTCCCACTATCTATGCTTCCCCTTACTGCCTAATCTTGGCTGTCCTGGATCTCCCTCTGTAGATCAGGCTGGCCTTGAATTCAGAGGTCTACCTGCCTCTGCTTTGTGAATCCAGAGCCTAAGCTTTTCTTTAATTTCTTTTTACAAATTGGAAGCTTGGCTTGGTGAGTTTTTACCCTGATGCACCACTCCCTTTATCACATTTATGATCATGCTTTTTAAATATGTTTTTGTTTTCTTGAGCGCTGGGCTTAGCTCCTTTGCCTTTCCTGGCACCTTTTTCCTTCTTGAACTGTACATTTTGTATTTTCATTGTTCAACTTGCTCTTTTTCATTTTATATCTGCATATGACTGGCTACTAATAACCATACAACATAGTCAACACTAGACTGTTTTGAAACCTTCTCTGCCAACTCTGTTAATCCAAAACACTTCAATTTATCAAGCAGATATTTTAAACATGACCAAAAACAAGCCACAATTTTCATCAAGTATCATAACAGTCTCTAGGCCACTGAATAATCTTTTTCTGGTCTTATCCCTCTTGAGCTGAACTATAATTCTGCTTTGCTCTCAGCACCATTGTTTTCCATGCTCTTACTAGTATGGTCCATTAAGCCTTATTTAAACACTCAGCTACTATCTTAATTTAAAGCCCCAAAGCCCTCATTCTGCAAAACGAAAACAAAAACAAGTCCAAAACATGTCAAGCCTATAACAGCAATACCCCAATCCCTGGTAATAACTTCTGACTTAGTCAATGTTCTGTTATTGTGACACTATGACTGTTTAGGGGCTGTTTTACTTCTTAGATGTTTAGTCCATTACTTTTATAATGTAAATCATGGCAGCATGTGGGCAGATTTGGTGTTGGAGAGTAGGTAAGCATAGTTCTACATCAGGACCTGTAGGAGAGAGAGAGAGAGAGGGGGGGGAGGAGCTTGGACATTTGAAACTCTAATGGTCACCCTCAATGATGCACTTACTCCAATAATGGCATACCTACTCCAAGAAGGCCACTCTTCCTAATAGTGATTCTCCCTGGTGAGCAAACATCCAAATCTATGAGCCTATTGGGGGATATTGTTATTCAAACCACTACAAATTCCAACATTTTGCCACTAAAAATTCCAAATGCCATATTTTACTATTTTATTATCCAGAGAGATGCATCATGTGGAATTATGGTACTTCTAGATGATATCAGCATTGAGGAACACCAGGCAATGGATACCACTGACCTAGCAGTGTATGCCTTTTCCTCTCCTAAAGATAAAAACTACTACTCAGACTCGGTGTTTTAGAGTTAGAATTAATGACCATTGGATATATGCAGCCACCAAATCTATTGCATTGTCACCAGTGGTTCCTTCCGTATTTAACTAGTATTAAGCCACCTGATTACTATATGACTAAATTGTAGCTTGAAAACTGAAAGTGAGAAACCAAGAGTCTCAAGCTTGCCTGTATAATGATTTCATTATGGTACAATGTTGTTTTGAGAGTTCCTAGCTACTGTCCTTTTCAATATTGATCAAAACTATTACTCTTAGAATGCATATGCAAATAAAAACAGCATGGTTTACATGTCTGGGAATGTGGATCTATTCCTTCTGCTTTCTTGGTATTGTGCTTTTGCAATTCCATACAAGGAAATGACGCCTCCTGCACTGTTAGGGCACACGTGCCAGGTACTGTGTGCTGTAAGAACAGAAGGTATAACTGCAGTCCCATGCATTTGCTCACTAGATATTCATTGATAATTCTACTCCCTGTCTATGCTTAAAAATTGCAGCCCTTTTGAAGCAATATAGTCATTCTCAAGTGTACCCTTGTCTGAAATCTAAAATGGCTTATTTTCTATTTTCTGTAATATTATGAGGATTTTTTGTTTTTCTTTTCAATGTTTTGGTTGTTAAGTTGAAGCAATGCGTGACTGCTTTAATGTTATATTCTGCAAAGTGACAGAGATAAAAGACATCTCAGGAAATATTAGCATCCCCAGGTTAAATTTCCAGGGGTTAAATAGCATTTGATCATATAAATCACTCAAGTTTTGTTAAATTCACTCCCTCTTTTTGAACTTATTTTGTAAAATGAGATGAAATTGGAATCTAAAACAATATATACTTCTATAAGTCCATTATTTAGCTTTTTCATTTCTGAATCATTTGAAAGTTTCAAAGGAAGCATAATGACTTATTTGCTTTAGAGAAAAGACAAAGCAAGTCTCCAGGAAGTTCCCTGACACTGTAATAGTGTTTTCGATGTGCCTCATTACAGGAATAAAAATACTTACTTTTACCATTAAAGTAAAATATAGATCAATTTATATAAATTAAATGGTGCTTGATGGAAAATAACAACTCTGATAAAGTAACCATTAATAATTTTACAGCTCTCATAGCAATCAAATGATACAAAGACAGTAATATACCTTAATTTGATCTTATTGAATCTCTTCTGTATGAAAATTTCAAATACATGATATTAAATCTTCATGATATTTGTTACAATAATATGCATTAAATACATAGTTTGGTGCAGTATTTTCTCTCTCTCTCTCTCTCTCTCTCTCTCTCTCTCTCTCTCTCTCTCTCACTCTCACTCTCTCTCTTTCTGTGTGTGTATGTGTATGTGTGTGTGTGTGTGTGTGTGTGTGTGTGTGTGTGTCTGTGTGTGTCTGTGTGTGTGTGTGCGTGCGTGTGTGCAGCAGGTGGGGAGCGTGGGGAGCGGTTTGGCATATAAAAACAAGAAGTTAATTTTAATATCCTTAGTTTAATATTGTGTAAACATTTGGTTTTCATTAAAGAACTTCTTTAAATGTAAGCTTAAGTAACTGTTAGTGCTATATATCCTCTGAAAGGTCAGCCTTATTTGAAACTCAGCTGGATTCCTCACACTGACATGAATTGAACGTTCACTACTATGTAGTTAGTGTGAGAAAACCACATATATATTCCAATAATGTGAGTAAAAGTATAGTTGCCTAGTAGACTTTCTTGTGCTGTATAAAGGGTCTTATGATCTAGAACTATATTAAATTCATTCCAAATGACTAATGATAAGCTTTGTACATACTTGGTTTATTTTACTCATCTAATTATTTTTTGTTCAGTAATCTCATTTTCAGCTACATGGTAAATATTTAACAACAGAGAAAATTAACATTTCAAGTTTTAAACACTGTGAAAATGGATTAGCTCCAAATTACACAGAGTATTCACTCTTCTATTTATTTTTACCCCATACAATTTTTTTTAATTCCCTCATCTGCTTGCACTATATACTCACTTAACAAAACTAATAAATTAGATGAAGGAAACCAGTGGAAAAACTATAAGTCAAACGAGAGTTTACTAATCCAAAAATTAATATTTGAGCCAAGAAGGATTATAGCTCAGATAATAAAAGCTAAAATTATACTTTAAATAAAAGATAGCTTTCCCTTCATTTGGAACACTATAGTAGAGTGGCTTTTAAAATTCAGATTAGTTTTCAAATTCCATTTTAGTTAATATTTTGTATTAATCTATTTATAAACCATTGCCTTTTTAAATTACATTCATTAAATGACTAACATAGGATTGTAATAATTAGATTATTTCATTTGTGATTTGCCTTTCAATCATTCCGTTTTCTTCATAGATAATGCCTACTGAAATGCCAAGTATTTTGTATTATGTGTCCTCTAATGTTTTAAGTTGTTGTTGTTTTGTTTTGTGTTAACCCAAAATACCTTGACACATATGGCTCACAATTGGCATGCAATATAGTGATGCCAACATGAGAAAAGTCAAGAAGCAGCCATTTATCCAGGCCAATGTTCTCTTCTTCCTACCAACATAGATTTAGCACATGCTCATTTATCTCCTGGACCTATGGGTCAAGTATCTTAGTTACTGTTCTGACCTTGGGATGAAATATCATGGCCAAGGCAATTTATTTTTGTCATCATTCAATTGTGGCTTGCTTGTAGTCACAGGTTAGTCTATAGCCATCATGGTGAGGAACCTAGTGGCAAGCAGGCTGGAATGACATTGAACCATAGCTGACAGCTTCCATTATGGATCCACAGGCTGCAGGCACAGAGACCAAGACGGACTCTGGCAAAGGCCATCACCCTTGACATAACTCCTCTAGCAAAGCCACACCTTGTAATCCTTCTTAAGCATCTGGAAACCAAATATTCAAACATATGAGCCATGGGAGCCAGTCTAATCCACACCCCCAGGTTAAATGATGATTATTCAATTGTTAAAGTTTTAGAAACCATTATCAATAGTTTCTCTTGGGTACCAGCTCATGTCTTCATTATCCAGATATAAATGGTGGACAAGTAGGCTGTTAGATATAAAGGATTCACCCTGGATTCTGCCAGAGCTGCTTTTACAACATGACCTTATCCTTAGGAGCCTTTCATATCTCCATAAGAGCATGTCTTGCTTGTACACACCTCTAATATAGTAAATATTCCTTAAAATTACTCCACCGTCTAATCATCTAGTCATGTCTCCTCTTCCAACTAGCTTGAGCTCAGCAGCCTGGCAAAGATACTCTTCATATCATATGCTTTGCACTTTCTGGGCAACAACTATACGAAAACGTAAAATAGCATTTTACATCGGCTCAGTGTTGCTCATTGAGGATATTACCAGAAATGACTGATTAACTCAATGTATTCTGGAACTGCTATATATGCTCATCAGTACTTGAACAAAATAGTCTCTATTTTGCTATTCCCAGGACATTTTACAATATAAGATAGGAGAAAAAAAATCACCTCCCAACAAGAAAAATCTCATTCCCGCCCCAGCAAGAAAAAGCTCATGTCCATTTCATCCTTTTCTCTAAGTCTCTCCTTCCTTTAGTGATGAGAGTACACTTGTTTCCTGCTCTCTGCTAAGTTGTGTGGCAATAATTAGTGCTTGATACTTTCACTTTATAAATACATAGACAACAAGACGAAATCATTAAACAACTTACACAAATGTAACCTAGCTGATACTTTGTAGAAACAGTGATATATTCCGCTTTTACCTAGAATGGAAGCTCCAACACCAATTTTTCCTTATTCTATTGAGTGTACCTTATGTCAATTAAAAATGATCACTTTGGTATACACAAATTATTATGAACCAATAGCCTTCTAGGTTTTAGAGATATCAACGCTTTTTTTTTTTGTCTGAGAGTTTGGTCATTTTTCTTCCTACTATCTTACTATATAGGTCAAACTATTTTTTAAACTTCACTCAGCTTTCCAAATTACTATGCTTTTTTCAGCTAAAATATCAAAATGTTCATTTTCCACTGAAGAGTGCTGAAAGAAAGTTACTGTGGACTGTGTCAGCAGCAGCCTCAGTGTTAACTTAGCCTGCTTCTCTTTCCACCTAAATCTCAAATAACATTTCTCCAAGGCACCAAAGACATGAGTATGACATGCCTTAAGATGTAATTGACTCTTCTGCCACACATACATAAAACTCTCAAAAATGTATCTCAGCAAATTTCTGATAAGCATACATATTAAATTCATTTTATTTTATTGTTTGTTTCAAATGAGTTGGATTGTGCCATTCATCACGGCTGGGGAGTCATAATCTAGAAAGACACATGAGATTACCATGTTAACAGGATTACCTGGTCCTATATGCTTATTAAAATTAGAAGGGGGCACTTAGGAGGAAGAACAGACTTCATTAGTATAATGCCTCAAACCATTTTATGAAGCTAGAATATGTTCTCCAGCCAGAACTATAACATATGATTTCTAGTGCATTATTCAAGAAGTCGAATTTTAAGGGGTATGATTATAGTACCTTTGTACATCACAAGATGGATGGACGGACAGGACAAATACAAATAATACTTTGTTAGGATACTATGGCTTATTTCATTTCATTTACATGCTATAAATATTGTTTCCTGAGTAGCGGGTTTGAGAGCTGGCTGGTTTACTTCCTAGATTTTACATCTTTTACAGTAGCCAGCCCCATATATACGCATTAACCTGTCATGAGTATCAACTTAAAATATCTTTCCTCATTTTAGCTGGTATAACATGCATCGAAATAGAGGCCTTTAGACCATTGACTTAATATTGAAATTTTGCTGGAGTGCTTTCCAAGGCAGTAATTGCACCCTCTCCCTGAAGCATATGCTATTCTATTGATCCTAGATTTATTGCTCACTGCTTGTCAGCCTCTTGATTCTATTGACAAGGACAGTGGAATGTGTAGCAGTTAGGAAACACTGCCTTAGTAATGGTTTCCCTCTGGCTTCGCACTTAGTGTTCTCTAATTTGATGCTGTGAGTCGCTGTTGAAGTAAGAAGGTGGAGGGTGAGCAAGTAGATGAAATGAGAGTTGTTTGAGAAGAGTTTCCTATAACAGGACTGCTGGTCCTATTCTCCTGTGATTTGTGAAAATTAGTTACTTTAAAGATTTTATATTCTCGTGTAAACTTCTGCATGTTAATGAATGAAATTATACTGGTCTTTTTTTTTTTTTTAAATCCCTTCTGGGGAGTAAATAGTTGATGGAAAGTAAATCTGAATTCTCTAAACATCTCTGACGTAACTATGGTTATTAATGCTTCTAAATCCTGTTTCACTTCTGTGTTCTCTGTATGAAAAGCAAACGTCTTTGTTTTCCTACAATTATGTACCCATCAATGGGCTGGGATTCCTGAAAAAAATTTAGGCATTTTTTTATTTTAATTTTTTTTTCTGTACACTACAGACAAACTACTTTTTAAAAAAAAAATCTCATATGGCCTATGTTTCACACCGGGTTGCTAGGACCCTATCTGTTCTATGGGTATTCTATCAGGAGTAACAGGTATTTTTAAAACAAATATATATTCATCCAACAAATTCTGTATATGCTTCCATGTGTGGGTTGTATTTATAAATCTACTGAATCTCAAATGAGAAAACCAAAAGTGAGTAAAGTAGTCCTGATACATTACATATATTTAAATTCATTGTGGTAGTCTTATGTACAGATCATGAGTTCTCAATATAGGAAATATTTCTAATCTCTTAATACTACCATGGTTACAAAGTAACCCATCTATGAGTTGGTGATCTCTGGTGACCTTCATCTCTTGTATGTAGTGCCATCATATCAATTCACGCAGAACAGGAGGCGTTTTCATTGTTTTCTCAGAGAAATGATATGATATCACAACTAAAGCAACTTAGAGAACAGGGATTTATGTTGTCTTACCATTGAGGACACAGCCTGTCATGGCATGGTGGAGGGCTGTAGCAGCAGACTGGGAAGGCATGGCAGTAGGAGCAAAGAGTTAACTGGTCTGTTTACATCTGAAACGGACAGAGTAAGACAAAAAGAGGATCCAGGCTATGAAAGCTCAGGGCCACTATCAGAAATCCCATTCTGCAAGGGAAGCTCCACCAAGTATAAGTTCTCCTTCCTTCCTAAGAGGCAATATCAGTAGAGAATTTTGGATTCGGTGTGTTTATAAAATAAATTTAAAAGGCAGTGGCATCATTGATATTGTATACAATTTCAAGATGTTTGTGATTGTATCTTTCTATCATTTATTCCCATAACAGTGGCCTTTAATTTACTACACTGCTGACTCAAGAGACAACTGGAATTCCTGGGTTGTTTTTTTCAAAATAGGAAGGACTAAATTTATATTAGCCCCAACATACTTTTGGCTCTATTTATTATCCAGATGGATAACAGTAAGCCACTCTATTCAACAGGTTAAGTAATTTATTTATCTAGGGCTACATTTTGCAGATGATTTATCCTGGCAAGCCCACTGGGAAGCAGTCTGCTCATAATTTTATTTTTCACAACAGTCATATTGAGTTCTCTAACTCTTAGAGCAGACTGACAACTCAAGCTCAAATATTTGTTAGAAAACCATGTTTCCCCCCCCCCCTTTGCTTTTTCTTTCTTCCTGTTCCCTCACCTCCTCTACCCTTTTCCAAGTCCTTCCCTTACAGTATTCCTTTCTTTCCTGCCTTTTGTTTTTCCGACTTAGATTCCAAACTTTAACATTAAGTTTAGATATAAAAACAAACAAAAAAATAAACATCAAAGTTCTATTCTGCTTCCAAAGTAGATATATTTATACAAAGGACCTGCCTTTACTTTATGAATACAAATAAAATTTCTTTCCTCTTTAACCTTGCAGAAACCAAATATTTTGATCAAGAGAGAGAGACAGAGAGAGACAGAGAGACAGAGAGACAGAGACAGAGAGACAGAGACAGAGAGACAGAGAGACAGAGAGACAGAGACAGAGACAGAGAGACAGAGAGAGAGAGAGAGAGAGAGAGAGAGAGAGACAGACAGACAGACAGACAGACAGACAGAGAGACAGAGAGACAGAGAGAGAGACAGAGAGAGAGAGAGAGAAGAGAAGAATTGATGTCTATTTCATAGCACTCATAAAGTTGTAGTAACAATACCAAAATTGACTTCTCTTTTCTGTTTTATAAATGGAACATGGATGAATCATATTATAACATTTGTTTATTTGTTCATTTGCAAGAATATGGTGATTAATTTGTCAGATAGAGAAATCCTTTCAATCTACCGCATTTGGCTTTTAACATAACTGTCAAGAAGTAGAATTTTGGTTTAATGTCCCTTAAATTTTACAGATTACCATTGGTGTTACATTTATCTATATTATGATGGTTTATGACTCCTTTCCAGTTTGTTCACCCATTATTTCAGTTTCCTGCTCCCAGTTAAAATATTCAAAATATATTCAGAGCAAATAAGAACAGAATCCTTGGCACTCAGTTTTCATAAATATTTCCAATGAATTAACCTCAGATATCTTCAGTCCTAAACACCCAAGACTAGTTTCAAACATGACTATTTTGAGTGCGGTTGCTATTACCTTTCACATGCTGTAGCATATGTTCTATGTGAGAATGGTTTGGAAAATCAAAATGGATAAATGATCCCTAGGATTCTACACTCATTTAAGGCATCAGCACTTCTGTGAGTTGGCCATAAGGCTGGGAGAGAAATTCTGTATAAATAAGAAAGTGAGAAAGTACAGCATTAAGTAGTAACACAATTGATACTATCATTATGTGATAAATAAATGCGACAGGGAAATGCTCTGGGCTTTGGGTGATGGGAATTCATTATATAAAGTCTCAGTGATACTCTAGGGATACGTATCAGGCTGGAACTCAATATTTTCATTTAATGTTCTTTTCCAAACTATCCCATTAAAAAATCCATCACCTTAAGTTTTCTCTAAAAAAAATGGGGAATACTTTCTGATAACTGTGTATGTTGAAAGACTTTATCACAAAGGAACATATCACTGCAAGAATTTTCTTAGTTTTTAATTCATAGAAAACATCCCCATGTACGTTCGTTGGTGATTTTTTTTAAAATTTCTTTTGAGGAGCTGTTAACATCTCTAGAGACTACCAATAAATTTGATAACAAAGAAAGATTCAAGGTAAGATTAAAGAGATAATTTATAAGAAAGATTAGAGAGTGCCTTGGATGGAAGACCCTGTGGATAATTCTTGAAGACTGGATCTCCAAGGACCTAAGTATATGGACACTGATGTCATAGATTTAGACTATACAAAGTTGTACCACTTCCTGGAGATTGATACCAAGACTATTGTTTTGCAAAGCTCTACATTTACTAGTTTAGTATTTATATATCAAAAATTTTTTTTGCAAAACTATTGTAAAATTAAATGATTTAATGTTGCAATCAGTGCCTAGCATAGACAGGAACCCCAATAGCATTGGATATAATAAATAGAACATAATTATTTCTTTTTGAGATAACATGCAATTATAAAATTATATAAATTATATAAAAATTATATAAAATTATAAAATGCAATTATAAAATTATAAAATATTGGCAATATTAATATTTCATCAAAGAAAGTATCTCCACTTAAAAATCCGGGTATGTAGTTGTATGAAGCATAAAAAGCATGGAATTTGATATTGTAAGCATGTTACTTTAACATCATTATAAATATGAATAGATTTTATAGGCCAATAATTCAAACTTCTATTGAATGGCACCCTCTATGATTTTGTAATATCTTGGAAACTAAACTCTACCTTGTAAATATTTTCCCCAAATTCTCTCCCTCTTTTTCCCCTCTGCCCTCACCTTGTGTGTGTGTGTGTATGTCTGAGTTCTGTGTAAGCAAATATATTTTAGAAAGTTTTCTGGATACATGCTTTTCTCACTGCTGTGCTGTTGGCTATTAACTCACTTACTTCACTTTGAGGCTTCCATTTTAGTTTTACATTTACATTTCTGTGGCTTTGGTAACATTTTGTAATTTTAACTGGAAATTAGACTTGTTAGGGGAGCCATAGGGAGATGGAGCTGCCTATCGACTACATCTGAGGAGGAGTTCTAGATCTCTCCATGCATGGTCCTTGCTTGGTGCATCAGTCTCTACAGTGTCCCTGGACCCTGATTTGTTGACTCTGTTGGTCTCTTTGTGGACCTCTTCTATTCCCCCACTCTTCTGTAAGGCACCCTACATTCTGCCCAAAGTTTGGCTGTGAGTCTCAGCATCTGCTTTACTTCCATATTGGATGGAGTCTTTGAGAGGACATCAATGGTAGTCTTTTGACTTGATATAACTCATGGTTTTTGAAACTCTCAAGATAAAGGGCCCACATGATCATTTGATGCCATCATAATTGGCATTACTTAACTCAGTGTAAAATAGACTAAACCAATATAAGTTTTTTATTATTCTTATTCAACAACACAGTTTTTTGAAACTAGACATGAATTTTTGTTTTATGGTTGTACTTTTGCATGAGCACATGTGTACAGATATGAGTGCATGGCATATATGTGTGGTGTATGTATGTGCAAGTATGTGGAAAGGCCACAGAATTTTGTCATGTGACCTGCTCTATTACTCTATATTTTATTTTTTATTAATTAAACATTTTTATTTCTTACATATACATTTATATTATTGCACACATATAAAATAAACTACCTATAGCAAGAAGAACTATGACACAATCAGGAATTATATAAATGTTATATTCTTAGTTTTTTAGCTATTTGTAGTTGACAGCCGTGAAGAAGACATCTTTCCTATCTTGGTGCACCTAAAATTCTAAATGTAAATCAATCTCCATCACATCTTGTCATTATCAACTTAAACCATGTATCTAGACCTAAAAACATCTGAACCCCTAAATAACTATGCTTTATTGTAAAACTAAGCTACTTGGTCTTCAACTCCATCAGAGACTTGAGAAGGTATAAACTTGATAACCTGAGTATGCTGGGAGTTCAGGTTAGTAGCTTTCCAAATGAGAAATGACAGAGACAGTTTGCTACATGAATATTCATCCAAAACTCTCTATTATAGGGGAGTACATTCTTTAGTCTTCTGCCCCAATATATCTGACAGACCTATTTGTGAGGCAGGAACTATTGAGGACTTGCTTGTCTTGTCTTTGTGGAGTCTGGCTGTTGAATCTGTCTGCATCCATGCTTGCCCGTTTTTAGGCAGAATTCTGCCTGTGTTAGAAATGAGACCATTTTGCCCAGTGGCTGTTTGCCATATTTGAAGCCATCTCCATAAGAAATGTATTTGGTGCTCATCATCCTCTTCTAGCTAGGCTGGGTATTTCCCAGAGTTAAGCTGTCTCATTGTCAGTGAATCTTTAAAACAATAAAAACGTTTTAAATGCCATATTCGGCATATCTCTGAGGTTTTTGAAGACCTTATCAAACTATCCTAATTTATCTTTCTATAGAATATTATCTATCTGCCACACCTAAGATGTATATTCTTGTGATAAAAGTAGACTAGTGATTGACATGATCATGATTTGATCATAGGATAATGTATTTATCCTAAATAGCCTGCAATATTACTTTCAGAGTGTTGAAAGTAAACCTTTCATTATAAATGAATTATATGGGTCCGTGTGTGTGTGTGTGTGTGTGTGTGTGTGTGTGTGTGTGTGTGTGTGTATAATGTGTGTGAAGAAGAATCTTGCATTCCAATTCTATACCACTGCATCTAGAATTAAACTAATTTGCATCTATATACAAAATTCTATACCAGTGAATTAAACACACCTTTGTGACTGACAATTGAGGCATTAAGTTAAGGAGTAGATTCACTAATATACTTTTTTGTCCTATCATTCCTATATATTTCTATATTTCTCCTTCTTTCTTTTCAACCCCTGTCTCCAATCCTAGGAATGTAATATAAAGGAAAAGAGAGACATCCCTGAGTCTAACTGGAAGAAATTTTATGAGAATGACACCCTATTTCCTTTAAGTGGGGTAGGGTAGATTTTTGGTTGCTCTCTTTGGGTATAGAGAGTTATTGACAATGACAGTTGGTTACAAGTTATTATTGGTCTTATTTAGAGAGAAAACAATATGGATTTTTAATAGAGTGCATTACTTAAAAATAGGTATCTAGAAGAAAATTGAAAGAAAATGCTTTTAATGAACACATGAAGATGAACATATGAATTTGCAAAATCCTTGTAAAGCTAAAGGAGGAATAAAAAAGAAAAAGAATAAAGAAATTATATGAAATATTGTAAATTATTCAATTCATAAGTTAAAAGTGTCTATTTGGCTTCTATTATTTCAGTCTTCTGTTTGTATCATCATGATACATCTTTATTGTAAGAATCTGTTTGAATTATAATTTTTGAGTTTCACATCATAATTTCTTTGTGTACTTTGTTGTCTGAGATTTGCTTAACAAGCAGCATTAGCCTGAAATGATCTGTCAAGGTTTATTCTTAATATTATTTTAATTTACATTTATTTATTGTGTTTTGGGGTGAGTAGAGACACTAAGACACACATGTGTTTGCCATAGGACAATTTGAAAGAGTCAGCTCCCTCTATATACCTGGTGTGATCAATTCAGGCTTGGTGTCAATTGTCTTTGCTTGTCACTTGTGTCTCCCCATTAAATGGTCTATTTAATCACACAGACACACAGACTGACCATATACATATAGTTATAGCGATTTTCACCTCTGACACTAACTACTTCTGTGTAAAACTGAAGGCTAAGAAGTCAGCATGACCCCTTTGTATATCATTCACCTGATACCCAACACTGACTGGGAAGGATTGCCAGGGTCATCATACACAAGCAGTTTTCCATTTACTTCAGCTTATAAAGATGGGGGAAGCGACAGGAACAGTGATAGGAAATCCAAGATGTCTGAGTACTTTGCTTTCTCCTTGAGATGTCTCATAAAGACAATTCTTTAATTCTCACTCAACTCATTCTTTTTGGAGATAAGTGGAAGAGTTGTTGCCTAACTCTCTAATATGTATACAATGAGGTTGATTATCATAGATGTGGTTACTCTAGGTTTATTTTTCCCTTCCAAAGACCAAATTGAATGACTTCCGTCTCTCCAGGTTTTAATAAAAAGTATTCTAGTCATCCAGCTCAGCACATTAGAAGCCATACTTTTTCTACTTCTTCATGGTCTCAAGTTGCGCTTTGATTCTTTGTATTTAAAAATTGTTCCACAAACACTTATCTAAAAGAAATGCACAATTTTCAAGTGTTCTGAATATATTAAACCACTTTAATTTCTCCACTACACTGTAACTACAAATGTCTGCCTGAAATAGAATTTATGTATGTATATACATAGACGTATATTATGTACAGATAGATATTATTTTCAGAAACAACAGAAAAACATTGAATTTTTATGCAGATTACACTGAAAATTAATTAGGCTTTTTTGTGCATTTACCTTATTGCATTAGAATTTTTTTATTCTTCAAATATTTCCATTACAGAGAAAATTTTCTATATTTACTGGAAACTGTTAGAGCTTACTTACAATCATTACTTAACATATGACTCTTTTTTTTTTTTTTTTACTATGAACAGGGTGTTTTTTTTTTTTTAGTCTCCTTTGTGTAGCTAAAATCAAATAACAATAGGGAGGTTAGTTTTTGATTAACTGAAATAAACTAGGGTCAGCTAGGAAGAGGGAACCTTAACTGAGAAAATACTTCATTAGATTGGCCTGCAATCAATCAATCTCTCTCTCTCTCTCTCTCTCTCTCTCTCTCTCTCTCTCTCTCTCTCTCTCTCTGTCTCTCTCTCTCTCTCTCTCTGTGTGTGTGTGTGTGTGTGTGTGTGTGTTAAAGACATTTCTTGATTAAGGATTGATGTGGGAAGGGCCAGATTACTGCTGACAGTGCCTCCACCAGGCAGATGGTTATGCATTATATGAAAAGTAAGTGATCCATATGGAGCAAGCCAGTAAGCA
The DNA here is from genome assembly GCF_964271855.1 of Acomys minous. Classification (NCBI taxonomy): domain Eukaryota; kingdom Metazoa; phylum Chordata; class Mammalia; order Rodentia; family Muridae; genus Acomys; species Acomys minous. Next base: position 38,820,821 of record NC_140497.1, on the reverse strand, counting down.
GCACTCCTCCATGGTCTTTTCTTCAGTCCCTACCTCAAGGTTCCTGCCTTGAGTTACTCTTCCTAAGCAGAGGACTATGTTTCATAATCCTAATAAAGCTTTTCCTCCATAGACTGCTTCTGGTCATGGTCTTTACAACAAGCTAGGAAAATATATAGAACAGAAATGTAGCTCCTCATTCTTTTAGACTGAAAAAACAAGGACCAAGGCACTAATGCATAAAAAATATTTTTGTGATTTCTTTTCATGATGGGAGATATTAGACAAAGGAAGGCAATCATTAACATACCCATTCAACCCATTACTCATTTTTCTGAGGAAACATGATCCCATATCATCCATCCAATATGGAGAAATCTTCGTCTCTACTAACCACAGGACGGCCTTACTCTGAGAAATACTGGAGTTTTAGAGGAAGCTATTTTTATATTTAAATTTTATGTATATTTATTCACATTACAACTTGAATGTAGAGGAAGTTTCTTAAGCCATAGAATTCTGTACATGGGCCACCAAAAGCATGTCCTCTTCACATAAAATACAATTTAAATATCCCAAAAAACCTAAACTCATTCTAAACATAAGATTAAAAATGTATATCCCAAAGTCTGTCTGTATGAATCAGACCTTAGGCATGAGTCACCGTGATGCTATTTCTCTTCAGATTCTAAAATCAAGTACGATGTGTCTTCAAAATACCATGGTGCAATGTACAGCTTCAGCTATTCTAATTTCAAAGTGGGCACCACAAAAGAAGGAAAAATGTAAGTTCTAAAGTATTTCCAAAACCGAACAAGAGAGACTGTATTATGTGAGCTTTGATAATTCTCCATTCTGACTCAAATCTTGTTCTCCTAAAGCACAGGTGCTATCTTTGAGATCCAAGATTATCATGTTGCCTAATATCCATGTCTTTTCTGGACACAGGCCATATTTCAGCTTTTATGGATTGAATACACTGCATCTTTTTTAGGCTAATATGATATAATGATGGGACTTGTCATCACAGAGACAAATACTTACGGGGATCAATTAAAAGAACCAAGAATTGATGCTCTTTAAGGTTTCAGTGGATGTAGTACAAGGTTAGCTAGATCCATCATTGCAGACTTGCAGAAAGATAGAATACCATGGCAGCAATAGTATATTGCAATGGCTAATCAACTAATGGTATCCAGTAAGCCGGAATAAGAGAGTGGGTAGAACAAAATGCTCTAAACTTTCTGCTGCTAGTTATTTGCTTAATCATGGCAGACACATCATATAGCTTCCAGAACATAGAAAACTAATCATACTGGAGTGAAAATTAAAGCTTCAACATGTAGTTCTGTGAGAACATTTAATGTTTAATCCATAACACTTTCTCTGATAATATAAAATACATGTAGTCTCTTCACAAGAATGTTCTGCCTTACCAGTTGCAATCGGGCTTATACATGTAAATCCAAAATTCCTATAAGGCCCAAGTGCAATTTTAGTTTAAGCCCTTTTGATTCCCAGAGGAAAAAAATCACATACTTTTAATACACAGTGATATGGAGTAAGCCTTCCAACAACAAAGGAAGAATGCTGGCATGATAACAAAGCAGGGAACAAAAGCAAGACTTTAACCAGCAACACAGGTATCGAATGTCAATATCCGGAGTCTACAGCACATAGTAAAATGGGATGAGACCCCAGAGACTTGGGAATCCCCAAACCAGCTGAAGTTCTTCACGCTCTACCTTACGTTCTCTCTGTCTTGAGCTGCCTATGCTCAAGGCCTGTGGCTTCCCCTGGAAGACATTTGAAAGTGGGAGGGAGGGCGGAATGTGAGGATACAAGTGATGGGATAGATAGCAATTGAGAACTAATCTGAATATATTAATTTAAAATTTTTTAAACTAAAATATAAAAAATAAAGGAAAAATAACGTTATCAACATCTCCAACAGTCTAAGAGTCTCAATTGGATCTTTGCCTTCACTCTCATAATGTGAATCAGTCCCTTCCCATGTGTTCCCCATGGAAGGTCTGACACTATTACATATATCCTGGTCTCCTACATATATCTGAAAAATCTAGCAAGAAGCTGAGGTGACCCTACACCCTTTCTTTTCTCATTTCCACAATAACAGCACCACGTGGGTGACTGTAGTGTTTTCCACCAGCTCAGGCAATAACCAGTTCTATTTGACTTAATCTTTAGAGATTCATTTATTTCATTATTTTAGATGCACTAGTGTTTTGCCTACTAGTATGTATACGCACCACCACATATGTGTCTGATACCTTCAGGGGTCAGAAGCAGGTGTCACATGGGACTGGGGTTATAGGTAACTGTGACATTCCAGGTGGGTGCTGGGACGCGAAACTGGGTCTTGTGCAAGAACAAATACTTTTAACCACTGAGCAAACTCTCCATCTCAGAAACTTGAATATTTTTGTGATGGACGACCAAGAAATACTGGCCTAGGTACCCTCATTTACAAACACACTTCTGAGCTTTCATCTCCGAAATCTCTCAAATCTTGAGCCTGTAGCCTAGCTAGTTATTTTTTTAATTTTATTTTATTAATTTATTTAGATTACAACTAAATTGTTATCCTATCACTTATATCCTCTGAATCCTCCCTCCCTCCCACTTTCACCCTATTTCTCTCCTTTATGTCTATAACCCGGAGGGACCTCCTTCCCTCTATATGGTCGTAGGCAATCAAGTCTCATCTTGGTAGCCTGCTTTCTCTTTCTTTGAGGGCCATCAGGCCTCTCCACCAGGTGAAGGTGGTCAAATATAGAGCACCAGAGTTCATGTCAGAGCCTGTCCCAGCTCTCCACAGAACTGTGGAGAATGTCCAGTCAATTGGCAATATCAGAGCCGGGGTTCGATGATTGCTACTTGTATTGTCCTTGGTAAGTTCAATAGCTTGAGCAGACCCCTCTGGGCCCTGATTCACCCATCACAATATTCTTCTTGTAGGTTTCTAGGGCCCTCTGGGTCCTTCTATTTCCCAATCTCCTTTATTTATCTTACCTAGAGTCCCAATGGGATGTCCTCACATCTATCCCCATCTTCTGATAAGTGAAGACTTTCAAGGGACATGCATTTTGGGCTAGTACCTAATTATAAGTGAGTATATATCATGTGAGTCTTTCTGCTTCTATGTTAACTCACTCAGTATGACCATTTCTAGTTCCATCCATTTGCTCAAAATTTTGGGATTTCCTTGTTTGTAATAGCTGAGTAGTAGTCCATGGTATAAATGTTTTTAATAGGGGCCTTATTCTCATCTGAAACTTTATTAACCTAGTCTTTACTATGTGTATTCCTATTTACATCTTGGCCATCTGAGCAACCCACAAAGTGCAAATAGTTATATATTCACAGCATTCTTTTTTTCTTGGTATCTCCAAGCACTACCAAACTCATGATTGGCATGCAAGCTTCTGAACCACAGTCAATTTTTTAATTCATATTTATTCCTTGAGAATTTTATATATGTAAGCAATTTTTATTAATACCCATCTTGTTAATGCCTCAATGTTTGCTCCAATTTATGTGTGTGTGTATGAAAATACATTTATATATAAACATTACATATATTATATATGTATGTGTATAAGTTATGCCTTTCAATGGAGCATGTTCAACTAACCAGAGATCATACCCTTGAATAAAAGTAATTCTGAAAACTGCCAATTGATATTTGTTTTGCTAGAGATGGAGCCTTGTAAGGCCCCCCCCCCAATGCAACCATACTGACAAACAGCTGAGTCCAAGAATGCAATAGCCCTGTTGGATTTCAAAGAAACCCTTCTCAACTTCTGAACTTCATAATCTTTCAGTCTTTATAAAGCACCTACATGCTCACTATCAACTTCCTGTGCCAGTTCGACTTCTATCTAACAAATACCTGAAAGAATATGTAAAGACTGATCTATTTTGCCTCAGGATTTCAGAGGTTTTAGTTCTAATTAAAGATGGATATATTTGAATTGATCTTGAGGATATGCAGAACCTGATGGTGGTGAAAGCATGCGGCTGAACTTCATGGGGGGGTCAAGAAGTAGAAAGGAAAGAAAAGCAAGATGAGTTGTATAAAACTTTTGTACAAATAATGCCTTGACTTACTTCTCCCAGGTAGAAACCACAAAGTTATTTTAAGCTTCTTCCTAAAATAAATGTTTGGATGCATTTCAAGGATTCAGCAGGTGAGCCCACAAAGCACATTTTATAGTCATACCATAATAGGCACCTACCATTTGCCATTGGTACAGAGATGGGCGGACCTAACCGAATGGCTCCACTAACCTGTAAATAGAATTGTGTCCAGAAACTGTTCCTGTGTTTTGGAGATGCTATGTTACTTTTCTTGGCATATGTTAGTAGCTACACGACCACATCATAAACTATAGGTTTGTAGGAGCAGAACTGTGAACATTCAACATCTCTCCATTTGTGGCTCCTGTAACAATGGCCAGAGTTGACGCAGGAGCACTTAAGCAATGCACTAGAAAGTAGGAGCCTGTGATCACTCTGGACTCTTATCCCTGGGTTTTCACAAATGACTTAGGCCCTTTACTGTAAGCCATTCCTTACCATTTTTTTAAATGTGGGCTGAGTGGAAGCCTCACTACTTCTCCGGAATGATTTGAGATCATTTCCCTGTTGTTTGGTTTTGCTTCTTTGTCCCCTTTTGAATGAGTTCCTTGGCCACAACTATGGTTACCTACACTGAATATACTTTTTAATTCTCACATGACAAAGGGTGCTGATTTCCCAAGTCTTTGCCTGTCATCCTCTACAGATTATAACCTCTATCTTTAAATGTTTTTATCCTCTTCTATTTTACTACAGCTAACGTAGAGAAGGCCTAGACAGTACCTTGGACATTCCTCTGCTTAGATTTCTTCAACCAAGGATCATGATTCATACCTTTTGCTTCTGGTCTCCATAGGAACCTAAGAACCAAAGATAACCGAGCTGAGTGTTAGCAGTTATGTAATACCTTACCTTTCTACAGTTTCTACAGTCATGTTTCTCATGTTCATTTGAAAGCTCACCAGAAATGATTTTTACTATTCATATTTCCACCATTAGTCTGTTTATTGGCACTTAAGTAACCTAATAAGAATAGTGCATAATTCTTTATAGTATTTTCTCTAATTAGCACTCCCACTCTCAATAATTTGCCTAACAGCAGAGGACTCTTCTTAACCTCTACCCATTTCTCTACTTTACAACCACAGGTACATCCCTAGGATGTGTTAAAGCAACACTCCTGCTATCTAGTACAAATTTCCTTCTTAGTGCTAATGCTAAAGCAGTAGACCACTAATTCACTAATGCCTCAATAATTTATATTTATTCCACCTAAGATGTCAAAAATCAGGAAACTAATATCTGATCACGGAATTGTTTCTATGTCCTCCTTAAATGGTAGAAGACAGAGGCAAAATAGGGAATTCCTTTTTTGATCCAACACACTTAGGATAAGGACACATAATCCCATTGATGAATTGAGTGGACTCATGATCCACTCACTTTCAAAAATCCTTGGCCTTTGATATTACTATGCTAGTCATGTCTGAATTATTGGGCAGAGGGGAGACACACTCATATCATAGCAAGCTATTATTATATCCTCCAGGATCAAAGAAAATTTCTTCAATTTTTCTCAGCTGAACAGTCAAGAGAGCCTTTCTCATCTAATCAGCCTGACAAGTTCTCTCTGTGAAAAAATCAGTCATCTCGGCATCCTGAGACCTGTGCTGTGCACATTATAAGTATGTAAAACAAGGATGCATGGAGAGAGATTTTAAACTCACTATCAGGGTCCCCATCATTTTCCAGTTTCCCACTGAATCAGCTCCCAGCAATGGCAATCACCTGGCTATTTTATGGATATTTTAGATACTTCATCTGATTAGGGCAACCTTGCAAGTTTACCATAGACACTTGGTATAGTTTTTTTCTAACTCTGTTCTTTGTACCCTGGGTCAAGAGCATTCCTTGCTCCTTATTTTATTCATAATGGCTTCTATGTTTATCTCACAGCAATTGCACATACCACACAACAGCAAGAATTTCTAGATCCAGTTCCTTGTGCCACATTTCTGACTCAACTTTTGAGAGTCACTCACCTTTCTCTGTGTTTCAGATTCATTTCTATAACGTGGTTATCATGGAAACAAATAGATTTCTACAATTACTAGATTTTAAGCAATGCTCACAAAGAAAGCTCTTAATAAATATGGGATCATTGTTGTTACTATGGCAACACACCGGGTCATGTAGCATTAACATATCCCTCCTCTCTTCCTGTCAAAGTTGCTTTTAACAAAATATGTTCTCTTTGGATTATTGATCATAGAAAGCTATCTGTGTAAAACCAAGATATCTGAAACCACTAGAAAAACACTATATCTGATATTTTTTCCTATCAGCTTCCAAGCAATATGGAAAATTAAAGTATGTCAATTGAAAACAAAAAACATAGTCTGTATTGACTGTTAATGAAGAATCTGGACCAATGGAGACTGGATTTTTCTCCTTTAGGAGAACTGTTCAGAACAATGAAAAATATGGAGTTTAAAGGACCACAGTGGTTAGTTCTTCCCAAATCTCTTAGTCTGACAATTCATCTTCCTCCTCTGTTACAGAATTTTGAGGCAGATGATAAGACAACATCCTTGTGCTCAGGAGCGTACCTGTTAATAAAACGAACTTCCATTGAGAAGCAGAGAGAAACTATTATTTTCATTTGATGAAAGTGGGTCAATCCATTATAAATTCTTCCTTTTATTTTTTTTCTAGTGGTCCTGAGGACTTAAGGAGTCTAACACATTGGAGATAAAGTATATAACTTACTACAGTCCTAGGCCTTATTATAGAGTGCCACTGCAGTACAGTATTGTTAGAGACATGGCTTCAATACTAAGAAGTGTAGCAAGCATATTATAAGACCTAAATATAAGAAAATGTTACATCACACAAACAAATCTGTATGGTAATCTAAGCATCGGTCAACTGCCAGTTAACAGAAAGATTCTGTGGCTTTTAATAAATATGTTTCAGTGTTCACAAATGCTAATTTATTGTGACTATACATAACGGAAAGAGGCATAATGACACATAGTACATTATTCTGATATTTCATTGTGGTCTTTAAAACTTCTCTGTGATTTTTATTTTGCATTTAAATCTGGGGGAAATTTTGCATATCTGTTCTTCTTCTGAAGGTGAATGCAGATTACATTCAATGCAGTGAAGTACATACTAGTAATTAGCTGTAATTCAAAGAGATGCTTTTGGGTGCTTGATTTGAAGTGAAGAAGAAATTCCTCAATGTTCTTTCAATAGTAATCAGTCCTTCCCAAATCCATAGTAACTCAATAACCTGAAATAATGGTTTGGTATTTTACTTGAATAGCTTTAATTTTTTTTCTTTATGAATGAAGCACTATCTACAAAGATATGAACCTATATTTGACCGCCAAGCTCCATTGATAATATAGACATTGATTTTAGGTGCCCTCCCCATTAGTATAGAATGAAAAAAAATCAATATCTTCAGCTATCATTGGTTGATAAGAAAAATAGAGTCAATGAGAGATTTCTGTGAATGAGGAGAAGTTATATGGTAATATTTCAGGGCTATAACTAGACTATACATAATCTAAAATGGCATAATGACACCAATATCAAAGATAGAAATGCAGTTCAGGTTTGTCATGTCCCAAGCCTAATAACATCTGCCTAAGGAATAGGAAAAGAGAAAGATGTCCTCTGGCATGTTCAGAAAAACTAAGTACAAATAGCATTAGTCAGATATTCTGTGTTTATCTCTCAATTATATGTGTATTGATCACAAGCCTCCTTTTTTCATTTCTATGCAATGTGAATTCTTTTTTTCTTTTACCAGTTTTTTAATTTTTTACATATACATTATATATATATATATATATATATATATATATATATATATATATATATATAACACATAAACCGTAGAGCAAGAAGAACCACAAAACAATCAAGAATTATATTAATGTTACATTCATAGTGTTTTGGCTATTTGTATTTGGCAACCTTGTAGAAAACACCTTTCTTATCTTGGTGAGTCTAAAATTCTCAATGTAAACCAATATCTATCCTATCTCATCTCTATCAACTTAAAACATCTATTTAGACCTAAAAACATCTTAACCCCTAAACAACTAAGCTTAATTGTGAAACTAAACTATTTGGTCTTCAATTCCATCAGAGAAATAAGAAGTAATGAAATTAATTACACGAGTAAACAGGAAGTGCAAATTAGCAGCTTCTAAATTGAAAACAAAAGACAGACAGTTTGCTGCCTGGACAGTCACACAAAACTCTTTATATTATTGGAGCATCATCTTCAGCCTAGATGTGAATTCTATAACTTACAATGTATGCCTCATATTTTGGGTCTCTAGCAATATCTGTTGCTAGATATGTGACTGTTAATAGTCTAGATATGATTAGTGAAAGTTGGTGAAAGTAAAGAGATTAGTATAGCAAACCTCCAGATAATAACAAATTCTAAAATATAAGATCTCTTAATGTATCTGAGAGCATAATCAAAGATTCACAGGCATATCCTATTGATTTACTAAAGTGCCCATATGGTATCTTTAGTCATAGGAATTCTAATTGAAGTTCAGTAATTAATGAGCTATACATCAATTAAGACATTGCTGATGTGTAGCCATAGGAATTTTCTTAGGAAATTTTATCTTCTGGTAAGCTCTTCTTTATATAGCCCATTGGCTTGCATCACACTGAAATCTGTTCTCAGGTACCCTCAGTCAATGAGGCTAGCTCCAATATTTATTTATTTATTTATTTATTTATTTATTTATTTATGTTTTGAGACCAAGCCTCCCTATTTAACTCTTGCAATTCTATAACTTGCTATGTAGATCATCCTTGGCTTGAACTCAAAGAGATCTTTCTGCCTTTGCCTTTGGAGTGCTGTGGTAAAATGTTTGCTTCATCTACGTGGACCTATTTATTTTTCTTTTTAAATGGAAACTTCATTTCAAATTTCTATCTCATTTTTGAGTATTGTCCACCTCCATTTTATTTCTTGCTACTTAAGAATTTATAGACTTTAATGATTCTATTACAGTCTGTACTTTCTTTCTTGAACCTAGAATAATGGGGTGGATGGGGTGGATTTTTCCTTTTTCACTGATGAAAACTCAGAGTCCTTGAACACAATCTTTAAAAACTAGACATCAAAAAAGCTTTATGAACTATGAATGGTTACATGTAGTTTAGTCTAACTACAATGAATTATGTCAACAACAGATAGTTATTATATTCATTAGAACTGTTTAGCTCACTTTTGCAAACATATTCATTCAGTGATTAGTAAAGTAGCAGAATATCCAATCAGGTTCTATCCAGTATGAGCCCTCATTCTTTTTGTTGTTTACTTTAAATTTCTATCTAAAACCTATCATCTATGTATCTCTCTATTACCTACTACTATTACCTACTACTAGAGAGAGAGAGAGAGAGAGAGAGAGAGAGAGAGAGAGAGAGAGACCTATCTATATCTATCATCTATATATCTTTTATCTATCTATTTATCAATATCATCATCAGCTATATTTCTATGCTACTATGTATGTGTGTGCAAAGTTTTTTTTAATTGCATGCCTATCTGGAGATTGTGAAAAGATATGGGAGCATATTCATAAAAGAACATTGCAACCCTCCCAAGACATAGTACTGACTTCTCAATAGTTCAGTGAATTTAGTAGAACCTGGAATGCATCTCAGCTAGCGTGTTTAAACTGTTTTGTATTCTGGCTTCCAATGAAGACTGGTAACAAGTTAATGATTTGTGTTTCAAACACTGTGGGAAGTTGTTTCCCACAACATCTGCACAAGCTCATTGCCTTGGGGAAGATATAAACAGAAACTATGTAGGTACATCCATATTGTAAGTGATTTTTAGAGGCTCCCATCGCCTTTTGATAGTCTCCTTTGGGGAGAAAACTTTGCAATAGCATAAATAAACACACACACACACACACACACACACACACACACACACACACAGGTGCGTAAGCACGCACACACACAAACAAGCACACAGACAGAGAAAGAATTGTTGATCCTGTCAGGAGTAAGTGAATGTGCCATTTACCCCTGAGCTTTATGTTAAGCGACATTTTTCATGCGTTTAATGTAACATGTATGACAATAGACAATCTGAGCTAGTTTATATTTCAACAAGTTAAAATATCTTCCCTATATGGTTGCCCATAGCTAGAATAAAATGATATGACGTTGGGATTTAGTTTCAAACATTTATTTTGCTGAAATAAAACTCCCCTGGAGGTATTGATACAGAGTAGATATATGCATTCTTACCTCAAAGTGAAGGAGCGAGAAACACATTGCTAACCTATGGAAAGAAAATTCTCCGGTAGATATTCAGCAAAGCTAAATAGCATTTTAGTAGATGTTCAGATTTTATAGTTTTATTAGAGACAAGGTGGCCTGGAACTCATTATTGTATCCCAAGCTATCTTTGAATTCTTAGCACTACTCTGGACTCAATAATCTATGTGTATTTCAATTTTTTTACATGATTCAAAACTATAAAATGTTTATAAATGTATTAAAATATTGAAAGTACTGGATGCATTCATAGTATTTGTCACTATTTTGCCATTGAAATTTTTGATGATTTTAGCTAATTTACTTCTTAAACTATGTCTAGTATTTTCTCTACTAAGGAGGTATCTGATTTGCTTGGGGCCTATAAAACGACTGATTAATTCAAAGAGTCTTAGAGAGTAGTTATTGGTTAACAACATTAAGCATTTACTGTAGAGTACATTAGTCCCTGTTTTAACAATCCATAGTCAGAAATTAATAGAATTAGTGAATAAACTTCAAAAATTCAGCAGTTGGGGCTATATAAATAATGCCTTCAAAGCATCACTTAACGCTTGGTCAACTTCAGACTTGCTATTCTGTTACAACTTGATGAACTGACTTCATAGCGTAGAATTAATGATTTCTAGTTTTTAATTAACATGATAAACACTGTGAACTTTTAATATTTTTCACTTGTGAATTACAATTTGGGGGTTGAATTTTTTTCCACTTATTAGTCGCTTGTTTTCTCCCTACTAAATTCTCTGCGGCACTTGTGTGTTTTAATATAAGCACATAATTCTCAACTTTTTAAGGCTTTACTATGCCATTATATGAAGACTGACAGCTAGGTGCGTGTGGTATGAATTTTATACACACTAAAAGCTTATTTATAGAATTCTGCAGAAGCATGCTAACTTTAACACATTATTAGAATAACCAAATTCTGTCAGTGAACGTGTTGTAGTACATGGATTGATACTTCCTGAAACAATCTCTTTCAGAGACCTTGTGTCACTCTCCCTCCCAGTGTACATTATGATCTGAGTATTTCACAGTCAACATATGGAAATAGCACAAATATTACTAAATGTGTATACATCATCATCATCATCATCATCATTATTATTAATATTATTATTAATTATAGAGTTACCTAACAGTGTACCACTTGTTAATCACTGACATTTAGAATGGACTCTATCGCTTAAATGCCCAATCAATAGATTAGATCAAAGATGATGTCACAGATTCTTACCTACATCGATTTGACTAAGATAAGTCTAACAAATTACTCATGTTCTGAAGTGGAATTCAAATCTTCTAAACAAAACCAGACTTTTAAAGTAGAAAGCTGAAAATAAACAGCTCAGTGGCCGAGTAAAACCAGAGGGGCTCCCGAACTAATTAATGTGATAGGAAATAATAAATAATTGGAGCTGATGTGCATGTTTGATCACTGAAACCAATGGCTGAATAGGAACATGAGTAGTTAATATGAGGAATTTCTTTTGAAACAGTCCCAGACAGAGAGCTTTTATTTTCTGCTGATTTACACCTTCAGAGTAAAAAATTTACTTATAACTAAAGAACAGAGCAAAAAGTTAGTGTGCGAGTATCTTTGAAGGTTTGTATCTGTGTGAGAAGTGTACATGAGTGCAGTTTGTGCCAGGGAAAGATGGATACGGCTTCTTGTGTTTATGTGGGGGGATGGTAGTTATTGTGTACGTGTGTGTGTGTGTGTGTGTGTGTGTGTGTGTGTGTGAAAGAGAGAGTGTGTGCAAGTGTGCATGTATCAGCTACACTGATACAGTTTCAAATGAAAAAATTAGGGTTATCATAGGAAGGGAGAATAAGAACATGACTGGATGGTACGGGTTCACAACAACAACAACAAACATAAATGTCTACAGCTTAAAATTTTAGAGATAAAAGTAGATGAGAAATACATTGTACAAATTCATCATATTCAGACAAATAACATTGAACCAGCCTAAGACATTCTATTTGAAATCAAATCAAGAGGTTGAGTTGAACACTATGGAAGTGATCAGGAAGACAAGCGTGTTTTTGTTTTGTTTTGTTTTGTTTTGTTTTGTTTTGTTTTTTTGGTTGGAACATGCTCACCCAATTGGATCCTAGAGTGACATAAAATAGTAGAGGAAATAAAATGGGATCAAAGAAACTAAAATCTACCAGCCTTTCCAGTGCCACCTTCTATCTAAGTAATCATGGCAACACTTAATAACATTACTTACTTTCCCAATGTTTGCCAACACTTGGCCTCACCAATTCTTTACAATAATTTCTATTTTTTCTATTTAAAACCAGTTTCTGGATATCTCTCTTATATGATATGTTATGTACTCAAAATTACTCCTTGCCTCTTGTGTCCCCAGTAGCATTTTCAGGCCTGCTCAGACTCTACTTTATTGTGGAAGATGTTCCCTTATGTGCTCAAAGTACATTTTTATTCTACCGGCCTGCTAGCTTGTGTATGACAAGTACGGTGCTACTTCCAACTGATGCTCTCCTGCATCACGGTGCGGGACTCATGTGTGAATCCCTTTATTAGAGAATGTGCCTCCCTAATAAGAAGGTACAATTTTGAGGGAAGGGACCTTGTTTTTGAAATCTTGTGCAGCTTCTACTGTGTTTGCCACAGCACAGCACAATACACAAGCTAAACACACAAATTTAAATGTCTATGTTTTCCTTTTTTTTTTTCATTTTGAAACAAAAGGTAAAATATTAAGAGAAATAGTTCATTGTCTGTTTCCCCAACCCCCCCCCCTGCCATGCATTCCCTGGAGCACATAATAGGCTGTGTTCTTTTAAATAAGGAAAATAACAGTAGTTGGATATTCTCCTGACTTTCCGGTCTTTAGTTATTTTAGTTAAATTCTCTGGAACCCTGTTTCCTCATCTGTAAAGTGAAAATGTTTAACACACCTTCTGGGATTCTATCCAAGTCATTGGTGCATAATTAGACTTTAAAAAAAAAAACCTGAGCCATTCCTGGTATCAGGGATTTTCTTCACACATCTGGTTATGCCAATGTGTTTAGTACATGCCTCCCAAAGCCCACACGGCATTCTAAGCTCCTAACCTTTCATAGTTGGCATACTGTGATGACCAATTACAGAGTCAACGCTCCAGCCCTCAAAAAAAGGTACAGAAAGGTAGGAAAGAGAAGTTCCGTGGAATATGTTGTGGTACAGTGCTCCTAAATTGTGGCACACATGTCACCAGCAGCATAGCCCCTGAGAAAATGTTTTAAATATGTGTTCTAGTAGTATCAGAATAGATAGCAGAAGTGGTTGAAAGGATGGAACAGAATAGGAGAGGGAGTGCTGAGGGAAATGAGGGTGTAGATCAGATGCGGGGAGAACTGAGGGCTCGTCGAGAGAAAGGAAACTGAAGGTGGGGGCATCTATGCGACAATCTGGATACCTAAGACATGGTAGGTTTCAGGGAGGATATGGGATGCCTCTAGCTAAGACCCCTAGAAGTGGGGGTATGGAGACTGAAGAGGCTACCCTCTAAACAGACCATATTCCTAGTGGAGGGAGGGGAACACCAACTCACCAACAAAAACTTTGACCCCAAATTTACCTGGCTACAAGATGTGCAAGAATAAAGGTAGAACAGAGATTGAGGGAATGTCCAACCAATGCCTGGACCAACCTGAGAAGCACACCATGGAAGAGATCCAAGCCCTGACACTGCGAAAGACACTCTTCTGTTCTTGCAGAGGGAACCCTAGCACAGCTCTCCCCTGAGAGGTTCCACACAGCAGAGGATTGATATAAGATCTGAGGCTCGCAGTTAAACACTGGGCAGAGCACAGGAGTCTTGTGGAAGTGTGTGTGTGTGTGTGTGTGTGTGTGTGTGTGTGTGTGTGTGTGTGTGTGTTTTGTGGGGGGAGCAGATGGTAAGAAGAACTAGGAGGGGGCAGGAGCTCAATAGGAAGACCAACACTGCCAACTAGCATGGAATGATGGCATCTTGCAGAATCTGATGCACCAACTAAGTACCACGCATGGACTAGATCAGGGCACTTACTCTTACGTAGCCAGTGGGTAGCTTGGCTATAATGTGGATCCCTTAGAAACAGGAGAAGGGGTTGTTTCTGACATAGACTCTGTTGTCTGTTTTTTTTTTTTTAAATCACTTTTCCTTGGAGAGGCTGCCTTACCAAACCACAGGGGAAGATGCACTCAGTCCTGATTGGACTTGATCTGCTAGTGTGGGTTGTTGTTGTTTGGCATCTTTTATCTGTGCAGTGGAGGATGGTGGGATCAGAGAAGAGGGACAGAAAGTGGGGCCTGAAGTAGAGGAAGGAGGTTCTATGATCAGGATGTAAAGAGAATAAATAGATAAATAAATAAATAAATAAATAAATAAATAAATTGTATTGGACACCATAAAATAAACCAAAATAAAGTAAAATAAAAAATGAAATAAAGTATGCGCTCCTATCTCTGTCCTCAACTGGATAAATTGGCATGCTTGTGTGTTTATCCCAGTTGTCTTTGTGGTGTCGTGTCATCCATTATGATCTATTGTAATTCTGTTACCCGGATGAAATTGAGAACCATTTGTGTAGTGAATGGAAGCACAAGCAGTACCAGATAATCCTGTTTCCGATCATTCTAGTGAGGTAAGGTTTCTCAGTTTATTTACTCCTTAGTCTCAGTTACAAATACCTTAAATGCAACTTTTCCTCATATTAAACTTTGGAATTTTCAAACCCATGTCGTAGAATGCATAGCACATATTCTTTTATAGTATAAAAAGAGAGATGATTCAATTGTGCACAAAGGGTACACATGTCAAATCTTTTCTATATGTTTTGTTTCAAATAAAATCAGGTGTGTCATTACTGGGATTATTGAATTATTTGGGGTTATTGAAAAATAGTTTATAATCATATATTGCTTTGAAAATTCAAAACACTGTTGACTGAGTTTATGAGTATTATAGATTGCCACTGCTTAAAGCAACATGCAAATTGTTAATTATGCTACAGACCATATAGGGATATATTATTCCTCTTCAGTGATTGCCCCAAATCATTCTATACTTGATGTATATTGCATGCACGACAAGTGTGACATGTAAAGGAATTTTCAAGACAATTAACTTGCATATGAATATTGTTTCTAAGGTGGTGAAATTTCTATATGATAGTTATTTGCTCATGTCTTCCAACTTACTTCAGTAAGGATAGGCACCATTTGCAATATAAAGGACGGGTCCATTGAGTTCATGCCTGCTATGTCTTGACTCATGAAGCTGTTCATATTTCAATCTTGCTTGCTTCACTCAATATTGTATTTGCAAGATTACTGCATACTTTTCACACGATAGCAGGAAAACATCTGCCACAGGGCCATTTCTAATCATCTCAGATCATCTAACCATTTCAGTGTAGAATAAAAGGCTCATGTCTAGAGAATTTAATGCAAAAACTATTTCAACTAGGCTTGGAAATGAACATATGATAAAATATAGGGTTTAGTATATTTACATTTATAGCCTTAGACTTCATTAAGAATAGGGTAGCCTTCCAGTTTGCTTATTTCATGTTAGCTTCTATGTTAGCCCTTCAGTCTGTTCTTGTTGACAGGCTTGGTGAAGGAAGCATGCTGCATCATCATGAGTCTCAGGCATGTGAGAAATTTGTTGAGTATCTTAGAAGTTCCAATGCCCAGACTTACCTCATCCAGTTATCAACTCTTTTAAATGAGATTCTCAGAAATGGCCCCATTATCAGTAAAAGTTAGCACCTTGGTAATAATGTAGAATACTAACTTTTGCCTTTATTTAACGTGCAACTGGATGGTTGGCGTTATAGTAATGGAAAGCCCTTACTACATAATTGGTTCCGGGTCTCCCAGGGCTCAAATTTACTCCTGTATAACCACATTCTTCTCCCCAAGTCTGTTTTTCTCTCTTTCCTTCTGCTCTTTTTCATAAACCTTATAGAGGATCATTACTGAAAAAGACATCTCGAGGCAAATTGAATACATATGAGTACACTAGCCTCCTAAACAAATGGCCTAAGCATCAAATTTTAGTAATACCACTTAACTTCTGTGATATCTGTGAGGTAACTGTGGAGTTGTAACAGCAGCTTGCTTATGTTCACAATGCTGGATAAGGTTATGTCTTTGCAGTTTAGATGTAATCAGATGCGTTCTCTTCAGTTCAGAACCAAATGCTCTTCACTTGGTTTGTTCATGTTATCAAATGCATGACAATGTTCTAGACCTTATCTGGCTTCCAGGACAGAAATGCACATAGATCAACACTATGAAGAATGATATACAACTCAACTTAGTGCTAGAATTGATGCATATTCTAAATTATATTATAAAGTACTATAAAGTAGCATTTGTTATTTAAAATATCTTGTACCTGGAGGAAAAGTACATTTTATACCTTATAATTAAATATTGAAAGAATCTGCTGAATTAAATTTTTTTATTAAAACATATTCAATATGGATTAAGTTATTTATAATTTTGTATAATACATCCTTTAAATTAGAAAGCAGTATGACTACATTTTATCATTTGCAGTTGAAAATTAAATTATAAATACATATCTTAATAAGTTTTTACATACTTTAATTCTCTAGTTGAATAACACGTCATACTTTTCAAATCTGAAATAGTTTCAATAGAAAAATTTTATGTAAATACATAACTAACTTTATGTTAGTTTGATTGACTATCATATATATACACACACATACATACATATACATATACATGCCATGCCATTTAAACAGTGTACCATCACGTTTTACTTGACATTTGTTTTCAACCTGATTTTTGGGGACTCAATAAATTGGGATGCTAGCCAAAAAAAACCTTATTACATTGGAGACAGTCTAATGGTGATTAATATCCTGCACTAATGAAAAATGTGCAAAATCATAATAAAGAAGCTAAAAACATTACATTTGTTTCTGAATTTTTGACATTCCTTTGACTTGTACTTCTTAGAATTATATTAAAACTATCTGCTTTAAAAAAAAAAACTACCTGCATTGAGATTTATAACTTTCTCAAACATTGGCCAATACATTTTATTTCAGAATGATGTTCACTTGAACACTGTGTTTCAGTTTCTAGCTGTCTAAATAGAATGTTTGTCACATATTTAATCTCACTGGAAAATAGAGATGATACATTTTGTCTATAACAAACAAAACAACAAAAAGGTAAATACTGAGTGTCCATATTGTTCCTAAGTCAGTGCAAGTCCCTGAAGTTAGTTTGTAGGAGAGCTAGGATTTAATGATAGCTTTGTACCACTCACTCTTATGTTTTGAAGAACAGAACATATTGTCACAAATCATTATTTTATTAGCTATATATTTCCTGCCCACCCACACACTTATTTTTATTGTCTGTGACCTTTTCTCATGAGTTAAGTGTGGAACTGCTGGCATTTTGTCCATCAAATGTAGGGTAAAGACTTAGAACTATTGTTTGTTTCATGTACCTGGTATTTCAGAAGGATGGAAAAGTTAATATAATCATCCAACTAAAAGCTTGTTGGTATTAGTTTACTATTCTTTTTCAAATAATATCTTAGAATGATATTTTATGTCTATTAAAAGATCAAATTTTACTTTTAGTATTGTCATTCTTCTAATTGTAAATAACAGATAAACTGTCCAGGTCCTATCCATATGTGAACACATAGTATATGCTCTTTGTTTAGAAAAGTGTTGTAAATGTTCTCAAGGAAAATTTTGAATTTATAAAGACTACGATAGAAAGTCTTCCTGCTTTTAGGCCCTGTATTGTCAAAAGCCATACAACACAACAACTCAAGTACATACATGGACATTGATTCGTAACTATGTGTTATCCCGTGGTGCAGTTCATTAGGAACAGGGAATAACATTGCTTCATACTCATCACAATCTGTACTTTAATAACTCAACTAATAATTTTGGCTGATTGGTCATCTGATGGCTCAAATGCAGAGGGAAAACAAAAGAAGAAGAAGAAACCTGTCAGTGAGCAGTCATTTAACAAAGGTTATTTTCTGCTGTTCTTTGAGGTGCAGAAAAAGGCAGACTGATAATCATGAAGGAAAAAGGTAAAAGGCAACGTGAAATGCACAGAATCATACCCAAATAGGGCAAATGTCCTAATCAAAATCATAATAGTTATTACAGTTTTATCTGATAGACAGAATTGGAAGATAGGACAGGTCGGAGGCACCTAAAAAAGTTGGTCTCATTTTAATCCATTGAGGTAAAATTGGTCTAATTTTTGTGTGTCAAAACAAGTTAACAAAAGTATGAGACCTATTGATTCATTATACTTTTTTTTTTCAATTTATGATATGCTTTAGTTGATAAAGACATGAATAGAAGTCAGGTATGAATTTAGGTCATTTTGCAGAGTTGGTAGACAGATTGTGTCATTTCACAACTGGGATAGGATGCTCAGAAACATCTGTGATGTGCATGACTTTCAGAATGTAACATTTTTTTACTCCAGTGTTGTTCTCAGGGTCAATTTTCTAGGAAAGAATGCTAGGTTAAAAACAATATATACCTCATACATATTTTTATATTCTGTTTTTATATGACTTAACATCTTAGCGTACTGTTAATTTGAGATACAAAACAAATATTATCTCTATGATACAATCCTTAGTAGTTCAAAACCTTAGCATCAGATAAGATTTATTTAGTATTTTCATCTACCAAGGCACACATTACATCCTAAATGATCACTATCACCGTTATTGCTTTTATTTCTGTAAAAATACCAAGGCTAGTGAATGCATGCTAAAAATTTCTTGTGCTTACTAGGTTCAGGGCTGAGTTTCTTCACAGGTTCCAATTTTACATCACAGACACACAATGGGAAGGTTATATGAAGAGGCTAAAGGGTTACACTAATAAAGGACATTATTGGTCTTGAAATCAAACTTGAACATACAAGGGAAAAGGTATTCCTACAAAGACAGGATCTTGTCTTCACTGATCCTGTCTTCTCAAAAAAAAATAAATTATAGGAATTCATTAAAATTCTGGGAGACATAAGAAAAGTATACATTATCAACCAATGCCTTGTAATATAATTAGCAATAAGAGAGCAAAAGACAAGCATTACTGATTATACATGGGTTTGGTTGTGTTTTAGCTCATGAATGAGCTAATGCTGATTTCTCATGTACTTAAGAAAAAAGGAAATCTCATTTTCCTACCCTTCTGCCATGTGTCTTTTACAGTAACAGCCAACAGAGGTTAAGATGATTCAAAGACATTTCCTGAGAGAAAGAAGGGAAATCTTTCTAACTAACAGGAATTTAAAAGAATTGGTTTATTCCTAAATATGAGAACCAAGCCCATTAAAAACAGAATGCTTTACGTAAGCTATGAAGCTTTTCAGTGTGACTGATTCTTATTACCCCAGCAGTGTGCAGACATTGCGTTTGTACTGCAGATAGCAGATGGTTCATGGGTGAGTATGTGGAATGAATTGTGTCTCTACAGTGACAGGTCACTTACCTTCAAAGTGATTCAAAGTTCTGTGTGTTTTGTGAGGAGGTAGATTGAGAATTTCTGTCAAGTCAAATGTCTCTGGCATTTTGTTCTCCACTATAATGAAATTCGTTTTTGCAGCTTTTTTTTTAAAAGGCACACATGTGTAGCTATGGCAACATGAGGGTAATCACTCTGTTTTCTCAAGCACATATATTTTGTAATGAGGCAGTGGCATTTTTCTTGAGATATGTTGCTTTATGCCTCTGAAATAAGAAACCCGATTTCAGCCTCAATTTTACTCTCTTTAGAGGGGAATAAAACTCCCACGTTTTAACATAGAAATTTTTGCCAAACTACCACAGTGCTGTCAAAGAATCTTTCATATTTGGATGTCTACTTTTCCATTTTTTAAATACTAAGTGAGCATATACTTGATGAAGTGACTGGCTTAATGTGACCAGGAGGTGAATGCGTTGCTGAGGTCTGAGAATCTTGGGTACTAGATATTCTTAGCTTCTTGTCCGAGGCTGTCTTTTTTCATAACCAGATTTCAGATTAGCCATGGGAATTGCTTTGTTTATTAAAATAAATATAGCTAAGGGAATAATTAATAAATTGTGCAATTTACACCTTCAGAAGAACATCTTCTTCTTACAAAGAAGAACATTATGAGAACAATATGGAGAAAGACCAGGGTCAAGCCAAACCTGCTCTCTATACATTTCTGTCAGATGTATCTTCTTAGCTCTTAGAAATTAGAAACTCACAAGGTAGTGATGTAGAGAGACAGAATGTAATAAGAGGAGCAGTGTATATTTATTGAGTTTCAAACCATTCCTGAAATTCCGATTATATGGTTTCAGACCACACTTGGTACATTAGGTGTGAGCTGAATTTTTAAGATTGAAGTGGGATAATAAGAGCCTTTGAATGGATGTTTAATAAACACCCATGTCAATTTTTACTTATTTTTTGAAACAGTCTAAGGTTTTCACATTTCTAACTTAAATGCATGTTAGTACCTGCTTTTGTGTGTTAGTAGTAGAATGGATATGTTTTAACCGGTATGTCACAAAAAAAAAAAAAATCACCAACAAAGAATTTAAGATAAGGAGAGATTTTAAGTAAGAGCTTTAAAAACAGAAAAACAAAAACAAGAAAACAAAAACAAAAACAAAAAAAAGGAAGAAGAGTGCGGGGAAGACAAAAGGATGAGAAGAGCAGGAAGAGGGGGGAAAGAGAGGGAGAGAGACAGAGACAGAGGAACTAGGAAATGTATAGTGGGAACTTACAGAAATATGTACCTTCCCCACAGAAAGAATCTTTCCCACAGATTAAAGCCAAGAGTTCTCTTACATAGAGAGATCTTCGCCTGCCTTCAACTTGGTTCAATTATGCAAATGAAAGATGGGTACATATTCAACCTAGATTAGGCCGTTTCAGGGAAACTACACACTATTCCTTGATTGTCTGGATTTTTTGCATGTGGCTAAGGTGGAGGCTCATTCATTACCTTCTGGCAGCAACACAGGTTATTTATTTTCTGGATCCCTTTATCCTGGCACTGGGGACAGAAATGTGACCAGTCAAAGCCCCCAGTGTCTATCTAGCTGGAGGTCTTCCTACCAACACAGTTTACATGTGTGACATCAACATCACCCAGAGTCTGTCAGGCTCTATGTGAAATATAACCCCTAAGAGAAGCTTGGAAAAATACTAAAGGCATTTAGCTTCTTTAAAAAAATTCATAAGTGTAAACCTCTTTTGTATTTTCTCTTTAGGCTGTCAGCACTAAAGGGCCCTGTCTAATTGCTCTTATTTTAAAAGAAAAAGAAAATGATTCTTTTGTGTTCAAATGCCAGCAATAATCATGAATAGAACAGATTTGTTTTTAAAAAATAGAATATTTATGATTAGGTTCAAGAGAAACCATATAAAAAGTTTGAATTGAAACTGTCTGCTAGTCGCTGTGTATTTCAAGTGCACACATTTAGTTATACCCATGCAATGGTGCTTTCTCATTTCAAAATCCTTATCGCTATTGTTGAAATTATGAAAATGTTGTCACATAGAAGAGAAATACTACTCTAAATTTTCTCACACGCCTAAACCAACTGACAGCATCCTGATACTTCTCAGACAGTCTACAACATTTTAACTGTCTGCTGTCTGATGAAAACAATTGTTACCTACTTCGTTACAGATGGTGAATCCGGCCATCATATTAGCTATTGAAATTCCTCCCATGCACTATTCTCAACATGTTTCAAAAGTAGAAATGTCTTAAACTAGAACATTGAATGATTAAGAAGTATCAAAAGTAAAAATATAGCAAATTTAGCCTGATATCTAATTTCCTGTATTCTTTTTTTTATTATGCCAATAGGCAGTGTCTTCCTTGATGAAGCAGTTTGAAACAAAGGTTGTCTCAAACATTAGTAGATTTGCTAGCACTTAGCATAAGGGACACCATGCTCATTTGGGCTGGTAGGTGGAAGATTGTGGGGGCCTTAGCACATATGTTTTGTTTAATCGGTACTAAAGGAATGCTCCATCACAGTTGTTTATTATAATTTAAGTCAATCACTTTTCCCTCCTAATCTCTTCAAATCCACATACTCGACCATACTTGTACATTTCTTTCATAAAGAAGCAATCTGAAACACAGTCTTATTCACTCCTTATTGCACAGAATAGCAGAGGGTACCAGTTGTCCTACAGGAGTCTGGATAAACCTTGGAAATTCCTGTGGTATGCATGTTTTCTGCTTCCTCTATCTTCTCGGGAGCAACCTTTGAACTCTTAGGTCCTCCTAAACTAAGCTTTCTCACAGTCAACAATTGCTTTGTACAGGTTGTGTAGGAGCTTGAGGGAGCAGAAAGTGGTGGAACAATGCTTGATAGACATGAGAGAGCAGAAGCCGATATGAGCTTACAGAGGCTATGACTGTATGGACTAGTCCTGTACAGGGTCAAACCATCCTCAATCCTAGCGTACACAAGGAAGGGGTACTTGAATTCTCACCTCTATTTCAGGAATATTGACAACTAAAAACTGCCAAGGGAGGGAGAGTTTGTTTTCTTCAATAAAGAAAGCCATGGGGAGCCACACGTTCTCTGTAGATGCCTTTGCAACCTTGCACATGCAGGAAACATTAAATGACCCACTGTGCATTACAGAAAAAGAGAGAGCACATGAAATTTGGAGAGAAAAAAAATGGTAAAAGGGAGGGAGTAATTAGAGGGGAGGAAATGGTATGTAGATTTGATCAAGCATTATATGCACATACAAATACTAAAGACAATGTATTAAAAATTTTCAGAAGTGATTTATACCTTTACAGAGGAAATAGGGAGTAGTCTTCCAATACTGGAATGTTTTATAGCATCATTAGTTTTAGAAAATGAAACCACTGGAGATGTCTAGGTGCTAGGCTGCAGGTGCCCAGGGAAAACACTGAATAATTGTTATTAGATGTTATAAGATTGGTAACTACACAATAGTGTATTCAGATTGGGTAGTGTTTTCTCCCAGTGGCTAATTTTAGTGTCTGATATATACATATTGAGTTAAGGCTAACTGCCTTCTACTGTGAGGACTTATCATCACATGGGAAAGAAGAACTGAAAACTAGCATTTTCTAAGACCTCTAAAGAGATGTCCAGACTTCTGCCAATCAGGAATAGTGACATCACCGGTACATCTAAAGAACAGCTGGGCCTTGGCAGCCAAGAGAGTATGAGATAAGACATTTGCTTTCAAAGGGTTCAACTTTTGCCTCTGTAGTGAGGCTCCATGTTTCAGGAAGTATAATCATCCCTCTACTATATTAGAAGTGCTTAGGGTTCAGTGGTTAAAGGTGCATGCCACCAATCATAGGGACCTGAGTTTCACCCCTGAAACTCATACAGTGGAATGGAAACACTGATGCCTGACCTGAAAGTTGTTCTGTGAACTCCACATTCAGATACACACACACACACACACACACACACACACACACACACACACACACACGTCTGTATATATGCATATATATGAACACATGTATGCATATATATGAACACATGTAACTAAGTGAATAAAATGTAATATAAAGAAAGAATAATGGAAGATCAGTAGAATTACAGTTCTTCCTGCCTAAGCCTTGCTTTTATTATCTTATTGAGTTTTTATCCTGGTTCCCCTTAATTATCTGTGAAAGGCAATGTCAAACCGAGACTGGGGATTATGCAACTGAAGCTTAAAATTTCATGCAGGTAACTGATAAAATTGAATAATTCCCAAAGTTGGAGACTGAACCTCATGACTCCCTGATTATTTTACTGATGAATGAAATTTGAGATTTTTCAGGGTGTAGAGAATAGAACTGAAGATATCAGCTTAATTCCCCACATGAATACGTATTCCTATGCAAATGTTATGCTAGATGTTTTTCAAAGATTCATAAAATGAGTTTATATTCATAATGCAGTCATTGATAAAGTTTTGATTCCATGTACTCCATTTTAGTCACTACATTTAAATACATATCTTTAATTATTTTGACTCTTACAGAACCATCAGTTTATGAATAACATTTTATTTATGCATTAAATGGATGTGGAAATGAGACAGGAAAAAGTTAAATCAAGCTTCAGACATTATCGCTTGTTATTTTAATATATTCAAAGTCTGAGCTTTTAATTTATTGTGCTCATGCCTGCAAGTCTTAACTCTTGGGTGGGAAGGACAGAACAGTGGGACACACTGAAGTATAGGACAGCTAATGTCAGAAGACACACACACAAATAATTTCTATGAAAATTGATGTTGGACAATTAATTTGTACCTCTGGAGAGGAGTCTAAGGTGTTCTAGAGAAAGAAAACATTCCTCTGAGCCTGACTCTGAGATGTGATTAGAATTTCCATAGCTATAAAACATAGACAAGAAGAGGAAAGAGAGGATGAAGTTCAAAGAACATTTCAAACTGTGATATTAACAAGAACAAAGGCTGAAGGGAGGAGAACGTATAGGGGGCTCTGTCAGGAGTGCTAACGCAGACAGTCATTGTCTTCTTAGGGTTTCTATTGCTGTGGTAAAATACCAGGATCAAGAATCAAACTGGTGATACAGTTCTCAAAAACTTTTCCACTGGGCCTTTACTGTCTTCGTGGTTCTCCGCATTGTCCTCTGTTTTCCCATTAAGGCGGTTCTTTCAGTTTAGAGTATTCAACCATTGTTTTAGTACAAAGTCCCAAAACTTTCCTCATCCCTCCAAAGAACAACTTGGTCTAGCTTGTCACAGCAGGAGCCCAGTGAGTGGTACCAACTTTTCCATTGGTTAGTTTTCTGTTGTTATGATAAAATACCTTGTCCAAGGCAACTTATGAGAAGAAGGGTTCACTTGGAGCTTAAGGTTCCAGAGGGAAAAGAATACACACTATGGGAAATCGTCATGGTTTAAGACAAGAGTCACGTTGACTTGAGAGGAAGTTGAGATCTAACATATCAAACCACAAGCAGGATATGAGAATACATTGGAAATGGTACAATCGTTTGAAACCTCAACATCTGCTTTCAGTAATAGAGGTCCGTTAACAAGGCCACACATCCTAATCTATTCCAAACAGTTCCACCCCGCTAAGGAAACAAGCATACAAATATATGAATCTTTGGTACCATTCTCATTCAGATCACCGAAGTATCCATGGCTATGGAAGACAGAGACCCTATAGTAGAAAATATTATACTTATGTTATACAAGGTTTTAGAGAAGAACTATATTATCAAGAAGGCTAGGGAATGTGACTGCTTTTTACCTTTATCTCATAATCTGCCTGAGGCTGAGTAAAAAAGTAATGAGCTAGTATCTTTGGTGGAACAGATTTCAAATCCAAACAAGAGAGTGGCTGTTTACTATCATAAATAGTCTCATCATTATTGCATTAGTAGGCACATTTTGCTTGGCAGGTAATGATCATATTACTCTCTGTATAATTCTAGTCAAGACTGCTACTGAATTTTCTGCTTATGGTGCTTTGACTGATAAATTCCCCCTGTTATCTTGGGTACTAGGATCTTAGTCTCCCAGCAGGAGGCACAGTGTGAGGAGGTTTAGGAGATATGGCCTTGCTTAAGGCAGCACATCATTTGGAGTAAGCTTGATGAATTCTTTTTTGTTTTGTTTTGTTATTTTTATATATTTTTACATATACATTTATGTTATTACACATGTATTCAATAAACTACCTACAGCATGAAGAACCATGAATACAAACAGGAAGTATATAAATGTTACATTCTTAGTGTTTTGGGCTATTTGTATTTTTGCAGCTTTGAAGAAATCATCTTTCCTATCTTGGTGCATCTAAAATTCTGAATATAAATCAATTATTAACATCATTCCATTGTGTTTCTTCTCCCTTCTTTATTTATTTATGTATTTATTTATTTTTTTTTACTGTGGGTGAACCCCAGCTTCCTTCTCTCATTGCGATGCCTATGACTTGCTGCAAGGATTACCTGCCATAAGAAGTTCATGTATCTCTAGAACCAAATCCTAAATAAACTCACCCTTCTGTTAAAAAAAAAAAAAGAATCAAATTGGAGCAGGTAGACTTTATTTGGCTTAGAATTTTATTTCACTGTTTATTATCAAAGAAAGCCAGGACAGGAACTCAAGCAGGGCAGAAACCTGAAGGCAAGGTCTGATGCAGAGGCCATGGAGGAGGGTGCTGCTTACTGGCTTGCTTCTCATGCCTTATTCATCCTGTTGGTTTTTTTTTTTTAATAGAATAAAGGACTGCCATCCTAGGGATGACAAGGCCACAAGGAAGCCAAAAGAAGTCTTTAGGCAATGGTCTGGGTGCACTGGAAATACAAAGTTGGAGCAGAAACAGTAGACTCAGAAAAGTTCTCAAGTTTCCGGTTGTACAAATGGTAAAGGCCCAGACCTCATCGGCAAGTTTACCATAAGTGATGTGTGACAAGAGTCCTGCTCTTGAGAAGTGCTTTAGGAAATTCCATCCTTTAGACATGAATGCACTGAAAGAAGAAGTGGAAGCGAGACTAATTTTTAGGACCTGAGATAGCAATAGCTTCTCTCAAGGGGGAGTGCAGCATCTTTTTTGTAGTGAGGGCATGTGATGATAAATGCTTTTCTCCCTACTACTCTTCTAAGTAGTAGAAGACTGGAAAACTCATTTTTTTTTTTTTACAAATGCTACATAAGTGCCTCTACTTCCGTGCTCTCCATAGTTAGGAGTGTGGCACTATCTCCGTGACTATAGAAAAAGGTTTCTCTTTTAAAGTATTAAGCAAATGAAGCTCTTACTCTTCATTCCACTTTCGAGTTTTCTTCACACAAAATTACATGCTAATATTAGAATTTAGATTGCCTCTAAATATTCAGTACTTATTCCAGATCATATGAAGCAAACTTTGATATTTTTGTAACCATCTAGCTTTTTGAAACCTTAAAATGAACCTTAAATTACTCTTATTTTTTATAATCATCCTTTGAGTGATTTTTATCACTTATTACTTGTTATACTTTTATTATTTTGTTTTACAGCAGGGGACAGAGTATAAAAATATAAATTGTAAAATAATAAAACTGTCACACGTGACTAATAAAATGACAATATTCGATTCAAGTATAACTAGGTAGCGTTAAGATGTTTAGAGGCCAATTCCTTAGTTTTAAGATATCTACTTGATATCATTAGTAGTGTAAATACATGGACAAAATATTTTTTTATTTTTAATTTTAACAGTGTGAGTATGTTTGTGTCTCTGTGCTAGTTTGTTTAGGAACTTCCTGTAAAGGCGAGAACAGGGTGTGAGTTCTTACAGACCTATTGTAATTGGTTGTTTATGTGCTACCATATGTAGTTATTGGTGACAAATCTCAGTCCTCTGGAAGATAAGGAAAAACTACTAGCCACTCAGCCATCTCTTTAGCTTCTACTACAATTTTTTATATACATTATTATTTCAATTTTTTCTTTTAGTAACTTAGACATAAAGGAAAGGCCATTAATACATGCCATTTCTTTATGAAATACTTAGTACTTTTGTGTATGTATGACATACAAACCATGTTTAGTTGTGATGACTTGCAGATATGTGATACTTTTTCTTGTGAAAAATATTGTGGTCAGGATGTGTTATATGAGAAATGAATCTTGTCTTTTCAAATATTTATTTATTTACTTACTTATTTGCTTGCTTTCTTTACATCCTAATAGTAGCCTCCTCTCTTTCTCTTCCCCCTTCTCCTCGCCTACTTCTCAGAAAAGGGGACACCACTGCCTCCCAACTCACTCTTGCACTTCAATTCCCACCAGAACTGAACACAACTTTTTCCCCTGTGGCCTGGAGAGGCAGCCCTGCCAGGGGGATATGAACAAAAAACAGGCAAGAGAGTCCATCTCAGAAACATCCCCAGATCCCCTTACTACGGGAACCAGGAGAATCCCGAGCTGACCAGTGACTACATCTGTATAGAGGGCCTAGGCCCAGTCCATGAATGGTCCTTTGTTCATGCTTCAGTCTCCTCAAGAACTTATTTTCAATTACAAAATAATTTGGAAAAAAAAAAAAAGAAAGAAAGGAAAAGCCTCCATAGTTGAAAACAAAGAGTATGAACATATGAACATAGGGACACTTCAGGTATTTGGATATCTTGGAGGCACTTTCCATGACTTATTTTCCTTAGGAAAATATATTATGCATCATCTATCAAGCTGTAATCAGAGCAAGGTGGGCAGCTAACGGAGACACAGCAAAGAACATGGGCTTACAGTCTTCCTTGAGTGTGCTCCAGGAGTGGATGCTCAGGGAAACCCTCCACGTATCTAGCTGGGCCAGCTTATCATTCACTCTCAGGTCTGATTTTGATAGCAAAGAACAAATTTCAGTACGTTGGGGGTTAAAGATCTAGTTGGCTTTTTTTTGTTATAGATCCAAGAACCTGATACATTCCAGTCTGGAAAGCAAAGCCAGTGCTCTGCTGCATACAGCAGCAGGACAGTGAGATTGCATGAGACAGCTTGAGCGGGGACAAGGATGTAATACAAAAAAACTGGCTAGAGTTAGATCAGGGGCCTCCTTATCACACTGACGCAGATTTGGCCTCTTATGACTCACTGCTGGGATTTCCTGTATCATTTCGTTTTCCTTTCCAGAAAACTGCCTTCTTGAAGGATTTGGCTTTTACTTTCTTGAAAGGTCAGTCAGTTATTACCCATGAGTGGTAGTGGCTACAGTCAGTTTGGTGAATATGAACACAGAGTTTCCACTTAGGGATTCATTTGCAAGGCTAGCTAATTAATTACGAGGTCGTTTCATACCAATAGCATTCCATACTTTTTTTATTTAAGTCTCTTTTATTCAATATTTATTGCATTCACTTTTTGGTATTTTTAAAAGACAACGTTGCTAGATTGCTCTGGTTGGCTTCAACTTTTCTAGGTAGCCAAGGCTCCAGATTTCTTTGCTTCTCTCTTAAACTTTTGAGGTTATAGGTGGACACTACCACCTTGGCTTTATTATATGCTCTTGTTGTACAACAAATATTTCAGGAAGATAGATTTTTTTATTCTGTAGTGCATTTTCTCCACAAACTGCTTATCACACACTTCTGATAAATATTTCCTGTGAAATACTCATTCTGGTTAATCGATTAACTATCTGATTCTCTTTTCTGTTTCTGACATCCTCAAATGGCTAGACGTCTTATAGCTTTACAATTTTGTTTCTAAAGTCTTCAGCCATTTGTCGCTTCTATGAAGTAAATATTGAGAGGAAGTTTGCTTAAAATTACTGAATGAAACCTAACAGTAAAAATGTATGGACTTCAGTTTGGTTAATATTAAACCATCTATATTGGGTTTCCAAATAATGTAAAATAAAATGGCAAAGCTCCAGATGTTTTAGGAGGCAGAAACATTTCTTAAATGTGTTTTAAATTTTGTCAGGTAGGTGACCTGCTTAGACCTAAACGTTCTACAATATTATTTAAATACTGGAAGGTAGACGTTGCTAAGATCCAGCTTGCTTTTACTTAAATCACCAGTCTCAATATAGTAACAGGATAGGTAGAGTTTGATGGATTGGTTTATTACGGGTAAATTGAGCATGGAACATACTAAATGGATCATTAAAAAGACAGAATCCTAAACCATCCATGCTGTTACTGTTTGATTTTGGTTCTGTATCGTGGCCAAAGTAGGAGGGTGAATAAAAAGAAAGAATGATAGTTTCTTCTAAACATTTCAGACCCAGCTTTCAACATGTCTTTGTTAGGAAATAGTACATAGAGACATTTTCAATGACCAGATAAAAACCAAATGTGGCAACTGACAGCATACATTATCTTCTGAAACACTCGCGGCTATAGGACATCTTTCTCATTTTGTGCTTGTCATAAATCTGTTGTCGGGGGGACATTTTAAAAGTTGTTTCCATTTTTATGTTAAACATTCCTTGTTATGCAGTGAACTGGCGGCCTGTGTCTTTCACTCGGGAGCTGTTCCCTTCCAGCCAGCTATCTCTCCTTGTAAATTACATGGCAGTATTCTCTGTTGATTTACACTCAGACCCACCTCCTAGGAGATATATTTAGCCTTAGCCTCTCAGCTTCTGTTGCCTACACTAGACTAGAAATGGTCTAGTTTCATTTTATTGTGTTTTCTTAAGTAAGATTGAATACTCTTCAATCTACATCTGAGGTCTCAATTTTGTATGTAGTAATGCGGTCACAGCTGACTTTCCTCAGAATCAGACTCGGTGAGGCAGTGGTGGAGTCATTTAGCAGGTTTTGTGGTCAATGTATCCATAAAACAGGAAATTAGGGCCAATGTAAGTCTATCTATCCTCACTTGTTTTCTAAGTCAAAACAGTATGAGTGCTTTATTTCACTATCGGATCATGAGGGTTTTAATTTTAAAACACAACATCATACTCGGGAAGAAAAAGAAACCATTACAAACAAATAATACTCTACCACGACACCCATAGGCAAACGCTCCTCCCATTCTAATTCCTGCCCTTTCCATGGCTGTACATGAATAAATGTTTAGATCTGGTTTATATTGTCAGCTGATCTTGAGTTACTTTGTAAGAGCTGCTGATCCGTTCTTCTGATTTAAACTCTATCTAAATGATATTAGCTTATAATATATCATCATCATTTAAACAGTTTTCTTTCATCCAGAAGTCTTCAATTTTCCAAGTATTTTAAAGAGTGCTTTAAAAAGAACATTTGTATTATTAAGTTTTATATAAGCCAAAAAAATTCTAGTGGAAATTACTAGATATAGAGGATGTGTGTGTGTGTGTGTGTGTCTGTGTGTGTCTATATACACATTAATTATATACTTACTAGATATAGGGGAATTATATATGTATATATAAGTGTGCATATGTACATATGTATGTATATGTACATATACAATTCACATATATGTGCATACATGTACAAACACACATATATTTTCATATATATATGCAACTCAATGCATTGCAATTATAGAAGGTACCTTATCTGCTATTGAGTGGCATATATTTAAAAATACTTCTTATTAACAATTTAGTAATCATATACCATCAAGTACTTATTTATGTAATTATTAAGACTGACATCCTTAGTGCCAACCTAATTTTGGAGTGTAGTCACAGGACATGTTTTATGAATGTTTTCTGATTATAAGAAACATTGATACTGGTTTTGAACCTTAATGAAAAGAAGTTCAGGATAGTTCTAGGTTCTCTGTTTTGGAAGCCATTAATTTGTTTGCACATGGCAGCAGTACAAATTAAGTTCTTCCACTGTTATTCTTTGTATGATAAAACCGTGATGATCATATCTTCTAGGGTGTTCAAATGAGGCTATTTAGTTACATTCAATATGACATATAAATGACAAAAATGAGTTAATTTTCTTCCTATTCAATAATGGGGGCAAATGTATTTGTTGCTTAAATGTGCTTATGTCAAAAGTATTAAAATATATCAAGATAGGGAAATGAAATGTTCATTAGAAAGTGCAGTAAAATGTTGCTTTTTCTTGCTCTGTGTTATGATGGCTGAGAGGCCTAATTAACTGCTAGTAGTGGAGACCCCAACGGCAGTATTGTTTGAGAAAGAACAGACCTTGGTAAGGACCGCTAAGACTCATTAGCTCATAAACTGCTATTCAGCCTTAATTTCTATTGAGTAAGTGCATATTTATGATAAAGAGTAAAAGTGTTTACATCACACTCATATTTAATTATCATGATAGCTTTCCTATCAATGTTGTTTATTCTTTATGCCTTAGACAAGGAAAGGGCTCTGGAGCCCTCACCGTTCTTCATTACCTTTAATCGTTTTCACTTATGATAGAATAAGTCTTATAAATGCCTTTAGCATTTGCATTTATTATACAGTCATCAGCAGAGAATTTAATGACTTCCAAGATATGCAGGTAAATTATAACCTTTAAATCCTATTCATCTATATTCTGATTATCTTCTTCCAGAGAAGTCAAATAGGTTCCTCACAGCCCTATTATTATGATCATTTCTCCTCAATATAACCATTTCTTCTTCCAAAGAATTATTTTCTTTTGCCACTGAACCTGCACTTTAGGAGAAATTATGCTTTTTTATGTAATTGGTGCACAGTCAGAAGCCCTTCCTTCTCATTTGGAGTCACCACACCCATGTTAGCCCAGAATGGTGTTTTCCTTCAGCTCCTTGAATTTTAATAGCCACAGACAACACAGACAAGTAATATAGCTCCGATACTGAGATCCGGTGCCCCTGTGGGGTATGCTATAGATTCAGTTGAAATAGTCCTCACAGATTGGTACCCTATTTTGAATACTGTGGATGATTTAGGAAGTGAGATTTGACCAGTTGATATAAAGGACTAGGGCGCCTATAGATGATTCTTGCCCCTGGTTCTGACCAGAGTGTCCCTGTCTGGTCTACTATCATGTGAGAAATATTTCCTATTCGTTCTTACCACAGTATCCTCACACCATCCCCTCCATGACATAGTGAGATCTGTTTGAATCTTTGTTCCTGAATATAACTTGCCCTTTTGAAGTTGTTTCAGATATTTTCATCACAGCGATAGGATAGTAACTCATAGACACAAATCGAGAAAGGCATTCTATTTTGTTGCCTGAGCAGAGAGTAACCTGAACGGATGCATCTTCAAGGTGAATCCCAGGAGCACTTGCTATTTGCAAGGCCTTGCTATAGATCAATTAAAATTCCCAGTTATCTACCTCCAAGGCTTCCTGTTGTAGCTCTTTGTCTACATTAAATCTAATTTCATAGTCCCCTGAGCATTGTCCACATTCAGGGCCAGCACTTCCAAATTTACACTATGGTGATAATAATCATCTTCATATTCTTATGTGTTTAAAATTAACTCTTTATAACTTATTTATTGTGTGTGCACATGTTCCTTTTCTGAGTATGTTAATGAAGAGAGCAGAGGTCAACTTGCATTTTTTTCCTCAAGGGCCTTCCAAGTTGACATTAGAGACAGAGTCTTTGAAGGGACCTGTGGATTACTAACTAGTCTAGGAAGGCTTGCCAGGAAACCTCAGGAAGCCATCTTTCTCTACATCCCTAGTACAGGATTAAACATACTCCACCATTCACATGTTTACTACATAGGCGTTAGCACAAAACTTGTATCTTTCTACTTGATTGGCAAAAATATTACTGAGGAAGCTATCTCCCTCATTTTTAGGAAATCACATTCTCTGTGAGTTGTTCTGTGTTTCCCTCACCATTTTGTATCATACATACATTCGAAGTATTTTACTCCTTTAATATAATTATATATATAATTATATATTATATATATATTAGATGAAAAGTAATTCCACTGCATGGCCTCACATTGAAGATTGTTCCCAGTGTTTGAGAAGGCAGGGCTCTTTGTCTCATGCCCCTGGGAAAATATGGAAGATGACATGTAGTGGCTTGAGAAGAAAATTTTTCTTAGTATCTTCACTCTTGAGTCTTTAGCAAAGCTTCCAATTACAGTTGACAACTGTTGAGGAAAGATGTTGAAGCACAGGGCTGGTTTTATGAGGCAACATAATATCAAAAAATAGTGGGAAAATCATTATGAATTAAAGAAGTAGTTATTTTAGTCATCCTTGTTTGATATTGTTATAAGAAAAATAGAGTTTAAGATGAGTATATAAATTATAAATTGAAGAATGTTTTTTAAAGGCTAAAAAGTTCATATGATGGTTCTTGTCCTTAGTAGGCTTTTTAAAGGTGTTTACAGAAACTTGGTTAAGTCTTGTTTATTAAATAACATTTTCAAACTGATTTTGTTATATAATATTGTCACTCTGTCACAAGTGATGAAGATACATACAGATTTATATCATATATTTAGTTCATAATAACCTAGGACCAAACCAAGATAAATTGAGAAAAATTGAAATCTCAAAGAACCTGTGAATTTACTCCCAAGGTTTTACAGATATGTCAACCATCACTTTATTTATTTACTCTTAGGAATCATATAATGGTTTTTTTCACTGTCAATATTTACCTAAACTGAAGAGCATTCAAATTTATTTCTGATTTGATTTGCAGCTTTTCAAAGTAATTTATAGTGTAATGCTTACTTCTTTACAAAGCCTGTCTGCTCCAACTCTCTGTACAGTTACCCCCAAATGTACTGTGACATTCTTTCAAAATATGAAGTGTTTACTCATATACTTGATTTGAGTGGATTAATTAAATCTCTGACCTCATCATACTTCCTAGAATCTCAAGCTGTATTTGTTTCTTTCTTTGTCTGTCTGTCTCTCTCTCTGTCTCTGCCTCTCTCTCTCTCTCTCTCTCTCTCTCTCTCTCTCTCTCTCTCTCTCTCTCTCTCTCACCCACTCACCCCCCCCACACACACATACACAAAATTACTTAAAAAGAATTAGTATTTTCTTAAAAATCTTGAACAATTTCCAGGGATAATATTGAGCCTAAAAAGTCTATCTTTTATTCTCTAGAAGAAAACTATCACTTTTATCAACTGATTGTTAAATTGACTATTGAAAATATTTGCAATTAGATTATGCTTTACTATTCTCATTCACCATTTGATGTTGTAAAAGAATCATTTTAATTAAGAAATGATTCAATTCCTTTCCACTTGCTTTTCACTTTAGACTTTGTAGTCCCTTAGATAAGCCAACAAAATAGCTGTACATTATCTTCAATTGTTGTGTGATAACATAGTTGAATTTGAATCTGGGTCCATACTTGATTCAGTCAGAATTTAAATTCAATCATGTCACCACACAGTTAATTTAACTTCCCTGAGCTCTAGTTATGTCCATCTGTACAATTGTATAAGAAAATTTTTGCTTCCTAGAGCTTTGCACAAATGGAAATAATACAAGGTCTGCAAGTATCTTAGTTTAAACTAGAAACTCAATGAATGTTGTACAGCATTTAAAGTAAATCAAGCATGTTACCCTATGGTCAAAAATTGTCCTGAAATCTAGTAAGAAGTTTGTAAAATCCTTAGAGATCACATTTTCTATTTTTATGTTTTCAAGTAAATATTTAAATACTAATTAGGAGAAAAACAGTGACTCTTTGATTGTTAAACTGTCATTTTTTATTTGCTGACTATATGCATTATTTTTGGAAAAAAGAAAATATTGGTACTTAGTGTCAACTTCAAATTTTTCATATTTTAAATAATATTCATATGACTAAAATAAAGTAAATAATGCAAATTAGGCCTCCAGAATAACTTAGCATTTTCTTTGTGCAATATAAAAGCACATTATTTTCACACTTAATTATTTATTCTTTTGTTTATATGTATGTATGTGGATATATTAATATGCAGTTAGATGACAACTTGTCAGAGTCAGGTGTTAATTTCCACCATGTGTGTCAGAGTCACGTATTTAGGCTTGGCAGCAAGTGCGTTTACATACAGAGACATGTCAGCCACCCCCAAAATATATTATTTGCAAATGTTATGAAGGAATATATCCTTAATCTCTTCTACCATTTATGTTTGCTTTCAGAATCCTGTCTAATGTGTATTCTCTGTTTTACGTAACTAATTAATAATTTCCCAATGTCTTCTACCTTTATAAAATATCAAGATGATTCTCCCATAACTGTCAAGTACACATCTACTCCTTAATTATTTTTGCTGAGTTACTTCTTTCACGATTTCTCTCCTCAGCCTGTTAAGGATATATCCTTCTTGATGTCATTCTAAATTCAATTAATTTTCTCCTGGATGTTATCCCTATAATGTAGCAGGCAGTTTTTTAGAATGGTTTTTATGAATGTGTTAATATCCTTTTGTCACAATTTTTTTAATTATTATATTCATATAACCTGTGACACTCAGTGCTTTTGTATATACATATAAGGAAGTAATATATAATAAATATATGTTTCTTTATAAACAGTCAAAGGTCTAGGGGAGGGGAATAAGGTTGGAGAGGGAGGGGCCGGGAACAGGAAGATACAAGAAAGGGGATAATATTTGGAATGAAATCTGTATCAATTATAATAAATTAAAATTTAAAAATTAAAAATAAACCTTTTACTAAATATTCTATCCAAGTACAAACAATTGAGTAAGAGGCCTCATGAAATCCAGAGAAACTCTGACACCTGGCACTCTACCCTGTTTGTTTATTTATTTAAACGTGTTTATCAGCTTTACATCCTGATTGCAGCCTCCCTCCTCTTCTCCCAGATCCCCTTCAGCACCCCTCTCCCCACTCTCACCTCTCCTCCTCAAGAGAAAAGGGAAGTCCCCTATGGGTACCAACTGGCCCTGGCACATTAATTCGCTGCAGGACTAGGTGCATTCCCTCCCACTGAGAGAAACAAGGCAGCCCAGTTCGGGGACTGGGATCTAAAGAGTGGCATCAGAGTCAGAGAGGGTCTCCACTCTAGCTGTTGGGGGATGCACATGAAGACCACACTGAACATCTGCCACAAATGTGTAGGTGCCTAGGACCAGTCCATATATGCTCTTTATTTGGTGGTTCAGTCTCCATGAGGCCCCATGTGCCCAGGCTAGTTGACTCTGTAGCTCTTGTGGAGTCCTCATCTCCTTCAGCTTCCTCATTTGGTTCCCTGTTCCAAAGGACTCTCTTTCAATGTATACATTTCCATCAGATGTTGGGTGAAGTCTCTCAGAGGAAATATGCTAGTCTTCTGTTTATCTTCATAGCAGAGTAACATGAATAATGTCAGTAATTGGTTCTCTCCCATGGGATGGGCCAGTCTTTGGTTTGCCATTCCCTCAAACTTTCCTCCACGTTTGTCCCTGAACATCTTGAAGGCAGGAAAAATTTTGCGTTGAAGGTTTTGTAGGTAGCTTGATGTCCTTGTTGTCTCCACTGGACGTTCTGCTTGGCTACACTAGGTAGTCACAGCAGGCTCCATATCCCTCACTGATAAGTGTCTCAACTAGAATGGATCCCATAGACTTCCTGGGGTCTCCTCTATCCCAGGTCTGTCAAATCAGAGATGCTACCTCTACCTGGATTTCACTTCTCTCACCCAGCAGGCTCTCTCTCTCTCTCCCCTGCTCTCCTTACTCCTAAGCCCCACCTCTGGCCCCCTCCATCTCCTACTGATTTCCCTCCTTCCATACATCTCGAATACACATTTTTTTTCCTTTTTGAGTAAGATTCTAGCATCTTCCCTTGGTCCCTCCTTGTAACTTAGCTTCTTTGGATCTGCGGATTGTAGCATGGTTATCCTGTACTTTATGGCTGGTATACCACCCTGAGTGTGTCCGATCTTGTCTGACCTCGGAAGCTAAGTACTATCGGGACTGGTTAGTACACTGATGGAAGACACACTATCCTTATACATTATATACCTTACGCTTTTTTCAACTTAAAAAAAAAATAACGTGACAATCTTGTTTAATTTAGTAGACTTTGCCTGAGCTGACACGATAGCTCAGATTCTAACTTCGGAACCCCTCACCTTAGTTTACTGAATGGCAATGAGTTTATCTTGTTATAAAGCATGAGACTGTAGGAAGCAAAATTAATTGAATTGATGTAATAAGTCAATTATAATAAGTACATAAATCTAAATCCAAATGAAATTAAAATGAAATCTTTAAAAAATTATACCTTATAACCTTCATAATAATGTTATGTGTATTTTGAATTCTTGGAGCACTTAATGATGTAAGTAGATATTAAAAATATCAAGAGAGGAATATTGAGCTATTATATAGGTTAGTTTATGACTATACATAAATGCATACTTGTATTAAAAATCTTCAAAGAAATAAATTCATTTTATTTTATATGTTTATTATGTCCTCAATGTTTCTTTATTTTGCAAAAATAAAAGTATATGTTATTAAATGAAAAATATCTATATAATTAACTCATGCTTTTACAAATATATGTAAAAGAATAAATTATTTGGTCTAATACTCAAACTATTGTCATTGAGTAAAATTGTAAAGCATTGACTGGTCCCAAGACAACATGGAGTGTATAATTCGTCCTATAAAAGCAGGTTTTGCTTTTCTGTTTCTGCTTTATTCCTATGGCAATTAGCACTGTCAGCGTAGTTATTACTTTTTAAGATCTAAATCATAAATACTTCTTGCCATGCTTTTATTTCATAGAGTTGTCAGTTCTGTAACTAGTTGAAGAAACATCATTTGAGCCTTTTTTGGTAGAAATTTCAGTGCACTTAAATATTAGAATAATGGCTTGGAATGTCTCATATTCCTATTTTTGCATTACTAGGGTTCAACTATAATTTCTTTAATACTCTTCCAATGAAAATATGCTCAATAGGTCTCTGATGCCAATGTATCTCACATGTGTTTTAGTCTCATTGATGAGCAAAGGAGGGTTATTGACAGCTATCTATCTACTGTATACTCCAGACAAGCTGATTTACTTGGATGTTCATTCAGGAAATATATTATACTGTTTATCTTCGGCATCCAGTCATCTGCATAAGCTGTTTTCTCCAACTGGAATCATTTTCCCTTCCACAAGTATGTTTCATATTCTTCACCTCACTTTAAACTTCTCATCATTCAGCTCCATCGGCTCTTCCATTGCCATGGAAAACCTCATTATATAGAATAATCTCAGTCACTCACCTTGTAACGTTATAATGAAAGAATCATGAAATGTTGGTCTGAAACACCTACCAGCCTCCAAATCAATAACTGGATTTGATTGGGCCTTTAACTTTCAGTCCTTCACAGAGCATCCTGAACACACTAAACACTAAGTAAAAATAAATTAAATTGGATGAAAAACTTGACTGAAAATTACAAAAGTATAAATGTAGACTTCTTTTCAAAGTGATATTCTCTGAGTTAACATTAATTCTTTGAACAAATTTTCTTAACACATTTTGGCTCATGTACCACTAGCAAGAGTTTGAACTCTGACCCCCCACACAAGTAAACAATACTAATAATCTAATTCATTTGGTATCAAAACAATATATACATAAAAGTAGAACATAAAGTCAGTTAGAGATGGCGTGTTAATGGGAACAAAATGGCAAAAGAAGAAAATTAGCTTGAATATGAAGACATGATTAAATTATAATATGACCATTGATGAAAATGTCACAATTAAATCAATTATTATATATCATACACATATGTATATAAATTACATTTTGAAAGAAAGGGAAAGAGAAACAGACAGAGAGACAGCGAGAGAAGCATATTAGAGGCATTGGGCTGATTGTGTATATTAAAAATTATATGTTCTTTGTAATATATTAACATAATATACATTTAGACTAGATTATAAAATGTTAATAAATACTGTTAACTCTTACATTATGTGGCATTATATATACATAAACATTAAAATTCAAATTTACTGTCATATTGCTCACACAAACCATAATATATCATGCATTTACCCTTCATTCTTCAAAGGTTAAGATATTTGCATTCATGGAGGATAAAAGAATTATAGTGAATCTTCATCCTCTATTCAATACTCAGAACTCTTTGGTGCAGAATGGAATATTTGCAAATTTTGCAGAATGCAATATTTCAAGGAATTGTGAAGACTTTAGTACCTTCAGATTTTCTATGTGCTGTGAGAGAACTTCATCTTAGTTTAATATTCCAGTTTTAGAAATTCATGGAAATGCTCCATAAAAAGCAAAACAGCAACAGTAAAAAAAAATAGCTTAACAAGAATAGGCTGTGACTAGAATTGAGGTTTTTTTGGAATAATACATTAGATATGTAATCAATTATGGATGAAATGTCTGGTCCATATTTTTCCACATCATCTACTAGCACAGCATCCCTCATGCCAAAATTGATTATAGATTTAGCACCTCTTCTGTCATAACTGTCTGGACCAAGAAGAATGTGATACCTGCAGAATGGCAATTAGCATCAGAAATCAATCATT
The DNA here is from genome assembly GCF_964271855.1 of Acomys minous. Taxonomy (NCBI): domain Eukaryota; kingdom Metazoa; phylum Chordata; class Mammalia; order Rodentia; family Muridae; genus Acomys; species Acomys minous. Next base: position 38,780,461 of record NC_140497.1, on the reverse strand, counting down.
CTGAGGCTGTGTTTTCTAGGGTTCATCTAGAAAAAAAATCTAATTGACTCTAGGAATGATGTGTGTGTGTGTGTGTGTGTGTGTGTGTGTGTGTGTGTGTGTGTGTGTGTGTGTGGTGATATATACATATGGTCTGACTTGAATTGAATTGAAACCTTGACATTTTCTGACTATGTCTGAAAACAGAAATCTCTGTAAATAGAAGTGGGACATAGTGACACACAGGATGGCATACTTGTGTGGAGTAAATTTTAAGTTATTAGTTTATATTTATCATCATTATGATTGTCTGCTCAATGTACAGCTACCAGTTTTGTTTACCTTGTTCTTGTTTATATTTCCTATAATGCACCTTAAAAGTATAATTCAATTTTATAGTGTTGAAATCAAATGAAAGTACTTGTTTAAAGGGAATATGAAATGAACCTTTCCATACCTCTATAAGACAGTTATTTCACTGCCAGAATTAATGTTTGGAGTTAATGTTTTAGCTACAGTGGTAGATAAGTAAAATGAAATATATTTAGATATATAATACTATTAATATTTCCTTTATGTAGATAGTTCAAAATGTAACATAACTCTCACCCTTTGAAATCTGTATTTTAGTTTTCTGCAATTGTACATAACTCCTTATCAGCCTAATCTGTATAAAAGTAAAGATTTATTCTTGGTGGATTCTAGAGCTTTCACAGGAAAATTAACAAAATTCAAGAAAATCCTTCCTTGTCAGAGCTTTAATATAATACTGCAAATGAAATCTTTCACAAGCATTAGTGTAAGTGACAGGAGCTAGATGCCTTTACAGTTTGTAGTGCTAAACATGTGTGAAGTGAGAAAAATTATGAAGACACACACATGGAACTCAAGACTAAATACATGGCCATCTTCTCATGTTCCTGGCTAAGAGTTCTAAGCCAAATGGTCTACTCTCTAGACACCCAGTGTCCAGAAGAGGGCAGACCACATGAATGCCTGTGATCCAGGACTCACCCAAGCCAATGAAGACACATCTTCTGAAACAACAGAGCTCCCTGTGTTTCAGATTCATAGAGAGTACAAGAATGGAGCCGTATCTGTATATGCTGGTGTTCAGTGATACGGGATTCTGTGCTCAAAGGTGAATACTTCATCCTTCAAAATAATCCTGGGAATGATTACGCAGTTGGTTTTAGTTCTAACTTACATCCTGGACTATCTCTACTATCATGTATTTTTTTTGTTTCATTTTTAAGTCTAGTAAAAAGTGTAACGTACCAAATTGCCCTAAACATTGGTTTAGTCTTATGTGTTTATAACATAGATACTTTGACAAATTGCTTTTCATATAACATAATTATGTTAGTTAATGCTGCCTGCTCCTCCGAATAATTAAGGCATGGACTGAGACTATAGTGTTTATAATTGGCTACCAGTAAGCCAATTTTATAGTCTATTTAAACTAAAACTGACTCTGACATGAACTCTGGTGCTCCATATTTGACCACCTCCCCTTGGTGGGGAGGCCTGGTGGCACTCAGAGAAAGAATAAGCAGGCTACCAAGATGAGACTTGATAGCCTATGACCATATAGTGGGTGTCGAGGTCCCCCTCAGTCTTAGACCTAGGGGAGGGGAATAGAGTGAAAGTGGGAAGGAAGGAGGAATGGGAGGATACAAGTGATGGGATAACAATTGAGTGTAATCTGAATAAATTACTAAAATTAAAATTAATAATAAACTAAACTAAAATAAAGTAAAACTTTCCCCCTGGTTTTGTTAATAAAACATTCCCAGGCAAACATAGTAATTAATTCTTGTATATAACAAATAAATAATCAGAAATTATCATAAATCTATTGCTCACAGTTTTTTTTCTTTTTGATAAGCATACCCACTTCTCTTAAATTTATGCTAACTTAATTTTAAAATAGCAAAGACAGTGCTGAAAAATGTTGGGTAGCACAGTCAGTCCTGTGGTTTTTCTCCATTAAGGGAATGCTCTCTCAACCCCTCTGACTAGCAGGAATGTATCAGCAAAGTCTTTCTTCATCAGACTCAGCCTTATTGGCCCACCGTACAGATATTTTCATAATTTGAAATGTGAAATCACCTTTTGAAACTATGGGGCAATATGCACAAGAATATGTTATAAGTACTGGTTATTATTAATAATTAAGTAACTTTTATTCACAGCTTACATATCTGGCTTAAGTTCTCTTTGATGTAATACATAACCATAAAAATGTTAGTTTTTGTTAGATAGCTGTGCAAGTATTATTCTTCTACATCAAAATACAATTAATTTATATTTTATTGCCACAGGTGTGTGCCTACTGTGATTATCAAGCTTTCTCTGAGTTAGTTCTGATTGATAAACAAGTACAATCTCTCAAGACTAATTCCTCAACACTTTTCCAAACTTAGGTCAACTTAACATTGCATTCACTGAAAGTTCATGTCTTATTTAATGACTCTTGTCATTGAAATATCAAATTTATCATCAATATTTATATCCTTTTGAGAGAGAGCTCTACATTGTGAAAATATTGTGCCAGAATTATAAGAACAGCATCTTCAAGATGATTGATGGAATTTTGAAATACCATGTATTTGCCTTAATCAAGATGTAACATGTTCCACTTGATCCTTTTATATAGTTTCTATGACATTTGCCACACTGGTCATTAAACTAGTCAATAACTGCCCTGTATGTATATCTGGATCCTTTCCATTTTGTAGAAGTAAAAAAATTATGTTGGCTACTCCTCTACTTCCTAAGCCTCTGTAGGAACAAATGTGCTCGTAAAAGGAACATTAAGAGTTCTCCAATTATATCCCTATTTCCTTTAGCATCCCAGCCTCTTAATAAGCTTTTTTAGGAGCTTCTCGTCTATATTCATTTAATTTCTTCAACATCCCTCAAAAGCTTTCATCATGATTTAAATGAAATCCTTTTACAAGGGGCAGTGGAAGTAGAAATGAATGTGTTCTGTAAATGTAATTCCTGCACAGTGGAAGAGAAATCACTTTGCATGTAATGCCTTAGCTTCTCTTGCAATTTTAAAAATATTATAAAATATGCTATTAATTCAAATAAAAATTCATCACTTCTCTCCTCCCTGTTCTTCCTCAGCCCCTAGCAGCCCCTCCAAAACCCCTCCCACAACCTCCCACTTACTCTCATGTCGATAGCCTTTTTTCTTCTGATATATGCAAAGATGCAAATATTGACTAGCATGACCAGATGAGTCCCTTTTTTGTTGTTTATGTGCATAGGTGGACACATGTAAAAATTGACAAACATATCTTTGGGTTCTTTGCTCATGAATTTTTCCCATGTGTTTCTACTCCAACCCTCCCATATTATGCGTTGCTTCAGCTAGCTGGTGATATGTTGTAAATTGGATAGGAGCAGGGTCTAGTATGAGAATTCTTATCTCTTTATGTCTCCTTACATTTTTATTCTAGTAAACTACACTGACCTATGGACGTAGAGGCAGTAAACTACATTATCTTAGCTTGAAAGAGCAACTGCCTTTGAACTGGATTTTTTGTTTGTTGTTGTTGTTATTGGTTGTTTGTAGTGCTGAGGAAAAAAAAATGTAGGTCCTGGCACAAAAGAACTAGAAGAACTCATTACCACTGAACTATTCTTACCTCTGCCTTTAACTCTTTAAAGTGCCAAGGTTGATATTCATAAAGCTCTTACTTCAAATATCATTGTGGCTTATCATCTTTTAACATTCTAGAAGCATACGCCTCATGTAGTGTGAGTAGAGAAGAACATGATTTTAAGTTAAGTGTTCTTTTAAAATAATTATTTGGTGATGGGCATACGATGACTATTAATGAAAGAACATCAAATTGAGCATGATCCTATATCTATGTCTTTCCTTCCTTGTACTTTTCCTCAGTGGTTACTCATTTATGCCTTAAAGTGATGACCATGTCAAGATGTGAAGGTTTCTACCAGTTTAAATCAGATTTCATCCTTTTCTTTTCACCTTCTTTAAACTCGCCAGCTTTATTTGTGCTTTTACTTTTATAATATTTCTTCTTAGTTCTTATTTCATTTCTGAATATTTGGGCTCTGTTTTCAGATTTCAATATTAGACTGGCCTAACCTTTACTATCCTGCTCCTATCAAGAACTGGGGATCAAATCCAGTGCCCCTATATCCTAGGGAAGAACTCTGTTAGTGAGCTATAGCACCAGCTACAATCTCAAATTAACTTATCAAATATTCACCAATCCATTAGTTGAAGACTTAAGACTAATAAAACAATATGAGATTGATGGTCTGCTGTAATATCTGAAATCTGGCAGGGAGGAGATTAAATTTACAAGCTATCACATACAAGGAGCCGCATGAAAATGAGAATGTTGTATACATGCTGGCTAGGTTTAATTTTTGTCTTTGCCCAAAAGACACGGTAAGAATCTTATAAGAATACTACAAGAATTTGTGATATTGAAACATCTGATGATTCAGGGAATTAATATCATCTTATACTATGTATATTACTCTTCAGTAATTTATTCCAAATGTACAAAAAGTTCACAAGAAGTCTGAAAGGCTCAGATAATAGTCAGCATAATAGAATTTTCTCTGAGTGAAGGTTTTAAGATTCTGACTCATTTACCCTAAAACCAGATCTTTTAAATACCCCTATTTTAAAAAAAAATACAAACATGTTCCCAAGCAGAATAAATAGCACTCTTTTCCAATTTGTTTGCTGATACATATTTCCAAAGACTTAACTAGTTTCCAAAGGTTCCTCTACAGATAGTATGAGGACATTTTAAACTTATATTTGTATCACATGAATTATTAAAGAATAAGAGCCATTATTCCAAGATTCCTTTATTCCTCTTGTATCATGCTTTTATACTTTTCAGTGCATTGTATTAATATGTCTCCTGTTTCCATATGAATCTACTTAGCGATCCTTTACTTCCAAATGAAAACAAGATAAAAGCCATGGATTTCATTAGCCATTCAGCATCTATGAATACACCTCATGCATTTTAGGAAAAACGTTAGTGCGATAAAAAGAATTTGAAATTAACAGCTTTGCACTTTGGATACTCCTTTACACATACTCCAGATTCTACCATTACATGTTGATCATTTCTGAGTAATGTACAGATAACAGAATTCCCAGCTTTGAAACAATTCTTGCAATAATGTATTCCCTACTGGACTAAAAAAATGATACTTGTTAAATACCATGGCCTTTTAATTCAGTTATTAGCTATTAATTTTACTAATAGTATATTTACAGTGCTTTCTGTAAACCATTCATTTTTAAAAATAATAATGTGGAAGCAGGAAATGCTCACTTCACATTTCTCATATTTCAAGTACTTTAAAGTATAGATAACATTGAAAATATAGTCAAAGATATTTCAGCTGGAAGATTACTAGTAACTATGTTATGATACTTCTCATTTTACAAGGTACAATACTATTATCAAAGTTATGGAAAAATAGCCATCACTAATTGTGAATTATATGCATCACAAATTAGTTAACATGATATTAAAATAGTCTGGTGTCATTACAATTCACAAATTGTTCTCTTGCTATAAAGATCTGTAAAAACACAAATTAAGCTTGAACATAGCACTTTGTAAAGTGTCCAATCTACAATACAATAGAAATTAAACAAAACAATTAAGCATTCTTAAGATTTAACAACATCTCTTCTTATTAGAGGTAGGAATACACACCAAATATTCTGTATTCTATAATACTAACATCTGAAAATATAATAGGACATTTCTTTAAATATTTGTAATGAAAATAACTAGACTTAGCAGTTGAAATTTTATAATAGGTACATCAAAATAGCAAATATGATAAATATGTTGAAATGCCATATACTGAATAAATTCCAGATTTACTTAAAATATTTTAGACATTCTACATATAATGATTTATTTGATGAATTCAAATCAATTTATAACAAACTAATCTGAAATATATTCATAAGACCAAGTTGGAGAGTGATGATAAGATTGGATTACATGAAGTGCTCCATAGATTTTATATATACTCAAACTGGAGTATGTATGTTATCAATTTTAACATTCATAGAATCAGTTATTGTTTTTTGTTGTTCTTTTACATTTTGTAGTACATAATTAATGGGTTGTTATGAACAAATACAGGGATGACATTAAAATGTATCTCAGACATGACTCTGCAAATACATCTTCATCCTCATATGCAATCCAAGGTTACTTTGCAAATTATACTAATTATGATAGAAAACTAGATTATTCAATGACCTTGTTACAAATAACTAAATTCTGAACACTATTTTAAAATTACAACATCACCTGTTCAAAATATTACATTGGCTGACATAAACATTCTCATTTAGAAATATTTATCACCCCTATTATGACAGTCGAAATAACTTATATAAGATGCCCATATGACCTAACTATTATGTAGTAAGATTAATATTATTTTTGCTTTCAAGAAGTAATCTACAGAACAGCATAAGATATGCTGAATCTCAGCATCACAGATAAATGTATCATCTTGTGTAGCCATGTTTCTTCATTCTCTGATGCTTTCTGTTTTCATTTTAATGTACTTGCAGCTGACGAGTTTGTAATTTGAAACAAATTTTGTTTCAACAATTAGACACACTCTTGTCCAATTCCATAAACTAGACTGACAAAATGAAGAAAAATTAAAAAAGAAAAAAAAAACTACTCAAAACTCAAATATTTTCTTTAGAATGTCTGTGAATGTTTTGATCATTTCCTTTTGCTGGTACGAGCTTGGAAGTAATTTTCAGAAATGAAGATTAGAATAAAATCCCAGATATGCTGTACTCACACTGCAATATTCAGCTCACACCCCTCAGTCACAACAAAAGCACTAGGGAAGACAAACTAGCTCACATATGTACAAGGAGGCGCTGAGGGACCATGGGAGACAGTTGGATCCCTGGATTTCATTGTCCAGCCAGCCTCATTAATCAGTGATTACTTTGGTCACAAAAAAATAATGTGACTAAAACTAAGGTGAGTGACGGAGGATACTGGTATTGACCTATGGCATCTAATCACATGTTAGACATCTTTGCACTGGTATCATATGAGATAATTATTATCAGATAAAAACAGAGAAATATACAGCCCCCCCCCCAACTTTCTCCCATTTTGAGACTGGTTGTCATTATGTGGACTGGGCCATCTTCTGGATTTTCTCTCCTGCTGTACCCTCCTAACGCTAGTGTCATGAATGTTTATTTGTTTGGTTGCAATTACTGTGTAGGTTTTGTTGGTTTTCTTGGTTATTTGTTTGGTTTATTTTTGAAGTTTAGCATATGATTATGTTGTTCTAATTTATCCTCAAACTCCAGGGTTCAAGCCTCAGTTCTCTGTTCTGGCCAGCGTTTACCTACAAGTTCATTTTAGCTGTGGCATGGACACTGGGAACAACTCTGGACTAAGTATATGTTGAACGCTGCCAGATCCATGTCAACTGTCTAATTGCTTACTGATTGTATTACTGTACATTTAATGACAGACTTTTTTGGAGTGTACAGGGAAGATTTTTTTCCTAATCAATTATAGGTCTCACATGTAAACATTCATTATGACCTTCTACAGCTAGTGTGTACAAGGTACTGGGAAAATCCAAATAGAGACTTGTTTATCGTCTTGAGTGCACAGTGAATTTCTTATGGACTCTTGTTAGGTCAGAAAACATTTTTTTAAATTCTCTAACATAGCCTAGGTTGTCCTCAAACTTACTACATAGCCAAGGCTGGCCCTGAATTCTAGATTCTACTACTCTCTCCTTGAAAGCAATGGTATTGCAAACATGAACCTCCAGCCTCTGAAGCAAACAGCAGAAGTTCAGCTCTGGGGAGCTAGTTGGGATTAAAATCAAACAAGGCTCCTGAGGAAATTTAGTGGCAAAAGCAGTCACCAACTAAAGAAAGTGTTTATATTTTCTTTCTACTTCACTTCTTTCTACAGTCCTTCACATATTTCCTTTTAGGAAGCCATTATTATTACTTTCTACCACCATATAAAATCTTGTCCCAAGCAGGGTGATATTTCTCAGAGTCAAGTGCATACAATAATGTTTTCGGAGAGAGGTATCACTGAGAGTCCCTAGTGTTAGGTCTAACTTGCCAGAATCCTTAGGCCCTTCTTATTAAATCCCCAGGCCTAACTGATTGAATGCTAACTAATGATATAGAAAATGTTATTAAAATATAAAAGCTACTTTGGGGAGTGAAAATTTGCAAGAGTGATTAAATATTAGCAAAGAGAATAATCTCTTCACCCTGTTTTTATAAGTAATTTTGAGGTATTTAATTTATTCATAGGTTCTCTTGTTGCGGAGTTCATTGAGGTAAGCACTAATTTATAGAGGTGCAATTTATTTAGCATTGACAAAGATCCAAATAATAATCCTGTCAGTTATTCAGAGGGGAAAATAGATACCTTGAGACAAGGCAATTGTGCAGTTTTCATGCTGCAAAGAAAAATGCTGCCATAATGCATGAGAAGCAGAAAGTTTAAGTTTGCATTGATCTCCCAACTCATGACGTTTTTTTTTTTCAACTCATTGGCATTCACTAAGTAGTGGATTCTCAGGTGGTTTGGCATCCCATTGGTTTGAGTCAGGGATGCCCTGAAATCAGCTGGAAATCCACATACAGACAATGGTTTCTTACATTGATCATAACAGAGACATGATTCTTATTAGCTAAGGAAAAGTTACTCCACAATCTGAAGCAGAGTTATAAAAAGTTTTCTGAACATAAAGAAGTTTCAGCAAACTACTGCAGCAAATACAAAATGAAAAAATAATGCTTTCAAATAGTTCATAAATATTTGAAGGAAAAGGTGAGTCTATAATCTCTAAATAAAATACATATTGTAGCTATGATGTGGTTCTTTTTTTATTTTTAATGAAAATGAAGCCTACAGATACTGTACATCTTTCTCATTTTTGGAAAAAATGAGTGGTGTAGTTTCCAGTACAACATTGAAATCTGCAAGTACGCGAAAAAAACAAATATTCCACAAGGAACTGTGGCACTGCCTGCTTGTCTAGGACTCTCAAGCTAAGAAAGGCTTCTACACATGAGTAGTTGAAAATATTTTATAAGTTGTGACAACAAAATGCAACTCAGGGGGCCTGGAGAGGTGACTAAGTGGGGAAGAGCAGTGGCTGCTCTTCCAAAGGTCCTGAGTTCAATTCCCAGCAACCACATGGTGGCTGATGACCATCTATAATGGGATCTGGTGCCTTCTTCTGCTGTGCAAGCATACATAAGGACAGAGTGTATATGTAATAAATAAACAAAAATTTTAAAAAAAATAGAAATGCAACTCAGATCCTGAATACAGATTTTTTGGCTACATATTGACTGTCCATAATTGTTGTGTAAACCTGAAGATGAGTAATTGGGACAGATGAATGCAGTCTGTGGATTCTAGGATATTCAATGTACAGACTATTACACACACAGCCCAGAGAGACAGACAGACAGACAGACAGACAGAGAGAGACAGACAGAGAGAGTTATGAAGAGAAACAGAGGAAACAGAGAAACAGAGACAGAGACATAGAGAGCGCTTAGTGTTTGCATTCAGTAAATAAAGTATTAAAAGCTAACCAAAATGACACAGGAAAATTCAGGGTAAACTGACTTTCATATAACTACATGCACTATGCTTTATTTAATACATAGAGAAAATAACCAGCATTGATGTGAATAAGAGAAAAGGTCTTTTATTTATTGGAAATATATGGCATGGATTATGTTCAAACCATTCTCCAGGTCCCCCAAAATGACTGTCCTCTCATTTTGTGTTGCTACATTTGCTATAATCTAATCATTCCAAATAGTGTTTCCCATAATTGTACTGATGTAATGTGGGGTCTCCCAGTGCAGCATAGACAAACCTACCATGGCTACAACCCCAAAGAATAATTCTCCCTCTCTAATTAGCAACCAACTTACATACCTACTCAGACATGAGAGCTTGTGAGATGTTTCTCCCGTTCACGCTGAAATTTTGAATGGACAGACTTTGGGCAGGAAACTGCAGCTGCTGTGAGTGGATGAGTGCACAGGGGCCAAGTCACTCCCGCAAGACAGATTCATGCTATTGCTTTCTGTCTTCACACTCTTATACTTTTACATTCTCTCTTCATTATCGTCTTCTATTACATTATCCAAGAGAGTTGTTACAGATGCTCCACTTAGGGATGAACACTCACAGTGACTTTCACTCAGGATTTTGTGTAGGTATGAGTCTCTACGTTATTCACTGCTCATAGCAATAAAAACCAACACTAGAAACAAACCAGCAAACAAAAGCTCTTTTAGCAAGGAGGAAAGCTACCCAAGACTATGAGCATTAATAGAGTTAAGAGACAATTTGACAACATGACTACTTAGTGAGCAACAGGTAGGTCCTACCCTAGGGCCTATGAGATCCTCATTCATAGGATTTTAATGGGGCTGATGATACCAAACATGAATTGCTTCCTGTAGAAAATGTCTCCAAAGGAAATTTCTTGTTGGTCAACAACAGTGTGCCCCTATTGCCCTGATGATTTGTCTGGCACATCAAGAGTATGGCACCTAGCGTGCAGCACTGGGTAATGCCATTGAATTTTTTCCTCCTCAGCTAGGCTGCATAGCATTTCCTTTGATGTTTAAAGTTAGACAGCATAGAAAAATGGTATATCTGGTTTTTGTTTGAGGTTGAGACTGTGTATGTTATAGTTTTAAAAGCAGTTTCACAGGAATGGGCAAGCCCAGCACATGATTTAGGAAGGAATGGGCAGTAGCAGTTTAGTACAAGGAGAATTAAATTAATTAAAAAAGAAAACCAGCCTGAAGATGGGTCACTCTAGCAATAAATAAGAAGAATTGAGAAGAGTGATTTGTTATCACCTCTTTCTCATGTTGAGTTTCCCAAAACTTGAGTTTTATATACTGTAGAAATAGATTTGAGGTAAGGATCATAATTTTTATAAACAGATAATAAAAATAGAACCTGTTAAATTTTCTGAAACAGAACTAAATTGTCAGATAATAAGAATCACTTTGTTCCATACTGAACCACATTACAATTTCATAGTGAGAAAACAGTATAGTTTAAACATGGTCTATAAAGGTGATAGAATATGTCAAATAACCAATCCTTCGAACAACACTCTATCTTTAGAGAGTATGTTTTCTCAAGTAAAAGAATGTATACATTGGTAAATAAAAGCAAAATTCTTAATGCATCTTCTTTTAGTAATAGCAATACAACAATCATGTATCATCATGCTAAATTTCAGTAATAGACAATTGTTTTCTGAAAACCTGAGATAGGGTTTTCTGCATTTTTGTTGTCTTTTTTGCAGCACTTTGACTGAACCCCGAATTTGCCAATACTAGGCAAGTGGGGTACCACTCATCAATAACCCTAGCATCCACAATTTGCTTCTACACTAAATATGAGGAGACATTTCACTCTTTCAAAGTGAAATTGTAAAGTCTGATGCTGCCAAGTGATTATTTTTTATGCATCTTAGTTTTTGTCAAATATTCTATCCCTTTCAAGAAACAGAAAGCATGGGTATGGGAGGGGCTATCTTTACAATTACTTTTAGTTTAAAATCCTCCCTGAAAAATGACGTCCTACATTTTTAATCTCCTCTCCCCTTCGCTTTTCACAATCACAGGCTACTTCGAAGCCTCCATACTATTCTTATTGAGTATTCAGTATAGCTTTGGGTTTGTAGGAAATACATCACACTTGTTTCGTTTAATGCACCTCTGAGCACTCAATGCATGTTATTGAAGAAAGAGTTCAGCTTTCTCTACTGCTTCAGGAGCGAATTCCTCAGAGAGAACCATCTTAGCTCCTGGGATCCTAGTGCACCTCTTTGAAAAGCATGCAGGGAAAGCCGCTGTTTGAGAACCGCTCAGGGGCTACTCAACACTCTACAAATAATAACAAGAAAACCCAGAATTACTTCTTGAAATTAAATTTAAAAATGTCACAGTGTGCCTTTGACACCCTTAAGTCAGTAGAATGGTATCAGCATTATATAAGACGTCAACTCGGGATTATTTTAGCTATAGATTTCCAGCATTTTTCTATTGCCCCATCTGCACATTTTTTAAAACATCTTTGTTAACATCCCAAGCAGGCATAAGGGTATCAGGAAACAGTGATATTTCCACCTCAGGTGTCCTCAAAAGGATCTAGAGCGACGAGAATACATCAGGTGGGTGAGGACCGATACCCATGGAAACATGCGACTCAGTCCTTACTTTTAGAGTAATAAAAGCTTTTTACTCATTTTACTTTAGCATTTTTGTTTTTTGGTGCTGGCTTGAGGAATCCGCATGGAAAGCAATTTAATTGACTCTTTGATATTATGCTAATGGAGAAAGGAGAGTGCTTCCCTTAGAATTTGTTTATTTCAAGGACAGGACAGGCAAGAATTTGATGGTGAATGGTCTGGGAGGGAAAGCTGAATGCTCTTCACAAGCCGTTTCTGTACATTGCTTCTCTCAGCACGCACCTGCTGAAGAAACATTTGTGGAAACACGGTGAAGACGGGAGTTACAGCCATACTACTGTGATATATCGTCATGGCTTTGTTCCCAGACATACTTACAGTTTTATCCCAGGCAATTCAGATCTATGTTGCTATGGCCTGTGATTATTGCATCTTTTTTTTAAATAATAGACTACACTAATGTGGGAAGACCACATTGTAAACTTCCTCAGTATATCCACATCAAGTATGGGGAAATATGTTTTAGAGGGAAGTAAAAATACTTTAGTAAAATGCCTATGCCACAATGATATTGATTTTTTTTTCTTAACTGTTTGGCATTAACCCTGGATTTCTTTGCTCAGAGCACTCTCATATTTTGATGTGCTGGGCTGTGTTGGTGGGGGATGCTCCCCTTTTCTGAGGAATAGGGGAGAGGAAAGGAGGAGGAAGGAGAGAGGGTGAGACTGGGAGGACAGGAGGGAGGGCCTACCATTGGGATGTAAAGGGAATAAACTAATTAATTAATTAATTAATTTTAAAATTTCTTGGGGCTTTTCTGTGACAAGCTACAGACTTATGACAGGGTAGACTCTTGGGAAGATATGGGGGTGACTCTAGCTGTGACTCAAAGTAGCAGGGGCCATGGAGACCGAAGAGGCAACCCTCTAACTAGACATGACTGCTAGTAGGAAGTGGGGAACACCAACCCACCCACAAAATCTTTGACTCAAAACTTACCCTGCCTACAAGACATGAAGGGACAAAACTCATTGGAGAGAGCCAGCTGCTGACACTATTAAGGATACTCAGCTATATTTGCAGACAGGAGCCTAGCAGAGCTGTCCTGGGAATGGCTCCAACCAGTGTTGTTTTTTACTTTGCTGTGACAAATTGCATTGTTGCCCAGACTCTACATTAGAGTGTTCTCTTACATATATATATATTTGGTACAGGGTGGAAGGAAGGATTTGTCTTCTACACAGGGACACCCAGCTTTATCAGGAACATTTCTTAAGTAGTTGTCTACTTAAGGAAGTAGCCCTTTTTCAGTGTATATTTTTGTCATCTTTATCAAATGTCAAATGGCTATATTAAGAAAGGAACTATATCCCTAGTTTCATCAAGACCTTTATCAGGACTTAAAGTATTGTGAGTTAGGTTAAAGGTTTCCTAAAGCATATTTTGAGATGGTTATGTGTTTTTTCCCTGTAATTCTGTTTATTTACTTTAATATAGTTCTAGATTTACAAATATTTGACTATCTTTGCATCCCAAGAGTGGAATCATCTAGACTCTGACATGTTCACTGTGGTTCTTTTTTTTTTTTCTGAGACTATTTCTTACAGCCCAGGATGACGTAAAACTCACTGTGTAGCTAAGTCTATCTTTGACTCTTGCCTCCCCATCTCAAGTATTAATGAATATTACAATGTGTGACACTGTGCAGCTTGATTGTGGTATGGTCTTTCAGAGTACCTTTGCATTCAGTTTACAAGGAGTTGTACATGTATGTTTTCAGTGAAATTGACCTGTAGCTTGTGTTTCTCAATTGAATTTGGTTATCATTGCAAAAATACCTTATTGAATGAGGTTAGAATCGTTGCTTCTCCTTCTATATAATGGAGTCTTTTGTGGACAATTTGTGCTCATTCTTTTGTTTGTAAAATGTACATTAGTATTTTTTTCTGTAAGTATGCACATGTGTCATGCATATCCTAGGCTTCCAGAGGCCATAATGGGCCCTGAGGTATTCTGGAACTTGCATTACTGATGATTTTAGGAGATGAACACAGAGCCTCCGTCTTCTGGAAAAGCAACCAGTGTTCTGTACAGCTAAGCCATCTCTCCAGCACTGGTCTTCATTATTCTTGAAGGGTCTTATAGAGTTTGGTAATGGCTCTACCCAATGCTGCAGTGTCCTGTGTTAGGAATTTTTAATTACTACTTTCATTCTTTTGTATTTTTTTAATTTCTTCTTGGGGATTTATATACTATTGGTTCATTTTAACACAGCATTTATAAGTATATCCCAATGCATCTATATTTTCACCTAATTGAAATGTAACTGTCCAAAATATTACCTAATAATCCTATGGATTTCATTACCATCTGTTTTAAAAATCCACATTTTCATCTGGTATTTTATTAGTTTGGACATTTTCTCTACTTCTTTCAGTTTGTATTGAGATGAGCTTATAAATTTTACATTTTTTGAAAATCAACTCTTTGTAGATTTTCAAGTTATCTTTATATGTATTAGGTTTTTTAAGTGAAGAGGAAGAAGCACATGTGTTCTACAGATGTCCCTTAAATCTCCATTCACATCTTGTGACAGAATTCTCTCTTCAACAATAATTGTCCTAGGGATCAAAAATCATCAGACTATTCATCAAGACTATGACTGTGGAGATAACTCATTATGGCCCAGAATCAATTTTTTTTTTGAGTCTTCCCTTGTATTCTTTTAGTCTTTGTTTTATGTACTTCTAACATGATATTTATTTTGCTTTTCTTGTTTTCCATTAAGTGAATGATTAGTAGATTTCTACTAATATTATTGTTAATTTAGACGTAAATTTCTATCTTAGACACTTCATTTACTTTTCTGGGGTGCGCATCAACAAAATTTGATTTAAGATTTAACTAGTAAATTGTTAGCTGATTTATTGAAAGCTTTATGTCAAATGTTATTTCTATTTTGTTTGCATGTGTTCTCCTTGCTTTTCAAAATCAAGGCTGTATCCTAAAATTAAACGTAATGTTTAAGTTAAGGAAATGCTATTTTTAATTTTGAAAGAAATTGTTTTACTATATAAGTTATTGCAGTGAAGTGATGGAGTAGTCTATTTAAGCACTTGCAACTAAGCCTCATGACCTGTATTCAATCCCTGGGATTGAAAGAATGAGTGAAGAGAATGTGTTTCCCAAAATTGTTCCTGAATCTAACCTCCACATACATGCCATGGCATATATGTACCCACACCCCTTTACATATAATAAGTAAATGAATAAAGTATACTCAAAACCAGACACACACAACAACAACACATACATACATACATATGTAAATTATCAACCTGTTTGTAATGTAAATTTTCCTGTTTGTTTCTGGGATATAATATCTTTCTGCATATTTTTGATGTTTCTATTAGGGAAATCATATATTGAAAGTTACAAAATTGTTCTTTGATGTTAGCTACTATAATATTCTCATCAAGAGAGGGTTAAGTTTGTCTCACTCAAACATATTATCACAGAACTATCCTATAAAAATAAGTATATTAAAAAAGTTTGGGTCAGCAAAGGTAGTGTAATTTCAGCTAGAAATGGATTAACTTGAGTTTATCAAATTACATAGAATCTCTACATACTTCATTCTTAAAATCTACCCAAAACAAACACTAAGATATCTCGACCTTAACACTATTAAGCTTTTGGCTACATGACTTTTTATGGATTGGTGACAGTATTGAATATGATTAAGTCCTTGAATCATATCCAACAGTTACTAAAAATTCAGTAGAACTCACTTCAGTTAAAAAAAAAAACCTTGAAGATGTAACAAAATATTGCCCTCTGTCTCCAAGGTGGCATCAAAAATTGACCTCAATGGAAAACAACTACTGATCAAAACCTAAACAGACACATTTTTTCTAGATCTCCTATTTTAGAGACACAGTAGAGGTATTTTCCTTCTAACTTTCCCTCCTTTTTCCTCTTAGGTTTTTGGTTATATTGCAAAGAAAAGGTCAGTATTTTTTTTCCGATCATACAATGCTTTTAGGTTTAAGATAAAACTATGGTAAAGAAATAGCAATAGAGAAATGCAAAATGGCAGCATTCAGCATGCATGGTTTCTGAGTAAAAAGATCACAATGACTACAAAGCTAGATAGATGCTCTACTGAGGACTCCAATATACCAGTGTCAGGTCCCTGTTTTCCAGATGAAAGGAGAGCCCATGGGTGTTGGGGAATGAGCAGTTCCAGGTTCTGACCACCCACCTGTTTCCATAGCCCAAAGAAAACTCCCAGATTTCAGGGCACATTGTTCCAGCCTCTGATCACCTGACTCCCATAACCCAGGGAAATGGTTGTAGCCTCTGGTCTACAGCTCTACCTGTGTGCCATGAGGAGACCAGTCAGACCACAGGAGCATACAAGATCTCACTCCAAAATGGTTGTGCTCAACATATACACTGTCTGGATAGCTTGAGCACAGGGACCATGAAAAAGTTAGGAAAGAAAAGGCAGGGCTGCTGACTCTAGGAGTTCCCCAGGTGAGAAGAGGGTTGTTCATCAAAGTAATACAGGCTAGACACCTCCCACTCCAATCCCCTACCACTAGGTCTCTAGCAGCTAGTCCACAACCACACCCACTATCCTGAGGATGCTTGCTCAAGGAACATACAACTTCTGGCCCAAGGCTCTTCCCACACCCTCAAAAAATCCAGTGGACATCAAGATCTACCAGCCAATGCCAGAGACAACCAGATGGCTAAAGGCGAGCATAAGAGCACAGTCAATATAAGTCGGGGCAATATGGCATCACCAGAACCCAGTTATTATACTGCAAGCAGCCCTGGATACCCTATAACAGCTTAAACATAAGAAATTGACCTTTCATCTACATTTTAAAGAGGAAATGAATAAATTGCTTAAAGAAATAAAAGAAATACAAACAGCTGAGGGAAATGAATAAAATGACTAAAGATCTTAAAATGGAAACTCAAACAATAAAGAAAGCACAAACTGAGGAAATCCTGGAGATGGAAAACTTAGGGATGAAAACAGGAACTACAGAGGTAAACATCACCAATAGAATAAAAGAGATAAAGGAAAGAATTTCAGATGTAGAAGATTAAAACAAGTAGTCAATATATCTATCAAAGAAAATGTTAATTATAAAACTTTTGTAGCACAAAACATCCAAGAAATCAAGTACACTATGAAAAGATGAAACCGAAGAGTAGTAGGAATAGAAGAAAGAGAAGATCATTAGCTCCAAGGTGCAGATATATTTGAACAAAATCATAGAATAAAGTTTCCTCACCCTAAACAAAGAGACACCTATAAACATACAAGAGGCCTACAGAACAACAAATAGATTAGACCACAAAAGAAAATCCTCCTGCCACATAATCATCAAAACACTAAATGTATATAAAAGGAAAATATCAAAAGCTGCAAGAGAAACAGGCCTAGTAACATATAAAGGCAAACCTATGAGAATGAATTCTGACTGTAAATGCCAGAGGGGCCTGTACAGACATCTTGCAGACCCTAAAAGTCCTCAGATGTCAGCACAGACTACTATACCCTGCGAAACTTTCAATCACCACAGATGGAGAAAACAAGATATTAAATCTAAACATTAGCTACACAGAAACCTGGTCACAAAAAAGATACTAGAAAGAAAATTCCAACTGAAGGAAGTAAACTATAACCAAGAAAGCCAAGAAATAAACAACTTCACAGAAGCAAAACCAAAAGAAGAGAAACACACAAACACAATAAAACCACAAAAATCAAAATAACAAGAGTTAGCAATAATTGAACATTAATATCTCTCAACACCAATGGACTTAAATCCCCAATAAAAAGACACAGGCTAACAGAATACATAAATAGGACCCTTCATTCTGCTGAATACAAGAAACACACCTTAGCAACAAAGATACACAGTACCTCAGAGTAAATGGATGGAATGAATGGTTTTGAAACAAATAGACACAAGAGGCAAGCTGGAGTAGCCATTCTAATATGTAATAAAATAGACATTCAACAAAATCAATCAATAACGATAAGGAAGGACATTCCATATTCATCCAAGGAAAAATCCACCAAGATGATATTTCATTTTTGAACATCTTTGTCACAAGTTCAAAGATATCCACATTAGTAAAAGAAACATCTCTAAAGCTTAGATACACATCGATCCCCACACATTCCTCACACACACACACGTTCATCCAAGCACAGGTCCTCAAGACAGAAACTAAACAGATAGATAATTAAACTAACAGAATGTCATGAACCAAATAGATCTATCAGATATCTACAAAACAGTTTGCCCAAACAGGAAGGAATATACTTTCTCAGCACCTGATGGAGCCTCCTCCAAAATTGGCCATATACTAGGCCACAAAGCAAGCATCAGCAGAAACAATAAAATTGCAATTACTCATTATATTTTATCAGACCACCATGCATTAAAGTTTTATTTTGACGATATAAATGAGAGAAAAACTAACTCTCTACTCAATGACCACTAGGTCAGGAAAGAAATAAAAAACTTTCTAGAATTCAATGAAAGTGAAGAGACTACATAGCCAAACATACGGGATACAATGAAAGAAGTGCTAAGGAGAAATTTCACAGCACTAAGTGCCTTCATAAAGAAATTGGAGAGTTTTCATACTAGCAATGTAGAAGCAGGGCTGACATCTCTAGAACTAAGAAAAGAACTACCAATACTGTAATACTAGAACACTAAATATTTATAAAGCTCCTTATACTCAATAGTGACATGGCACTATAAATTACACTTTGAAGAAGTGTTTTAAAGTAAGTCATATGTAGCCATTTTAATATAATACTTACAGTTCTTCAATGAGATGGGACTTTGTTAATTACCATTTGTAAATAGTCAATCACAACATCACTATACTGAGAATGTTATAAATATATATATTTATGGCATGCATGAATAAGTAGAAAATCAATTAAGTAAGAAAATTAAACAAATTGATGGTTATATATAAATGATTATAAATAAAATATATTCAAGTGTGATAAAAATTAATATTTCATATATTAGATAATGAAATAGGCCTTGCAGAAATATAAAACTATGTTACGAAATCATTAAGCCTAAAATTGCTCTATTTTGTTGTACTCTGATTTGTTCAGTGTGTCTTCAGGAATTGTTCAATGGTCTTTAAGCATAGAATTGAAGGTGAGAAAATTTACCATACTGGACCATGAAAAAACATCCATGTTACTCCTTATGCTTAGACAATTTAATACATTTTGTCTTGTCTCTGATCAGTAGTTTTCCATTGAAGGCGAATTTCAATTCTACCTAGGAAACAGATGACAACCCGTGGTGTTATTATTGTTTTAAACAAATAGAATTTTAATTTTGCTTATTGGGTACGGAAATTTGTGTGATTCTGTGTGTAGTAGGTTATGCCCATTGGAGCATGTAGAGGTCAGAGGAAAGCTTCTGTCACATAGTGATAACTGTTGACTGAATTGCATGCAAGTGTTCTACATGCTTAGCCATTTTGCGGGCCTTAAAAATAGCTTTAATTATAAATAAAATAAAGTTACTTCAAAAAAAGCATTTGGACTATAATACATTTATTACATTGTAACTTAGACAAAATAGAGAAAAACTGGTAAACATGTACATCAGTTAAAACAAAATTAACCGATATTGGAGAAGGAGATCTGACTTTCACACAAACTCTGGTGCCCCATATTTGACCATGTGCCTTGGATGGAGACGCCTGGTGGCACTCAGAGGAAGGATAATAGGTCACCAAGGAGAGACTTGATACCCTATGAGCATATACAGGGGGAGGAGGTCCCCCTCAGACACACACATAGGGGAGGGGAGTAGGGGGGAAGTTGGAGGAAGGGAGGAATGGGAGGATACAAGGGATGGGCTAACAACTGAGATGTAATATGAATAAATTAATTTAAAAAAATTTACAATTTTTTAAATTGCATAATCCTTTAGCAAAAATACTTATTTAAGATAAAGAACGTCATAAATATGTTAAAAATAAAAAATCAGAGATAGGATAAATCTCTAGAGAGTTTATTTTAGAAAGACTTTTGTTTGTGAAGTGTAAAACATCAAACTAAAATAGTTTATTTCTGCTTTGGCTTTAAAAGAAAATATCACAAGGTAAATGCAGAAATGAAGTAAAGTGATTGCTTAGCTGCATAATTGCCTTTTTGCTCTATCTTGTTTTCCTGTGACTATAGTTTTGTTGACAGTCTTGCTTGAAAAGGGTTACATTTTGCTTTCTTCTCACACAAACCTTTACTAGAAATGACCAACATTGTGTTTTCCTCATATTTAAAGTCTAAACATTGTTAAGGCTGTTTCTATGGCTACCTGGTTTCTTTTACACAAGAAATTTCATGTCTAATGCCCACTTTTAATATTAGATTTACAATAAATAAAACCTCCTAATCTGTATGCAAAAAATACATATATAAAACTTGAACTTTTTCTTCTTTAGCTCTGCAGTGTAGCCAACATTTTGGAAATTTTGTAAATAGATTCCATGATCTGCCATTCTGCAACACAATGACATTCATTTGAGTGGCTTTATGTCACTCTGCAATATACTCATAGCTCCTGCTGTAGGACTAGGGAATGAATGCATATGATTAAACTTGAAGTTGGCATATCACCCAAATTGACCTCATTGAACTAAAGCTCAGCTCTTTTGTTGGATGCTTTTGAAAGAAATGCCAGGTATGGAAATATAGATGTGTCACAGTTATAAGAGGAAAGAGGCAAAGATTGCAAGAAGTGTCTAACTAGATTTATGTTTTCCATTTCTATAAATAAACACTTGATATTGGATAATTTATGAGGAAAATGAAAGCTATAATACTTGTTGAAGTAGTCATTAAAACATAAAAACACAATAGAGGGCATCACATGGTGTAATTGCTCTGCACTGCTATAAGAAAAATGTCTATCAAGTCTCTTCTTGGTAACCTGCTGTCCTTCCTCTGAGTGCCACCAGGTCTCCATATACAGGGGGAGGTAATCCCCCTCAGTCACAGTCATAGGGGAGGGGAATAAGGGGAAAATGGGAGGGAGGAAGGAATGGGAGGATACAAGGGATGGGATAACCATTGAGATGTAACAAGAATAAATTAATAAAAATAAATAAATAAATAAATAAAACAATACAGCTAAAAAAAAAAAAAAAAAGAAAAATGTCTAACTGAGCAGCATAGTAGTGAATGGTTCTATTGTTTCATGTTTCCAAGAGCTCTAGTCCAGCAATCATTGACTGGTTTCATATCTTTTGGGCTCAAAATGGGGGACAACACAGTAGAACGAGCTATGCGATGTACTGATGGGGCGAATTACTTAAGAGATGGTTGTGAGAAAGAAGATGGTAGGGGAAAAGACAAAGATATGCAGAAGGGACAGAGGGCAAGACCAGTGATATTTCTCAATTTTGAAGATGTATGCCTCATAGTCAAACCTCAAGTATTTACTTCTTCCAGAATTGCCTAAAATTCTTAATATACAGTACGGCTATGAATTATTGATGGCTTACATTAGGTTTTTGTGATAATATCACTCTCTCATACACCATCAGCTGGTATCCAACCTTTTAGGACATCCCTTTTCTGGAGCCTGTTAAGAGACAAACCATAATACATGTTGAAAAAGAAAAAGAGAGGGAGAGAGAGAAGGAGGAGGGAGGAAGGAAGGGAGGGAGGGAGGGAGGGAGGGTGAGAGAGAGAGAGAGAGAGAGAGAGAGAGAGATATTTCTGTTAAATATCCACTAAAGACATCATAATATTCTCATTTTCTTAGCCTCATCCTATGTTATTGACACTCAAAGGCTATCATCAATTTGAATGTTAGCAGTAGACATACAACAGGAAATTCTGAATAACACGTTAGAATTACAAGATTACTGTAGCAGATAAAACCCATGGAGATTACTGTATAAGAAATTCATTTCTCATTCTATAAACTCCAGTTTATAACAGTCTTTGAGATCATACTTTGCTTCATGAACATATGCAACTGAAGAATATTGAGCATCCGTATATCAATGTGGCTGTCCATTCAACAGATGGAGTAGAGAAAAAGATATATGATAATGCTTTAGGATTATGATTGTGGACATAATTTTGAGAAACAGTATACTTGCTACTGTCTAATTATTGGTTACAGTAGGCATAAAATGTTATACAATGGAATCTACTGCTGTGGAGGGAAGCTATATGGTCTGTGTGGCATAAAGAACATAAAGATGAGGTGTTGACTGATACAGCCAGTTAACTGGCTCAGCCAGTAATGTTAAGTTATGCCTAAAGCCAATATTACTTTAAACCAAGGGCTTCTTAAAACTTTTCTGTTCATGAACCTTTTTTATCCAAGCACCTTTGATTTGATTTTAAAAATATACTTTCATAATATTGGTATTCAAGTAATACATTTAATGAAAATAAATGAATTTATTTAAGAAAATCTTTGCTATCAATTAGTTATACTTTATTAAAAAGCACTTTTGTATACTAAAATATGTATTACTATTTTTCCAAATGAAATAGTGAATCATGAATCAACATTCAATACTTTAGGACACAAAACATTTTCACTATTTTCACAATCGACTAATAAATTTAGTTTAAAATCACAAATAATATGGACTATATAATTCACAAGAATACCATCCAAAGGGTCCTAAAACCTACAAGAAGAACATCATGACGGGCTCATTTGGACCTAGGTGGGTGTACTCAAACTACTGCATCAACCAAAAACAATAAATGCACTAAACAGTGAACCCCTACTCAGATAGAGCCAATGAACAAGACATTCTCCACAGTTGTGTAGAGAGTGAGGACTGACTCTGACATGAACTATGGTGTCCCATATTTGACCACTTCTCTTTGTTGGC
Source organism: Acomys minous (assembly GCF_964271855.1). Taxonomy (NCBI): domain Eukaryota; kingdom Metazoa; phylum Chordata; class Mammalia; order Rodentia; family Muridae; genus Acomys; species Acomys minous. Next base: position 38,757,244 of record NC_140497.1, on the reverse strand, counting down.
GAGGCCTGGTCACACTCAGAGAAAGGATAATCAGGCTGCCAGAATGAGACTTGATAGGTTGTAACCATATCGTGGGGGATGATGTCCCCTTCTGTCACAGACCCAGGTGAGGGGAATAGGGTGAAAGAGGGACAGAGAGAGAAATGGAAGATACAAGTGAGGGGATAACAATTGAGATGTAATCTAAATAAATTAATAAAAAGAATACGTACTACAGTGATTAAAGTATGTTTGAGACATTTCTGAAAATGCTAAAACAATATATCTCTTATCTAAATACTCAGATTCAAAATTCAACCCTCTTAAAGCTTTACATCTGCATTCTTTCATTGACACTGATGTATTATTTCAGTTATATTGAAAAGCAGCAAAATTTCCCCCTTTTATTCATTGAGAGTGATGCATAGTGTCAAGTAATTTGTTGCTCATTACAAGAAACCCAATGAATTACTTCAAGCAGCAGAATTTGAAATGAATTCAATCAAAAGAGTTAATGCTGTGAAAGTGCAGGCTTCTGACCCAGCTGCCTGTGCCTTTTAAGTGCTATTGCCAATGCTGAATATAAGGACCTGTGTCTGATTCTACCAGTCCTCAAGTTACCTTCTCACTCAGCCTTGTTACCACATATGGAATGTGAAAATCAGCTCACTTGTATAAGACCTGCAAGCAATATAATATGAGTGGGAAGGGGAGTAGATGACAGAGGGAGGGAGAAGGGAATCATGAGGAAAGGTGTGAGGGGACCTATGATTGGGATGTAAAGTGAATTTTAAAAATTATAAAAAATGTGGTACAGAAAAAAAAATGCCTAGCAGAATGGATACTTGATACAATGGAGGTACTATACAAAATATTTCATCTATTAGCAGAAAGATCATAGGTATCTCTTTCTCTCCTTTTTTTTTTTTAATTTTAAAGTAGGATGATACTAAAGATTACTCTATTGTCTTGCAATGCTAAAATGCAGGGCCCGTATCTGACTATAGTTCACTGGAAACAAACATCCAGCTTCCCAGTGCAGCTGGGTGTCTCAAAATTCTGTACTCTGAGAAATAAGACAGTAGGTCTCTTGAGTCATCATACACTTTGCTCTTTGAACTCCTACAATTAAAACTTTACCTCGAACTACTATTGATCTCACATCAATAGATAAAAGAAATTATTAATTTTAAAATGTACTCATTAAGAAAGTTTTGTTAAATAAGACTGTTCCTCTTCATAATCATATATTGTTTACTGTGGTCCCTTCTCAAGGTCCTAGAAATCTTCATAGCCAAATAAGGTCAATTACTTTTGTATATTCAGCAATACGCAGTTTTTATTAATTAAACATTGTTTTTTAATATTTTACATATACATTTGTATTGTTACACATATATACAGTAAACTACCTATCAAAAGAAGAACTATGACACAATCAGGAATCATATAAATGATACATGCTTAGTGTTTTAAGTATTTGTATTTGACAGCCTTGACGAAAACATCTTTCCTATCTTGGTGCATCTATAACTCTGAATATAAATCAATCTCCATCACATCTTGGCATTACCAACTTAAAATATCTATCTGGACCTAAAAATATCTTAATCTTTAAAAAAATGAGCTTCATTGTAAAACTGAGCTACCTGGTCTTAAACTCCATCAGATACATGAAAAGTAATAAAATTAATTACCTGAGTGTACTGGGAGTGCAGGTTAGTAGCTTTCTAAGCGAGAAGATGACAGAGACAGTTTGCTACAGGTATTGTCACCCAAAACTCTCTATAGTGCTGGAGAATGATCTTCAGCCTTCTGGCCCCATATATCTGACAGACATGTTCATGAGGTGGGAACCTTTGAGGACTTGCTTACCCTGTCTTAGCAGAGTTTGGCCATCGACTTTGCCTGCATCCAAGCTTGCCCATTTTAGGCAGAATTCTGTCTGTGGCAGAAACAAGGACATTTTGCCCAGTTGCTCATTTGCCATATTTGAATCCATTGCCACGAAGAGGTTTTTTGATGCTCATCATCCTCTTTGAGGTAAGCTGGGTGTTACCAGGAGTTAACCTGTCTCATTGTTAGTGAATCTTTAAAATAATTAAAACGTTTTAAAATGCCATATTCTGCATGTCTTTTAGGTTTTTGAAGACCTAATGTAACTATCCTACTCATCTTTCTATAGAGTCCTATCTATCTGCTACACCTAAGATGTATTTTCTTGTGATAAATGTAGACTAGTTATTGACATGATCATGATTTGATCAACTAACAATTAACTTGTGTAACTTATTTATCATAAACAGCCTGCAACAGCACTTTCAAAGTATTGGAAGTAAACCTTGTATTATAATTGAGTTATATGGGTACAATACCTCATATTAGAGTAGAAGTATGCATACATATATATAATGTGTGTGAAGAATAATCTGACATTTGAACGGAATACTCATTTTACTTATATTGCTGAGGTATTTTTAATGTTAATAGTACATTTCTGTGGAAAAATTATGCCTATAGATTTAAATTAACTTTTAAAAACCCTGTATATATAAGACTTTAAGGTTTTACACAAGTTCTGTACTGATTAATGCTATAATTGCTATATTAATGCAAATGCCTAAATTAACATTAAAATATTTTATAAATTTAAATAGAAAATATTTGTTGGAAAACATGCATAATCAATTTAAGAGTTATAAAATGTATTTTTCTTACTTAAAGAATATTCCAAAGTAGAAATAGAAGTATGATAAGTCCTAATATTACAGGTAAAATAATTAAAAATATAACTTTAGAGTTTATGTAACTTTGTGCCATGTTTTTTTCTTTCATACTTCAAATACCATCTATTTATACAAACCATTTATATAAGCCTGTCAAGTAACAATTGGAACTATACATTGTTCAATACATATCCTATATCCTATCTCCAGGATTATTTAGTAGTGGCACTCAAATTACCATTTCAATAACAATGCAAATTATATATATATATATATATAAAATGTAATTTTATTTGTATGTGCCCCCACTTTGCCTAGTGCATGGTCACAGTCCCCTCTGTACAAGTCTCATTTATGAACTAACATTTACCATTGTACTGGTTGTAGTGAAACTGAATTTTCACATAGAATCTTGCTTCTATTAGTATTTTATTCTTAGCTTTAAACACTAGACGATGTCATCATTTCTAGTTCCATCGGTTACATTTTTCATTACCTGTACACAGTTCCAAATATTTATTTTTCTCAGAATTAAGAAGCTTCATGGTTCCTTCATAGTTATATATGTCAAATTTTCTGCACTTCTGGTTTTTATATTTTCTGTGACTGGAAGACAATGAATACACATTCTGAGAAATGAACTTATTTATGCCATATTTAAGTTTTTCAATAATGTAATTCAGTTCTCCCTTTCTTAGTCCAAAGAACAGTGTATCTATCTCATCTACAAACTCACCACTCCACATTATTAGGTGAGGAAATTTTCATAGCTTCACCTCTTCTGCAGGTGTTGCATTAAGAATGTATACATCATTTTACTTTCGTGAGGATCTTTCTGGTTTTAAAGAACTCATGACTTTAATACATAGACAAATAAGATAGTCAGATGTGCATGCTAGTTGGGATCTCTTAAATTACTATCCAATGGGCCATAGATAATTGGAGCGAAATCATTAACTGAAGGAAACTTAGACTTTTTTTTTTTACTCCTAATGCAAATCATTTTCCTTTTTATAAGCCAGAACATTGAAACTTCTAAATCTTAGTTAATTTGAACAGTAACATATACTTGTACATTTTTTCACTATCTGAGAAGTTATAAGAGCAAGGTGTGAGTGACACTTTGTTCTGGCAGTATTCTGATAGGCACTGAGAAATTTTCACAGAGGGTTCTATGCAAAGGAGTTATCTGCAAACTAAAGATGCCTGTATTTATTACAATTTTCTCATACTGATCCAGTGTGTGTAGAATGTCTGTTATTTTCAATTTCCTTACAAACTGATTCAATGTCAATAACAAATGCCAGGGAATAACTTATTGTTAAATATTGTCTAATCCAACATAAATCCTCCATTTGATTTTACTATTATGATCAAGTCATTTAATATCTTCTAGTATCCTTCTATTGATCAAATGAAAATAACAACATTCTCACCTCTCTAATGTAGGCAATTTAATGAATTATTAATAATTATTGAATACTTTAAACTAGTGCTTTAAAATGTGTACACTAATAGATAATGGTATGTGAGAAAAATGCTTTGAGAATGACCTCACCTGCGTTACAGTGTTGACCCCTGAACAAGCTCAGATAATGGCTGGTGGCTTCTCCCACGAAACCGTAGTGAATATATGTTCCTCCAGCCCACTGCTCCTAACGATCTCTTTCGCTTCTCAGGGAAACCCATCAATATGCTTTAGAGGCACTTAATCATTATCTTTCTCTACTCCTTGTGAATAGATGATAGGAATAAATTTCAGGGCTTCTATTTCTATATCCATTTCCTTTCCTCCTAAATTGTCTCTTGCAGTTAAATAGACAGAAGTAAGCTAGCTAAGCACTCAATTTGTATGTACTTAATGAAAATAAAATTCAACTTAACTCTTGGTTATCTAGGCTTTGTAGGGAGAAACTCAGATATAGCAGCTAGTTTGAGATTATTGATAATAATAATATATAACACATACATTAAAAAGTGTTAATTTACCCATATTATAAATAAATGAAAAATTTGCATTCTTATAACTTATAGTTTTAAGTAAAAATTTCAAGGTAGTTCTTGACCACATAAAGACTAATAGAATAAAATGGATATGGGAAAAGTAAAATAAATAAGTGAATAATGAAAACAGAAAGCCTTGGTGTGTATAGCAATAATGAAGCGGTGATATTCAAGTATCATATCTTGGATTTGAGATTTCTTTTATCTCTGGAAGTGATATTATGAGACAGAACTGTCATATAGATTTGAACTTTTTTAAAACAACTGTTCATTAATTGAGGCAATCATTTAATATTTATTGAATTTTTAATAAAGGCAAAAAACTTACATACTAAGTAAAACATAGCCTGTATTCTCTACTCAGGTAATATTATAAATGTAGTCATAGATATATAAGCAGTAAATTACATGGATAACTTAGATTTAGTAATGAACTTTTAAGAGGATTATTAGTGTGAAAGTATAAAATATAATATTAACATGAGATGTAAATGGTGTGATAAGGTAGACTGTTCCATCCACTTCTGATGGCAGGGCTGTTTAGAATGATAATTAGTCACTATGTTTCAGATTTGCATCGTTTAACCAGTGTATTCAATCTCTAAGAAATAGTCAGAGGTTAATTAATGTGTTGAGGCACATCTATAACAACATCCTATAGAGATGCAAATGATTTGAGGTCAATATATGAACCTAATTTGCTACGTTATCTAATCATTATAATTTTAGGTATATTAACTGTAAACAGACATTAAGGCGTGTATTAAGAATGTCCAGTAATATAAAAAATAACTCAAGTCACAAAGAAAAAATTGTATTATAGTTATTAAAGTATATTATAAAAGCATGTGAAATAAATTTGAAGTATATTATTGAAGATGATTAGATTAAAAGTATTAAAACTGTTTTGTTATTTTTTATATAATATAAGAAGGTCATTTTTGTAAAAAATTATTGCATTTTTATGGATATTATTTGAACATATAGGCTTCTGAAGGCAACCAATAAACTGTGGGAAGGTAAAAATAATATAACAAGTTATATCACATGCACACAAACATTGAATACATATTTGTAAATTTTGAGAAATAATTTTAGTTAGTGTGATTCCTAATATAAAACACATTTGTGAATTTGATGCAAATACATGTATGTATTTATGTATAGAATATACTTTAACTGAAGATGTAAATGTCCTGAAGCAATTTTAAAATTATCAAAAATTACAAGTATGCAAACCAAGTCACAGGATGAATTAGAAGCTAAAAAATTTACAAAATAAAACAGACAAATATACAATAGGAAACATATTTGAAAAAGCCATTAGAAACCATAAGATGGCAGGAATGTTAATATATACCAGTCTAAAATAGTCATTATATGTCTAAAAAATTGCTTTAAGTATATGTTTAATTTCACTTCAGAGTAAAATTGTTGTATCAGTTGAAAAAGCTATAACATCTACCCTTTGTCAATTCAACAAACAAACATCAATTTTATAGACTTGGCCCTTGGCCCAAGTATAATTTTTGTATTCATAATGTAAAATAGGGTCCAACTTTAAAAGTCCAAATCTCTTAACTGAGGGATCCTATAAAACTAAAGGTTATATAATTCAACATAGTGTGGCACAAAGCAAACATTATTTCAAATGAAAGAACAGGAGAATTTCAAAGAAAAATGAGGTCAATGAAGGTCCTGTGTGGGTGGCCACAGTTGCTGAAAACTCAGGAAGGCCATTGCCGTTCACAACTAAAGCAGTGTGCTCCACAACAATCTACTGCTAGATGTCACCAACGCTTCCTTCTCCTCTGCTCTTCTGAGATGGTTCCTTTGGCTCTGAGAGGATAACATCTATTTCCCCTCTAGGCCAAGAAGTTAACAGACACTGTTTTTTTTTTTTAATCGCTTTCTAAAAACATCTTAACCACTAAACAACTAAGCTTAGTTGTAATATTAAACTATCTGGTCTTCAACCCCATCAGAAACTTAAGAAGGAGTAAAATTAATTACCTGAGTATACAGGAGGTGCAGGTTAGCAGCTTCCCAAATGAGAAGATGGCAGAGAGTTTGCTACCTAAACAGTCACCCAAAACTCTATAACATCATCTTTAGCCTTCTGGACCAATATATCTAACAGACATGTTTGTGAGACAGGAAGTATTGAGGACTTGCTTACCCCTTCTTGGCAGAGTTTGGCCATTGACTCTGCCTGCATGCAAGCTTGCCCATTTTAGGCAGAATTCTGTCTGTGACAGAAACGAGGACATTTTGCCCTCTGTCTTGTTTTCTACATTTGAAGTCATCTCTACAAAGAGGTTCTTTGATGCTAGATAGATGTTTTAAGTTGATGATGATGAGATATCATAGATATTGATTTACATTCAAAATTTTAGATGCAACAAGATAAGAAAGATGTTTTCGTCAAAGCTACCAAATACAAATATCCAAAACAATAAGAATGTAACATTTGGATAATTCCTGATTGTGTCATGGTGTCTTTCTTTTTTTTTGCTGTAGATAGTTTATTGTATATATGTTCAATAATATAAATATATCTGTAAAATATTTTTAAAAAGAACATACCCACATATACACAAATCTCTTTCAATAGTTAAGAATCATTATGACTTATAATCATAAATCATTATTTTAAAAGTAAGCTTCCAATAACGAGACTAACAGCAGCAAAATTTTTGTATACAAAACATGAATATTTAGAAAGTAATTTTCACATGAAAATTATAATTGTTTAAGGAAACAACATTAGGAGATTACTCAGTGGATTTGCATAGGCTTACAATTGCAGATGTGAATTTTGTAATTAAGCACGAGGCCCAGTTGAGAAGGACTCAAAGTAAAGAAGAAAGTTGTGGTTGCACCAATCACAGTTGCCCCCAACTGCATGAACAGGTTTTTCTGAACATTGATAATGTAGTATAATAAGTCTGCAACCAAGTAGGTAAATTAGGGAACATTCTGTCACTATTAAAGCTACTGAAAAATAGTACATTTCAAATGGAGTACCTGTTTGATGTTCCATTCCATGGATCCAAAACTTACAGTGTCTTTAACAATAGTCTTTTGTCATCTATCTTTAGTGGGAAATACAAAACAGTAACAATAGCTTGTGTTGTTTTAAGGCTGACAACTAATACCAATGTTGCCTAATAATTACAGTGTAATATTACTATTTTGTGGACTGTATTTCCAAACCAATAGTAGTGACTTCATACAAACTACTTTTTCATTTAAACATTCCTTTTTGACCAAAGACCCTCCTTATGGAGATGGCTTCAAATGTGGCAAACAAGCCACTGGGCAAAGTGTCTTCATTTCAACCACAAACAGAATTCTGCGTAAAGAAGAGCAAGCTTGGATCCAGGCAGAGTTGACAGCCAAACTCTGCCAAGACAGTGTAAGCAAATCCTCAGTAGTTCTTGCCTCATAAATATGTCTGTCAGGTATATTGGGCCAGAAGGCTGAAGATGATGCTCCAACATAATAGAGAGTTTTGTGTGATTATACAGGAACCAAACTGTCTCTGTCATCTTCTCATTTGGAAAGCAAATCTGCACTCCTGGCATACTAAGGTAATCGAGTTTGTTCCTTCTCAAGTCTCTGATGAAATTGAAGACCAGGTAGTGTAATTTTACAATGAAGCTTAGTCATTTGGGGATTGGGATGTTTTTGAGTCTAGATAGATGTTTTATGTTGATAGTGACAAAATGTGACAGAGATTGATTTACACTCCGAGTTTTGGGTGCATCAAGATGGGAGGGGTGTTTTCTTCAAGGCTGTCAAATACAGATGTCCAGGGCCACTGGGAATGTAACATTTATCTGATTCCTGATTGTTTCACGGTTTTTCTTGCTGTAGGTGGTTTGTTGTATGTGTGTGCAATAGTATGGCTGTGCATGGGAAAATAATAAATAAATAAATTAAATATTCCTTTTGTTTACCCAATTTTTACTCCTGTTTTTTAAGCTTTTTCTTACATTTTCTCCCTTTCTGTATTTCCCAAAGCAGTCTAATTTTTATTAGGTAATCATTACTTTACATCTTAGTCACACCTTCCCCTCCATCTTCTTCTCCCCACTCCACCACCTTCACTCCTTTCTTCTCAGAAAATCGGGAGATCTCCCACAGATATCAACTTTCCTTGGCACATCAAGTTGAAACCAAACCAAAATTCATTTAATTTTTATTGAAAAACTTTTTTATTAGGTATTAGAATGGCTACTCCAGACTGCGTCTTGCATTTATTTGATTAGAAAATCTTTTTTTTTTTTCCACACTATACTCTGAGTAACGTCTGTCTTCGATGCCATGATGTATTTTTGTATGCAGAGGAATGGTGGGTTATGTTTTCATATCCATTCTGTTAACCTGTGACTTTCTATTTGGCTTCTGAATCCATTGATGTTGTGACCTATTAATGACCAAAGAGGGTTAACTCCTGTTGTTTTGATGTTGTTTGTGGCTCTCTCTCTCTCTCTCTCTCTCTCTCTCTCTCTCTCTCTCTCTCTCTCTCTCTCTCTCTCTCTCTGTGTGTGTGTGTGTGTGTGTATGTGTGTGTGTGTGTGTGTGTGTTTGAGAGAGAGAGAGAGAGAGAGAGAGAGAGAGAGAGAGAGAGAGAGAGAGAGAGAGAGAGAGAGATTGTATGATTGTGTTTCCCTTCTTCTGGTTTTGATGATGTGGAATTATTTATTTTCTGTGTTTTCTCAGGTGTAGTTAATTTTCGTGGGTTGGAGATTACCTTCTAGTATCTTCGATAGTGCCAGATTTGTGGATAAATTTGGGTTAGTCATAGTATATCGAGTTTTCTCCATCTATGGTGATTGAAAGTTTCACCAGGTATAGTAGTCTAGGTTGACATCTGTGGTCACTTAGAGATTGTAAGACATCTGACATCTACCTAGGCCCTTCTGGATCTTGGAGTCTCTGTTGTGAAGTCAGAGATAATTCTGATAGGTCTGCCTTTATATGTTACTTGACTTTTTTATCTTCTATATTATAATATTCTTTCTTTGTCTGTATATTTAGTGTTTTGATTATTATGTGTGGGGAAGATTTTTCTGGTCCAGTCTGTTTAGTGTTCTGTAAGCTTTTTCAATGTTATAGGCACTTTTCATTAGGTTGGGGAAGTTTCCTTCTATACTTTTGTTGAAAATATTTTTGAGGGCATGGAGCTGGGAATCTTCTGATTCTATTCTTAGTTTTGGTCTTTTCATAGTTTATGTGGAACCTTTTTAGATTTATCATTTTCTTTGACCAATGTTTCAATTTCTTCTATTGGATCTGCTACACCTAAGAATCTCTTTTCCATCTATTGTATTCTGTTGATGGTGCTTGCATGCGTAGCTCCTGTTCCCTTCCCTAAGTTTTCCATCTCCTGGATTCTCTTAGTTTTTATTTTCTCCATTGCTTATATTTCAATTTTCAGGTCTGAAACAGTTTCATTCATTTTCTTCATCTATAAAATGGCATTTTTCCTGTATTTCTTTAATGGATTAATTCAGTTCCTCCTAGTTCCTCATATCATCCAAAGAAAAAACTGGATTTAAGGTCATTTTTAATGCTTCATCTGTGTTAGGATATGTATGTCTTGTTATAATAGGATACCTGGGCTCTGGTAGTACCATATTGGTCTGGCTCTTGTTGGTTGTGTTCATATGTTGGCCTGTCTAGGGTTTGTGGTTATAATAGGTTCAGGTTCTGATATGAATTTATCTTTGTTGGATCGTGATTTTTGTTGTTGTTGTTGTCGTTTGTTTTTGGTTTTATTTTTGTTTTTGCCTTTGGTTTCTGTTTCCTCTAATACAAATGTCCTGTGGTCTAATGCTTGACATGACTTCAGGTCCAGTGGGGTGGTGTCTCCCCTGGGTTTTGGTGGCCTACATGGTCTCTGGCATTTGTGGTGCTAAAGTTTCCTCTGTGGTCCTTTTTACAAGGATAGCCTGAGTTCCTGGTAATACTGGTGCCTAAGTGGCCTCTGGGAAAGCAAAAAGGATGGTGGAGCAGTAAATGGAGTATGCAGGGTATGGGATGCAGTTTACTATCCTTGTTGGCTGTGATTTCAGGGGAGCTCCCAGATAAGGACTTGGAGGGAGGTCTTATCCAGTATCTTTGCTGCTGGCAGGCCTCTGGGAAAGCACACAGAGTTGTGGGGCAGGATATAGAGGGCAAGGAGTATGGAGCGCATTATAATCAATATTCAGTTTTTTTTACTGGCATATATTTTTTAAATCTCTAGAAATTTTATAAATTTATATGAGTTGTTGTTTTAGTGCAAAGATGTCATTAAGTAAAAAATCTCAGAATATGCAAATGAAAATAATTGATATGCTCTTATCTTAAACATGCAATATCTTTAATCATACTGTATGGTAATACAGTGAGTCAAAATAAGTCAATTAGTATTTAATGTCCATTAAAATATTTATTTTATTAGTTCATATTATAATATAATTACATTTCTCCCCTTTCTTTTTTCTATCTCCAAATCTTCCCATATAGACTTACTTGTTCACCTTCAGATTCATGGTCTTTTTCTCAATTATTGTCATTACATCATATATGCATAGTTATATGCATATACATTCCTAAGTACAAGTATTACATCTTCTCATTATGAATAATGTTACTTGTGTGTATGTTTTCATGGCTGACCATTTGGTATTGGGTTAAAAACTTGGTGTCTAGTTTCCAGGAAACTATTTCTCCCACTTTCACCATTCTTTAGTTAGCTATAGTACTCTGTGTAGGACTGAGGACTCATGGGCTTGCCCGTGTCTACTTTAGCATATGTGTTGTTGTTGATTTCCTTGTATGGCTCATTTGTATGAAGTTATGTTAGTGTGACTTTATGGTTGTACTGACATTCCTACAAGACACAATCTCACAACAAACTCCCTGATCCTCTAGCTTTTATAAGCTTTCCCTCCCTTATTATACAATGTTTTTTGAATCATTTGTGTACAGTTTGTATTACAGATATATCCATTAAGCAATTGTGAAAGGCCTCAAATGTGGGGCTCAGAGCTCCTGAGTTGAAACTGAACTGAAGCCGCCTCTCTGAGAAATGGCCTTGTGAGATTTCAAAGGAGGGAAGCAACCAACATTCCTACCCATATGAAGCCTCTGAATGCCTCTGAATCTTTACTACAGATTTTTATATTTTTTCATTTATGTTATTGTGAGTCATGTGTGTCCCATCCACCCATTAATTTCTCAATAAATTCAGGGTTGGATCTGACCTCTGTATGCTTTCACATTTCTAAATCTCTAATGCATTCAAAGGTCAATATTATATCACCCATGAAATTAGATATTTTGGTGAATGTCTAATATTTACCAGATATTTTTCTTGGCCTCAACACAGGTTGCAGGATAGCAGGTTGATTCTATCAGACAATATGCCTCATAGCCTCACAAAGTACCCTTTGAGAGGCTTTTTCTGATTTTGTGTTAAAATCTTTCTGAACCAAAGTAACTAAAAGGCAGAGCAATCCCAGAAAACAATCCTTCCATATATATTTTTTTTCTCTTAGTATCTCTTTGTCACAAGAAATGGTAAGCCAACAACTCAATCTATCCAAACTGCAATTATTTCGTTTAAATCAAGGGTTAGGGTAGAGAAAAGCATTTTCACATTCTTTATTTATTTTAATTCTTCCTTTAATATAGCAAGTTTTCTTCTAGGCACACTGCTCAGCCTCAGTTGCATGTGTTACAGCTCAGAGTGGGGGCCATGTGCGTAGGATCACCTCCTGCTTATTATCTCATCAGGTCAGCACTCATTTCAGGGATCTCAGTATATTCTTTGATCCCTCAGCCAGTTTTAAAACTCTGATTACAAGTTAGGTAATACTTATTAGAAGTTAAGGCATTGCCTATTACAAAGAGGAAAATGATGGCCAATGTATCACTTCTGACCCACCTACACAAGGATAGCCCACTTTCAAACAGAACACCTGCAGTTACATACTTTTTCACCCATCACAGTAACAATGCAACCAGCACTTGCCTTGAAGTCATGGCATTTTATACCACACTGGTGTCAAGATTTCCTCTTCAGACGCCCGGCCTCATCTCATCACTCACTGAACAGACAGCTAGAATGTTCCTCCCAAACTTGGCTTAGCTTCTCTAATATCCCTGTACAGGCATCTAGAGCAGATTTAAGTTTCCATGGGGAGTTGAGAACACATCTCTCTACCTCAGATAAAGCTTTAGTGACAGACCGTAGAAATAATTACACTTAATTCTAGATTAATGAACCAATAAATTTAATTGCAATTACAGAGTTATGTTCGAGAGGTTACCTAAGGCAGCACAATATACGACAGTTACATCACTGAAGAAACACTTCTCACACAACTGGTAACCACTTATATTTCCTTGGGGGTGGTCAGGACCTAGTGTTTTCTAAACTCATTTTCATAATGGAGTGCAACCTGCTCAGTCCTTTGTCGCATGTCATCAAAGCCTCTGGGAGTTCAAGCACACAACAGCCATATCCTTCCTGGAGGACTATCCTCTACAACACTTGTTTGTTCTAATACCTCCCATCTTCCTCATAAACTTCTCAAATTCACAGATGTCACTCTCCATAAACATATGCAAAGATTTCTCCCATGGTTATCTGTCTCTTGCTTGTAGCAAATGCAAAACTTTTTCAAAACAATATATTCTGATTACAGTTTTGTATCTCATAAAAGTCTAGTATTTCCCACACTTCCCCTTATATCTGAATCCCCACACTCTTACTCTCTACTTAGAATGCTATTAGGCATCAAAAGAACAATAATAAAATATTATATAAAATAAAAGGAACCAAAGAAAAAGCACTAGATACACATGTAGACACAGGCACAGACATACCCATACGAATAGAAATTCCTTAAAAACATAAAATGAGAAGCCATCATATATAAGCAAAGACCCTGTAAGGGTAAAAAATACCCTAGCAAAACATCAAGACAAAGAACTTCCAGATGCCATTGAGTTTGCCTTGGCCATCTCCTGCTGGGATTGGAGCCAGGACTTCAAATTGGCATGAATCCCCAATGAGACACCATTCAAGAGAACAGATTTTTCATTTGTGAGTAAGTATCAATTGGAGAAAACTTCTGGGTTAGGGATTTTGCTCATCTCCACTTAGTTAAAAGCTAGGACCTCATCTGGTGCAGACCATGTGGGCTCTGTGCATGTTGCTTCAGTCTCTAATATGTGTGTCAGACCTGGTATGGTTTTAGAGACCCCTGTTTCCTTAATTTTCTTTGGCTCTCAGCAATCTTTTGATCTTCACATCTTCAATGGTCTCTGATCCTTGAGGGGAGGAATTTGATAGAGACATCCCATTGAAAACAGAGTGTTCTAACAGTTCTCAGTCTCTGCACATTTTCCAGCTGTGGGTCACTGTATTTGTTCTCATATATTGCAAAGGAAAGGTTTTCTGATAGTGGTTGAACAAGGCATGGTCATAAGGACTCATTTTACGGCTGCATTTCTTTAACAAAATGGTAGTATTTGCTTTCCCATAAGTCCATGGCCCATTTGGTCTAAGGTTCCTGGCTACCTACCTAGTAAGTACCTTGGATGGGTTCCATTTTATGGAGTGGATCTTAAATTGAATCATATAGTTGTTGGTTACTTTCATAAGTTTCCTTTTTCACTATTGACCCAGCACAGCTTGCAGTCATTTCAGCATTGTCAATCAGAAGCTTTATAGCAAGCTTGGACTTTACCTTTCTCTTTTGGGAGAAAAAAGAGTTGACAATAGCCCTGTGCTCTCCTGTTTCTCTTGGTGGTATTTTCTCAGGTTTCACCACAGATTTCAACATAGACATTGACATCTTTCTTCATGGATCTAAACCTTAATCAGGCACTGCTGTCTCCTTTCATTATGGATTTTCTCCCCTATTGTGTGTGTGTATGTGTTTAATGTTATAATCTTCCAGTGTAAGAGTTTGCACCATTTAACCTTCATCATTTCAGATTATGCTGTTTCTGATGTTTCCTCCTATCAAAAATTGTTCTTGCTTATTTATTTTTGTTTCTACACTTTCTTGTTGCCAATTAAAACCATTAATCTGAGATTGTATATAGCACCTAAAAGTTCACACCTTTGTTTGGTTAGTTTGTATGTGTGTCTCTCTCTCTGTGTGTGTGTGTGTGTGTGTGTGTGTGTGTGTGTGTGTGTGTGTGTGTGTGTGCATGCATGAGTTAACCATTACTTCTGAATTTCCGAGATCCTTCAAATACAAATCTGGATCTGATTACTTCTAACCATCAAAGTGATTTCTCCTTCATTACCATACACTGACTCATACATTCCAACAGTATCACAAATTAATGACCAACATATTATTTTGATTCTCTTTTGAGTGACAGCTTTCATTAAATCTATATGTATATAATTTCTACCTCCACATTTTCTCACATCCAGCCACTTTCCTATGTCTCTTCTATCGTCTGAGGCTACACCAATATCATCATCTCATAGGTGGCCTGCCTAATACTATCTTAAATAGTCTTCATGCTTCAATAATTATTTTTCATGACTTAAATTGAGTTTTATTACCTAGTAAAATTACTTTCATTTATGGTACTTTTGTTTTTGTTTATTTGTTTCCTATTAGAAAGAAATAGAGAACATCAAGTTGGGTAGGTAAGCAAGTGAGGAGAATCTTGGAGGAGCTCAGTCAGGGAGCTCAGCACAGGGAAAAATGTGCTCAATATATAGTGTATTAAATATTTCATATAAAAAGATTTTTAAAAATCCAATCAGTTGCACTCAAAGTTCAGATAATCCTCAATAAACTACTTTTCAAATGCTTGAAATATTAGAACTATTTTTTAAGCTAGTAAGTCAGAATACATTGTCTGCTGCCTAAATCCTTTTTCAGGCTATCCGCTAAGCTAAATATGATATGCTTTTAATTGTCCTGTCCCTAAGCAGGACTATCCACATTTTATGTCCATCTTCATTTCCTGTCATTATTATTATTATTATTATTATTATTATTATTATTATTATGCAAATGCTGTGTGCATGAGAATATGGTACATATATAAGCTATGTGTACAGGTTAGAATAGTATATCACATACCCTGGAGCTGGGGTTACAGATGGCTGTTAGCTGCTTGGTATGGAACTCAGGCACCCAGAAGAGCCGGAATTCTTCTGAAGTCTTTTTATTTCTTATTTAATGAAGAAATAATTACAAGATTTCTCACCCTTCATCTTATTCCCCCAACATCTCCCATTTCTCTCTCTCTCTCTCTCTCTCTCTCTCTCTCTCTCTCTCTCTCTCTCTCTCTCTCTCTCCTCCCTCTCAAATTCATGGTCCATTATTCTTTAATATTGTTGTTAAATGTATATTATATCTGTCAGGTATCTGTCAGGTGTAGTTTGTGTTTAGATTATTTTAAGGATGACTACTATGAATTGGAGAATGTTTTAGTGTCTCATGCTCAGGAATGACACCTTTTCTCTGTAGGCTTTAATTGCCTGAGACCCTTCATATATAGGTGAGGACCAACTAAACTTCCTCCATGCATATTGGTATGTTTAAAGGTGTCATTGTTCAGTGTCACATACCTAATGGGAAGAGCAAAAGTCATAAAGGCATCACAGCTTCTTGACCAAGATCCAGCAAATCTGGGCTGAATGATGCACTTGCTATCATGCTTAAAGTCTTATACATTTGGTCTTGATCTCCATGTGTCGCATGTTTGGGGGTATTTTAATATTTATGCAACGTGAGGATATTTCTGATGAATCATTTCCCAGGAGTACTACTTGTAAGTTTCCTTAGAAAAGTCCTAAGCATTCCTGATCCTAGGAGGATGCTACTTATCTACCCTACTTGAAGGTTTTCCTTATGCCCTGGAGGTTGTGACTCAAATAAAGATGCCAGATATCTCCTTATGGTGTCCTGGATCTAAGATGCCCTTGAAACTTCTACCCCTGCTCTTACTCAGACACAGGATAAACAGAACAAGGTAAACTTTAGAATGTAAACAAGATTCAGTGGGATAAAGGAGCTGTCAGTGGATCGGTTTAAAAGTACCTTCCTACCGTATGCTCAGGCAATATGTGGGATATGATTGGGGGCCACATATAGTATGCCCCTCATGGAAGAGACACAAAAACGCGTGCAGATTGGCTGAGATATCTCTGCCCTACACAGAGGCTTATACTGACCGGCAAGGAATGGTGTGTATGGGTGATGAAAGAACGGAGTATTAACACCCATCTTTCTCCAAAAATTTAACTTGAAAAAAACTGGAGGACTAGAGCCAGCCAAATAGGGGCATAGGTCTTTAAGCCCAGAACCCTGGAGGAAGGGCAGACACATCTCAATGAGTTCAAGGCCAGCCTGGTCTATAGAGTTAGTTTCCATGACAGCCAGGACTATACAGAAAAACTCTATCTTTAAAAAAAAAAAAAAAACCAAATAGAATCAAACCAACCACCAAACAACAAAAGCTGGGACTGGAGCTGAATCAGTGCTTAAAAACAAACAAACAAACAAACAAACAAACCAAAACCAACAACAACAAAATACATTCTACAGAAAACTTAGCTTGTATGGGCCTACTATGGCATCCTATGACCAAGGAACAAGAGAATACAAAGATTAGACATATAAATAAATACTACAAAGACATAAAAGATAAAGATTGTATTACATCAGAAATTGAATAATAACTACAGCAGCTTTGAAGATTTTGCTTGGGGATAATGAGGATTAAAATTGATAATGCTGTGCTTGTGACATGACAATCTGCCCAGGCTGGCTTGGAGAGTTCCTTTCTGTCTAGTGCCCTTGAAGCCACAAGAGCTGCCAGCCCGAGAATGGATGTCATGCTTTGACAAAATATAAATCTAGATTCTTAAACATTGGGTTATGGGTTGATGGGCGAATGCTTATAAAGGATATCTCTGTTCTGTCACGGTTTATAAATGATTACTAAATTTATGACTAAGAAGTTAAAACACATGTCCACACAAAATGATCTATATTGTGAAACAATATGAATCTATCCATGCCTACTGAGTCCTTTGTAAATAAAGAAGCACCCTGACTGCCTGTCAGATGGGCTGCCATTTTACCCTGCCTCCCCATGTCTGATTCCCTCCTTCCTCCCTGATTCCTTATCTCCTCTGTGGAACCTGGGCATCAATGAAATTCATGCCCATTAGTTTAGACCTTACTTAAGCAGTCATATTATTAAGATTCTATTGACATGAATACCCTGTGATATCTAGAAACACAGTATCATAGAAATTTTCCTAGTACTCTGGTTTTGGATCTTATAACATTTCTGGTTCATGTTTCTTAATGTTCCCTGTATCCATGGCATAGTTGTTATGCTCTTAATGTATTACCTGGGTATGGACAAACCATGATCAGCTATTCTATTCATTTTTTTTTTCAGGAATACTGTCAAGCTCTCTATAAAGCTTCAAAAAGTTTCATTGATGGGAGGTGGGAAATACACTTATCTGTAGGGAAATACACATATGTAGAATGCAGTTAGAGATTATATTTGTTTAGTAAAGTGAGGGTAGCAATTCTCCTCTACAATTCATGAACTTACTATCTGTGGGTTATTGGCAAGGTTATAGTATTAGGAAGGATTTCTCTTTTCTGTTGTTCAGGCCTTAAATCCTACTGGACAGCTGTTGATTACTGGCAAGATATAGGTGTAATTATTCCTCCCTTAGGGATATCTTGTCGTGATGGCCATTGATGTGGCTTATGGACCTCACAAGCCAGGTAGGAGTAATGATTCTTTTACTCTCTTAGCAGCTTGCCTAGGACCTTCCAGTACTGTGAAAGCTAGTCCTCGGGAGAGAATCTCTGTGGTCAGTTCTAGCTACAATTCTCTGAGCCCTGTGTCCAAAGAGGTTTATATCTTTAGCAATGGGGAATTACCTTCAACTGCTAGGAAACAAGAGCCTATTGTGTTTTGAGAATCTCTCAGATTCTTCTGACCCCAGCTCACAAAGGAGTTTCTCATTCCTGGTTTGATGTTGTGTTTCATAATCTATGGTGCTTGAGAAGGCATTATCACCCCTAGTGGTATAACTTTATTTATACTATATATACTTAAGGTAGTTTTATATGTGTGTGTGTGTGTGTGTGTGTGTGTGTGTGTGTTTGTAGATATTACATGTAACTTAAGGTAAATATAAAGTAAAGATTCCTCATGGCTATCTCAAACATTCTACTACTATTTGTTAATCTTCCATCCCTCTTTGGCTACATTGTCTCTTTCTCAAGCTCTCAATAGATAAAACCTCATCAGCTATGTTGTGATAATCCCCTCTCTAGTGGTCTACCTCATTTCCATGGCTCCTTTTTTCCTTTACTAGTTTCTGTTGTTACTCAAAATTATATACTCATATATAGAGATTTGAATCTGGGAATCACAAAGGGTGAGTTTGTCTTTTCTGTCTCTGGATTTTTTCACTCAATACAGTATTTACTAGTTCATAATTTTCCTGAAGTTGTCATCTTTAACTTTTGCTTTTACAACCAAATAGTATTCTTTAGGGAATATGTACATTTATTTATCAACTAATCATTTAAGGAGCATTTAGTTTGTTTCCATTTCCAAGCTATTATGAGTAGACTGGTAATGTATATGGGTGAGCAAGTGTTGGTGGAATCAAATGCCAAGAACTTTGAACATTGCCATGGAGTAGTATATTTGGATGATACAGTAGATTTAGTTTTAGATTTCTGAGAATTCATCATACTGATATCCTGAGTGACTGTACCGAAGAATGAGGACTTCCTATCCTCTAATATACTGAGTGATCTGTCTAGCCTCATCCTTATTTTCCTTTGCTTTTTTTTCTATCAGGAATAGAATGCCACAAATAAAAGATTTGATTGATTTTTTGTTTTCTTTTCATAACTCCTGCATATTTTTCTTTAAGGGGATCTTAATACTTAAACACTTCATCAATATAAGTTCCTGTCTATCCTACCATGGCCCCTCACACCACCCCACCTTTGCGTAGCTTTTCTTTTTTTACTTACTATCATTACATCTTACTGTTGTTTTCAAATACACTGTATCAATACTGTTGTCTGTGAAAAGTTGTATATTGACCTTTTGCAACCAGTATTAAGATGAGTTAAATGGAAGATTGTTCTTTTCCAATAAGTACCTTATGAAATGGTTCCTGTACAGTAACTGGATAGGTTTTATGAGGACATTGAGGTTCTAAACAGAGGTTATAGATGGAAGTTGATAATACTCTATCAAACAAGGCTT
Source organism: Acomys minous (assembly GCF_964271855.1). Lineage (NCBI taxonomy): Eukaryota > Metazoa > Chordata > Mammalia > Rodentia > Muridae > Acomys > Acomys minous. Next base: position 38,737,232 of record NC_140497.1, on the reverse strand, counting down.
CTTTGGCATCTGATGAATAAGGAACAGCATGACTACTAATATCTATAGTTTTAAAACCTGTAACAGACAAGTGCTTTAGATCACAGAATAATTTGTAGCATATACAAATATTGCAAGTACATATCCTTTATGATGAAATTATAATTTATAATCTCAAACACAGGGTTGCTTTTAGTGGAAATTCAAACCCAAAGAAGGCATGGTTACTCTCTCTGTGATTTAACACCAAATACTCTCCATTGAGAAGTCACTTGTAGTATGTCTTTCTGGTAAGCAGATGTGGCTATGGTTGGCAGGGCAAGTGATGTTCATATTTCTGTCTCTTTGCCTGAGTCACTATAGTCTGTCTTTGTTGCCAGTGAATGATGGCCTCTTACACTGCTGCTTGCTTCAGGATGCTGTCATTACCCAGCAGTAAATACTATATGCTGTCTTCTTTAAAGTTGTGTTTCACAGGATGAGTCTCCTCCATGTTTTAGATGAAGTGTTTTTTCTCCTGATACGACCTTCCTTGAGTTATGAATTTTTCAAGTATAATACTATAAATGACAGAGGTTTTGGTGAAGATATTGATGATTTTACTGTTCATGCTGATGCTAGTTATAATGATAGATGGAGAATGCCTTCGACTCTCCACTCACACTAAACCATCAACGAGATTCTGTGTGATGACTATAATTAGTGCATACTTAATCAACCAATCAGCTCTAAAGATGCCACTCTACTCCTTTACGAACACATTTTGAGAAGGGGTCAGAAATCATCAGACTCCATGAACCAGGCTTTTCTTTAGCTACCCACTTCATCTCTAAGGCACTTACCAATATCCATGACTTTGCTGGCTGTACAGTGGGTTATACAAAAAGAAAAGTTACTTTATTATAAAAGAACAAGTTAAATAAATATGACACACTAAGACATAAATTATAATACTGTGGTAAATACATTTTCTATCCAAATAATAAAATTTATAAGTTATTTTGTGAGGCAACTGAATATAAAAGCCTTGCTTTCATAAACCAAGAAAATCATTACTTCAGAATGCTGAATTTCATGTGCAGAAGTGGTACAAGTAAAACTTCTAATAATAGGCTAATAACTAATTGACTTTAATGACTTCCATATTCATTATATCTCAAATTGTTATTTTGAAATATTTAAACTTTATATGAATTTCAATTATGTAATAATACTGTGATCACTTAAAAGATGCAATCAACATTTTTCTTTGTGTTAAAATCCTACTTTTAGAATGTTAATAGGATAAAAATCTGTCATATGTTTCATTTTTGTTTGTCTAATTTTTTATTAATTTATTCAGATTACATCTCAATTGTTATCCTCCTGTTCATCCCTCCCCCCTTCTTTCATCCTATTACCCTCATATGTTTCTAATCATAAGTATTTTTGATTTGAGGATTCAATTTGAAATTATACTATTTTATAAACATACAGCTAAGATGAGGAAAGGTGCCATTATCAAAGTCATGTAAGTTAATTGTAAAAGACTAGTGTAGAAGCCAGAGTTTGAATTTATGAACCTTTTTACAAGTATTAAATAAACTCTTCTCATAGTTTTAAAATATAATGTAAAAGCTTTTGTGGAATTAATTGTCAATGTACATAGTAATAATCAAAATACATTTTAATCAAGCTGAAAAATATTATTTAATATATTTTTATTTAAAAATATAAAAATATGTATGTTTACGATGTGTGCATGTTTCAATATTCCCCCACCTTCCAATTACTCACACATCTCTCACATTTCTGCCCAAATACATGGCCTTTTAATCATTTATTATTATTATTATTATTATTATTATTATTATTATTATTATTACATGCATATGAATAAATATGGAAATATGGTTTGCTGAGCCCATTCGAAGACAGAAACTTTTGTGCAGATTTTCTTAGAATAGTTGCAGCTCTTTTTCCAGTATAGTCTAAATAATTATTATTACAGCAGTATTTGTTAACCTGCTAGCTATCAATCAAGACACAGACACTTGTTAAATTTTAAAATAGGCTTAATTAAGTTGAGGCAGAGAAGATATTAATATCCTAAACTACTTCCCATGCTGGGGCAGGTATGGGATACCTGCCCTAAGCCAATGCCATCTGCTTCTATTAATTTCTATCAAGCTTCATCCCATCCAAAATCCCAAATACTTGCTAATTATCATCATCTGGGCCAAATCTCCATCCATATGGGCCATGTGCTTCTCCTCTACCTAACCTATGATGGCACCTCTCCTCTCCTCCAGTCTCCCTTCCTCCCAAGATTCTCCCAGTCTCCCCAAGCCCTGGAACCTATCATTTGCCTTGCCTCTGTGTGATGGCATTTTATTGGTTAAATAGGTTAGGCTCTTGGGCAAGGTTCAAATGGGGCAGAGACAGCAAGCAGTAATTAGCATCAAAATACATCAGACCAAGCTCCAACATGGAATAAATTGAAAAGATATTATTGAGAAATACATAGACTTATATTTTTCTTTATTTGAAAATACCCATCTATCTCTCCCCCAAGTAACTTACCTCATGTGCCACTCTCAACTTCATGTTTTCCTTTTAGACTTATATATTTATTTACTTACTTGTTGGCATCTTTTTAAAATCCATTTTTTATTTTGGGTTCCTTGTGTCTCTTTCTTCCTTTTCCACCCCAATCACTTCCAACATCCAACACGAGGTAGGAGAGAAAAAAGCTTAGTGGGGAGAAGGGGCATAGTTTTTCTTAGCTACTTCCTCTTTTTTAGGGTTTTTGATTCGTTGGGGACAAATCTATTTCTATTTCAGGATATCTCCCACTTCTTCTTGTCAAAGTGCATCAAAAGCAACTGGGAGCATTAGGAGGAAGGCACCAAGCAGTCTTCTTTCTAGGAGTCCCCCCCATCACACCTGACCCACACCACCCTCATGTCTCTCTCTGGGTCTGGCTTTCATCACCACTGTCTAAGAAGATGCCCCTGTACCAGATAGTTCACAGCTCTCAGGAGGCAGTTAACAGTTGTGGACAAAACTGGGGCATCCCCCATATCCCACATCTGGGATTAAAACCAAGGCATGTTTACATATAAACCAAACCCTCCACAACACTTACTTATAGTAATGCAATGAGGGCAATATATGCTTTATTGGGCATGGGTATGTCCGTTATGGTATGCACCGAATGACAGCAGTGACATTCCTAAGCCAAAGTACACCTCACAGTTGTCCATTGCCAATAACTTCTCACCTAGTTGTGGGGCCACAGGAGGTTTTCCTTTGTCCATGCTGGAGTCTTCTTTGTTTCTGAATAGATTGATTGTATGCAGGTCTTGTGCAGGTAGCCAGCCCTATTGGGTGATCATATGTGCAACAACCATGTCATGTCCAGAAGAGAGTATTTCACAATACTCTTCCAATTCCCAGCTCTTGCATTCTGTTTAACCCTTCTTCCCTGGTGTCCACTGAGCCTTGGGGGGAGCATTAATACAAATGTCTTATACACAGCTCTTATTCAAAGCTGTTTAGACTCAGAACATGGAACAGTAATGCAACTCTCCATTAGCCATTAGCCACTGCAATGAGAACAACACGTCTATGGACATAAATATAAATAATAAAAATATAAATATAGTAAAGGTAATTTTTGGCATGACCAATTAGGAAAACAAACATCAGCAGGTTCTCCTCTAGGGCCTTTGACCTTCCATGTTTAGAGTACTAGGACTGAGTATTCTCTGTAGAATAGGCCTTAATTTCAAACAAGAGAACAGCTGGTCAATCTCAGTTTTACCACTATTGCACTGAAGGAACTAGCTTAGCTGACAGGTCAGTGATGTAGAACACAGGGTTAAAGGTTCAGTGTTGAGTATAAGCACTATTTTCTCCCCCAGAAGTCAGCATAGCACCTGTTAACATCATAGAGGCTAGACTGCAGTGAGTGTTTCCTTGTCGGTTCAAAATTGACTTCTATGTGCCTGGCAATCAAAGTATGTGATGTCTTATGTAAAAAGGCTATTGATTGACAAATTCAGTATCTTTTAGGAATAAAGATATTCTGCCTACAAAATAAAATACATAGCTTATATAATATGATTAACATTAATCATCAACTCATTTCAAACATGTTGATGTATACTTAACTACTCCCTTTGAAATAAAACTGCTTTTAATACTTAGAAAATTAGGAATATAATATTTATGACATAAAGAAAATTTCTATGATTATTTTGCATTTAATACCTTCCTATTGAGCATTTAAAAAACACTTGTAAAATATTGGTTTTCAAAATCCTTACCTGAATTACTGCAGGAATAGCTTGCCCTAATTACCTAAACCAGAGCACATGTTGCTGTAGACCCTGTTATCTAGCCAAGAGCAAATTGAAACTTTGGTTTGGCATAGTACTAACTTGAAAGACTTTTATTATGAAAATAATTGTTAAAATTAGTAACAAATGTAAGAAGGCTGCCTTTTGTAGCCTTCAAACAGATTGAAAGATGTTGCTTTTAAGCATTTAAAAGTCCATGGTAATCTTATGGCCGTAGTTTTATACTGTCTGTCTCAAACGGAAGCAGGCTATAATCCACTCATCCACTCATATTTCATATAGACAATTCGAAACAATTTATTCTATAGCACTTATACTAATTCAAAAGAAAAAAATGGGGAAAAGATGAAGGAAGAGAAGAGGAAGGAGAGAGGGGGAGAAGAAAATGATAGTTAAACAGCTGAAAATTATCAGAACAGAGAGTGTTAGTTTTAAAAGAAACCCTTCCAAGGGAAAGATTTCTCCACACATTACCAAGACACCATGAGTTGAACTAGGGAATATTTAGAATGCTGACATAGTGTGAGTCATCTGGAAAGAGCTGAACACATTTGATCAACCCAGGCAGTCATTAGGATGTTTTGTCTACATAGTGAATCCAAACATCTGTGAATTTGAACATATGAATGTTACTAAAATATCCAGAGAATTAATTGAATTTTTGCACTTTTGACAAGAATATGTTCTCCCATTTGATATTCATCCTGTCAGATTTATCCAGACTGACTTTAATTGATTTAATAATCTGTTATGATTTCAAGTGTTTTATAGTTTCATAATTTATTCATATAAACTCTTAATTTAAGTAGAGTCTATAGAGTCATCAGATGTTTGTTTAGAATATGAAATATTAAAAATCTAAATGAATAATCATAAATAATTCAAACCAAGTGGGACGTATGTATAGCATACAGTTCATGTGGGTAGAGCACGTATAAAATGCCTAGTTTCCTTCTTCAAACAACTGCTCTAAATGAATATGCATTCTGTAACTGTTTATTCCAGTATGTGAAGGAGTATTTTCACAGATGTTCACAGAACATCATAAAACCACTTGTAGTCAAAAGACTCACTGTCCATTACTTTTCCTACAACCATTTCCTGGGTGCTACTGTAGATAAAAGTTAATTTTTACTACAGAAAACTGTCTGAATATACAACTAAATAAATATTTTGATACTAAATAAGCCCCAGGGAGGGATTCTGGAAGAGCATACAAAATGCATGGATGCTTTAGGGATAAGAGTTTGATATATTTTATCCTAGAAGAGAGATGACATGCTCCAGGTAACATTTTCCTGCATTGTATGCTTTTTCCAGAGGGATACGCATTGTGGTGGCACATACTAGAGCCATGGTGAGCTTATTGTGGAGATAACGAAAATCATTAATCAAGAACATTCCATGCATGAATCTAGAAGACAGAGATTTTGCATTTGTCTTTTTAAAACAACTGCCATGTGCTAAGTTGAACTCCTCTTCCCCTTTTCTTGTGAAGAGAAATTATAATTTTCAACATGGCAGATTAGCAATATTCCTTATGTCCCAGATATCTGGTAGCTAGTTAGTTCTTCTGTCCTGCCTGATATAGAACATTCTTCATGAAATATGAAGAACCTTTAATCGCAGCACTCAGGTGGCAGAGGCAGGTGGATCCCTGTGAGTTCAAGGCCAGTCTGATCTACAGTGCAAGTCCAGGAGAAACCCTTCTCAAAAAAACAAAAACAAAAAAAAAGGGAAATCATATATCAAGAAAAATTATTTTTATATGTCCACTACAAGTAGACTTAGATTAAAATATGAAATTTAATATATAATTAAAATAAGAATTACATATACTGTATTGCAAAGTTTCTTATCCACCCTACTCCCCAGCTTCTTCCAACCAACAAAACTCCATTCCCTTTTTTCTCTTTCCATTTAGAAAACAAGCCAACAAAGAAACAAATGAGCAAAAATCAATCTAAAAAAAGGAAAACCATAAGAAACATGTTCTCTCTTTCTTTCTCTCTCTCTCTCTCTCTCTCTCTCTCTCTCTCTCTCTCTCTTTCTCTCTCTCTCTCATTTACAAGCACACTACCACAAACACAAAACATGAAAGCACAAAAATCAGAAAATATGTAATATGCAAAAGATGAATAAAACAAAACAAAATACCCAAACAGATAAATATGAGACAAAATTACTAAAAAAATTAAATTGCATTCATATTGTGTTGACCATCTACTACTGGACATGGGGTCTATACTTGTGTGGTTAATAAACGCAGTGCGACTTCATTGGAGAAAGCTAGTTATTCCTTTTCAAGTGGATGTCAATTGCAGATAAATTCTTGGTTAGAGATGTGATCCAGTGTCCTGTTACCCCTCTTTTTCATTGCTGGGATCTACTCTGGATCTCTGCATGCTTCCACAACCTCTATGAGTTCTTCTTGTTCTTGCTCTTGTTCTTGTTCTTGTTCTTGTTCTTGTTCTTGTTCTTGTTCTTGTTCTTGTTCTTGTTCTTGTTCTTGTTCTTGTTCTTGTTCTTGTTCTTGTTCTTGTTCTTGCTCTTGCTCTTGCTCTTGCTCTTGCTCTTGCTCTTGCTCTTGCTCTTGCTCTTGCTCTTGCTCTTCTTCTTAATCATCATCTTCTTCTTCTTCTTCTTCTTCTTCTTCTTCTTCTTCTTCTTCTTCTTCTTCTTCTTCTTCTTCTTCTTCTTCTTGTTCTTCTTCTTCTTCTTCTTCTTGTTCTTCTTCTTCTTCTTCTTCTTCTTGTTCTTCTTCTTCTTCTTCTTCTTCTTCTTCTTGTTTTTGTTCTTCTTGTTCTTGTTCTTGTTCTTGTTCTTCTTCTTCTTCTTCTTCTTTTTGTTCTTCTTGTTCTTGTTCTTCTTCTTCTCCTTCTTTCTTCTTCTTCTTCTCCTCCTAGTCCTTGTCCTCCTCTTCCCCCTTATTCTCCTCCCCCTCCTCCTCTTCCTCCTCCTCTTTTTTTTATTTTTTGGTTTGTTTGTTTTGGGTTGTTTGTTTGTTTGGGTTGTTTGTTTGTTGAAGCAAACTGCAGGGTTTCTTCTGCAGTCCTGGCTCTCCTAAATTCACTTGTGTAGACCAGGCTACCCTTGAAATCACAAAGGGCCACCTGCCTCTACCTCCCAAGTGCTGGGATTAAAAATGTGTGCTACCACACCTGGCATCCTCTCTATGAGTTCTTATTTGTGCCAGTTCTGTTGTGCCCGGAAGACACTGTTTTCCCCTTGTCACCCATCCCATCTGACAAGTCCATTCCTTCCCTTTTTCTTCTGCATAGTTCCTGGAGCCCTGAGGGGAGGCATTTGATGAAGATATCTCATGGAGAATTGAATGTTCAAAAATTATCTACTCCCTTCACATTTCCAGTTCTGGATCTCCTTGCTAGTTCCCATTTACCCCAAGAAAAAGCTTTTTTGGTGATGGCTGAGCCTTATGTAGCCACTGGTAGCCCTGAGTAGAAATCAGAATTATTTTATTTGTTAATTGTGTTTTTAGTAGAATTTTTAAATGATTTTACTTGTTTGTTATGAGAGATTTATTATGTGTTTTTTATAAATTCACTTTCTAATGCGGATAATACCATAGAAGGAATTTCTATCTAAAAACACACATAAAGCAAGAACTTGGAGAAGAGGAAAATAATGTTTGAAGAAGGCTGCAAGAGGAAAAGTAGATAGCAGGGGTTTGTAATTCCATGAGGAAGGAACACCAAACACACAAGAAAAACAAAACAAATTAAAAAAAGAAAAAGAACCCACACTTTGTCTTAAAGTAGCCATATTGCTATCCAATAAATTTTATGCTTATTAAAATAAATAAAGGTATAAAGAAGATAATGTTAATGATATGAAAAATCAAAATTACATAGTGTAGAGAATAATGGATACTAAAAGAAGACTTGTATCTGAATATGTAAAACATTCATGCCTACAAATAAACAATAAGTAGACACCTGCCAAAATAAAACAACTAATCCGTTTGTTAAACAGAATAGCAATTACGAGATTGGCCAATGTTGAAGACCAAACTCTGCCAACATAGGGTAAGCAAGTCCTCAATAGTTCCTACCTCACAAATATGTCTGCAACATATATTGGGCCAGAAGGCTTACGATGATGCTCCAACATTATAGAGAGTTTTGGGTGACTGTTCAGGTAGCAAACTGTCTCTGTCATCTTTTCACTTGGAAAGCTACTAATCTGCACTCCCAGCATAATTACTCCCAGGTAATCAACTTTGTTCCTTCTCAAGTCTCTGATGCAGTTGAAGACCAGATAGTTTAGTTTTACATTATGCTTAGTTGTTTAAAGGTTAAGGTGTTTTTAGGCCTAGATAGATGTTTTAAGTTGATAATGACAAGATATGATAGATATTGATTTACATTAAGTGTTTAGATGTTTCCTTCGTGGCTGTCAAATACAAATAGACAAAACACTAATAATGTAACCTTTATGTAATTCCTGTTTTTGCCATAGTTCTTCTTGCTATAGGTAGTTTATTGTATATATATGTAATAACAATAATGTATATGTAAAAAATAAAAATGTTAAAAAATAAAACTCCTAATATAGAAAAAAGACTTCATTATTAAAACCATCAACAGCACTGTACCCCCAAACTAGTTGATTCACACTTATCACAGAGAAGTAACTGTAAATACTGGAAAAGTAAAAGGAATAAACTTCTTTCAAATATATTCAGAGGGAATAAAGGAATGACAAAGAATCATTAAGGCATTCATTTTATTTGATATATAAGTAGATAGATTACATGTATTAGCTGCTAAATGAGGGCTCAGTAACAATGAAGTAATCCAGAGCTTTGAACACTCAGTGAAAACATGATGTTTGGAAGAGCAATAGAGGCTTACCTTGTTGGCTCTTTCCACTGCATCAAGCTGAGAAATGAAAAAATATGACAAAAAAAGGTTGTATATGGTAAAAGTAGTGAAAATATGAGTTTATTAAGGATTTATAACAGTGAACTGTTGTAAATAAATTGTACTTTGTTATGATAGCCTTTAATATAGAAAATGCAATAATCCACATTGTTCTATGTTAAGACAAATTTTAAAAATGGTGAGTTTAGAGTATCTTATACAAGTGAGAATGAAATAAAATGACTATAGCCTGGATCAACGTTTAATATGTACAATCTGTGTCTACTTTGATACCCCAAAGTTTAAAGACTTTATGAATCTCAATAATATATTGTGAATTAAGGTCCCATTGCTAAGCCAGACATAAATAAACTGATAAATCTCAAAAAAAATTTTATTTTTTTTATTTTTTTTTTTAATTTTTTTTTTTTAGATTTTTTTCTCCTTTATTAATTTATTCTTGTTACATCTCAATGGTTATCCCATCCCTTGTATCCTCCCATTCTTCCCTCCCTCCCAATTTCCCCTTATTCCCCTCCCCTATGACTGTTCCTGAGGGGGATTACCTCCCCCTCTATATGATCATAGGGTATCGGATTGAGCTAGAAATGATCATAATGAGTGAGTTAACTCAAAAAATTTTTTAAAATGCTTAAAATTATTCAGCATAAAGCATTATAAAATTCATAAAGTAAAGTTAGCATATATTGTCAAACAAAAAGAAAAATACAACCATATTTTAACATTATTACTTGTGCATAATGTCTGTATAGTTTTTGTGCATAGCGTGATAATTCATCATGTTATATGTGTGATGATAAAAGCTTGTAATTAGCCATTCTACCATCTTAAAACTTCGTATGAAATTGGAAAGTTCCAATTCTCCTTCTAATTTGGATATATGTAGTAGTTGTCCAATATTGTGATACTCCTGTATCAATGCCTTCTAATAAAGTGATGTCTGTGAAAGAGTAGAATGTCTCAAATGAGCTGTGTAATTGAATAGGATAATATGTCATTGTATAAGATCTACTCTCGTATTACATGATAGCTCTGGTTTAGAATTTATTTAATTTAAAATTATAAAACAAGGTATTAAATATCACAATGTCTTTTCTAATAAAGTATGTTTTAGTGATTATCCTTTAGTGCACTGCCTTCATGTCATTCTTTCCACTTCCTGTGTCTCTAATAAGTCTTTCTTTTATATGTAATATTTTTCTTTTTCTCACCCCTTGTCTTTTCTTATTAACCATTTTTTACTTTCTTTTCATCTTCTTTCTGAAATTTAAAGGTATTACCAACATTTACACCCATTTACACATATGTGCACTTTCACTATTTATTCTTCCGTTAGTGGGCTTCTAGCTTAGTTGAATATCTTTGCTTTAATCAATCGAGCCGCAATAAACACGCATGTGTAACTATTTCTTTGTTAGGGGTACAGTCCTTTGACTGTGTACACAGAGGCCCTATAATTGGTCCATTTGATACTCTACTTCTTATTCGGTGAGGAAACTTTTATACTGATTTCTACGATGGCCACTGTAGTTTACACTCACACCATCAGTAAGTATTCCTTTTTCCTCCACAAGTTCACCAGTGTTTGTTATTACTTTTTTTTTTTTAATGGACGCTATTGTAACTGGGATTTACTGACCTCTCATCAGAGTTTTAATTTGCATCTCTCAATGTGTAATAGTGTTCGACACCTTTCAAAGTCCTTATTGGCCATTTTAGAGTCTCTTCTTTTGAGAATTTCTGTGTGTTTCATTAGCCAACATGTTGACTGGTATTTTTGTTTGCCATTCATATTTGTATGTCTTTGTATGTTTTTAGTGTCTAGCTTTTTTTCCCAAGCCTTTGGAAATTTCGTATGTTGAAGCCCTGTAGGAAGTATTGCTGACTAGATAGTTTCCAATTGTGTGGGATATGTTCTCTGTGGGGCAGAATAGTTAAAGAGTCATTTAGTCCTATCTGTTGATTTTTAAAATATATTTTATTAATTTATTCATATTATATCTCAATTGTTATCCCATCCCTTGTATCCTCCCATTCCTCCCTCTCTCCCATTTTCTCCTTACTCCCCTCCCCTATGACTGTGACTGAGGGGGACTTCCTCCCCCTGTATATGCTCATAGGGTATCAAGTCTCTTCTTGGTAACCTGCTGTCCTTCAGAGGAAGGATATCTGTTGATTCTTTGGGAGGAGACCGGTTATTGGAGATCTGGTACAGAAGTTCTTGCTTAAACTCTAAACCTGCATCCTGAAACATGTTTCATATCTTTGGATGAATATAATTAATTTTAACAGTTTGTTTTACATTAAATAGTTTCCAACGATTATAGAAAATACACCAGGGAACAGTGGCTGAAACTTTCATTGAAATGAGATAGGCATTTGTCTTTTGAATCATCATTCCAACATTTCAGGTCTTTTTCAAAATAGGAGAAAATGAAAGAAAACCACATTTTTGGTGACAAACGGTAGTTTGTTTCTTTACTTCTGATTAAATTGACTGATGTTAAGTTGAGCTCAGTTTCTTACAGCTGCATTTGCACATTAACTGTTTTCTTCTTTGTCTATTTTTTGTCCTGGCCATTAGGACTTTTCTTGTTTTATCCCTAATGTTTTGTGCATGATTGGTGTTAAAATCAGGCTAATGAATCTGTTTCAAATCTAGTCTCAGAACATCATTGGTATTAAATTTTCCAATGATTACCTAAAGAGTATTTAATTATATTTTCAAGGTTATTGATATTTTTCATGATGATTTAATTTCATTATATTTCTGCTTAGGGAGATGTGGGCAATTTTCTTGGTCAAATCTTTGCTTCAGCACGAAAGAATTTAAATGAATGGTTTGGCTGAAAGTCTATGTGGGGAAGGGGATGAGGAGAGCAGGGGAGTGCCTTTGACATGAACACTGGTGCCTGTGATTTCATCACTGCTGGTTAGCAGAGAAGCCCTTTAGGAACACAGAGGAAGGGAATTCAGGCTATCCACATGAGATCTGGTAGGCTGTGGTCAGAGGGTGGGGGAGGAAGACCCCAACTGTCAGAGATTTAGGGGAGGGGAGAGGGGCAGACAAGGGAGGGAGGGTGGGAAGGGGAAGAAAGAGTGAAGAGACTACAATTGAGAGGTAATGTGAATAAAATATAATAAGTCTACTGTTTTATCCCATGCATTTAAGTTAAAGGTATCATTTCTTCACTGCTTATCAGATTTTTAAAGACTATAAAAAATAGACAAGAAATCAAAATGACACTAAGTATAATTGGAGCTGTCAGCCTTAGAGACATCAATGCCAAACTTTTTTGTCTTTGGGAATGTATGCAATAGAGAGAATTTAAATAATCATTATTTTTAAATAAGAAAAGGAAATGATATTGACAACATTATTAACAAAATAAGCCAGTTGGACTTCTTTTCTTCCTATCTACTTGAACAGTGGAATTCCCATGATGTGTACCATTATTTGTTGTAAAACATATTAATAAAATTCTTGAAAGCAGAAGGAAACAAACACTAGATATGAATTATCCATTAACTATGTCTCCAACTAATTATAAATTATTAACACTATAGCCAACTCTGAATGATAAGTCAGTGTCCACCTAACCTTTACCTGGACATTGACTCAAATGTCTTGCTTTAGGGAGTAGAAGAAATGTGGGCGTAATGCTCACAATAAAATTAATACAGCCCATATATTTTTGGATACTATGGAAAATGGTTTCCATATATAAAAATGTACTACTGGACTATTGATTTGTATATTGTCATAACCCCTCGATTCAAGTTACTACAAAGGAAATCTATAGGGGATAACTAAGAACAGATTGCAGAAGAACATTTTAACCAAGCTTATTCTGTGCAAACACTCCAACCTTTAATATCATTAGAAGACATCGACTATGTCAAGTGATATTGTCAGGGCTCTATTCACACACCATTAAGGTTGTCATATACTTGAATCAACACTTCTAAGCATCATTTTCAAGTTTGTAAAGATATTACCTTTCCTTTTTTCATACCCTGGAACAATGTCTAGGTCTCTTGGGTCTTACAAAGTTTTGAGTTGGATATTCCTTGGGATACTCTAAGCTACCCCATGGCTGTAACACCATCCACAAACAGCTCTATTTATAAGCAGGTATTATGACAGTTTTTAAAAATAGAAAAAAAAACCAAAATGTGTACTTTATATTTCCTATTTTTAGCTAATAAAATAATTTTCTCTACTTTGTTCCAGAAGTATACATAGTTAAGTTTGATTTTAAAATATCAACTATTATAGTTCTTATCTTTATTTTTTCTTCTTCTTCTCCTTCTAAGGAAAAAGCACTCCTTGCTATCTTCTCCATCTCTCTCTGTTTCTCACTCTCTCTGTCTCTGTCTCTCTGTCTCCATGTCTCTCTGTCTCTCTCTCTGTCTCTGCCTCTCTCTCTCTCTCTCTCTCTCTCTCTCTCTCTCTCTCTCTCTCCATCTTTGCCTTTCTCTATCTCCCCTCCTCTCTCTTTTCCTTCCATTGATTGCTTCTTAATAAATTTTACAAACTGTGGTAATTATTGAATGACTCACCCAAATCCTACTGACTAGAAGATACATTTATATAAAATGATGAATGTGATTCAGCATCCATTCTAAGTAATTCTACAGAGAGTCAAAGTCACGAAGCATTTTTCGACAATACCACTTTTACAGAGAGTAAGAAAAACACTAAAATACAATTTTATGCCTATAAAATAATATAATAACCATTAATAACAGTCAATAAAGTATATAAAGATGATTAACAAACCAAAACAACTGGCCATCTCCCTTATCTAACTGTCCTAAGCTGAACAAATTGCATATAATTTACCACTATTTTCTGTGTAGATAGATATCTATTAGAAACAAATGTACATTCGTTACCAAAAAAAAGTGAATGAAATCCCAAAATTGATTTCTTTCTACTGTCAAATTCATGCTGTCTTCAAGAACTTTGTAATGAAATATAAATTAATTTTACTTGGCTGGGATATACTTTTGCTTCTCTTTTTAATTTGGTGAAAATGTACAGTTGTTATAATTGATCTTACCTAATTGAATCCTCTATCAAGCATAGACTTTTCTAATCTAATTTAGAATATAAACCTGGTTATTCTTCAGGGATTTTTACAGACTTCATTATATTCCTTCACACATTTTACTCTTCTTTTACTTCTTCCCTAGAGACACCTAATTCATCAATGCCTTAACATAATAGACTCTGACTATTTTATCCATCTGCTTATTCTCACATGCTCTTCTTCCTATAATATACCTGTGAATAGTTTTGTCCCCTATTTCACTCCCTTTATAATATCATCTTTGTGTTGTCTCAATACTGCGTAGTTCCCTCCACTGTCTTGATTATACACTTACATTAACAGACAAATACAACACAGAGACAATTTGCCACAATGATTAGAAAATACTGAAGATTAAAATCCATTGCTTCACAATATCACCTTTCAATCTTTTCTTTCATTTATTTAAATATGAAAAATGTAAATCATGGCAATCATGTGTTATCATTTAAATAGTGTTACCTATTGTGACTGCCCAGCTGCATTTGTTGTGTATTTAATTTATTGCGCTATTGTATTGCACTATTGTATTGTATATACATCAATGATGATTAAACACTATTTTAGAAGTAAATTTAAATGAAGTTATTGTAATTGACTAATATTAGTTGTTGATTAATTTGACTTCAAGTTTATTATTCTTCATTTATACAATAGCATCAGAAATAAAACCTTGTTTGTGGCGTTGACAGTTAAGCAGCTGGGATAAAACAATTCTCACAAGTAGGTTGATATTTAAAAAAAATTGAGAAATGATATGAACCACAAAATAAGTGCAAAATGTTAAGAAATAATATATTTCTCTTTACCCAGTTTTCTTTCAGGTTTTGCCTTTGGCTTTAATACCAAAGCTTATAAAGTCACACATATGACCACATTACAATGTGTCTGGCTGAGAATTCTCATTATTATGCCATTCTGGCCTTCAGCCAGACTATGTGTGTGCCCCTATCCTCAGAATTAGGCAACTTATCCCTTGTGCAGGCACCGATAGCCATATGCTCCAAAATACACATTAAGTAAAGAACTCATCTTTAGATATCTTGGTAGTGTAATTTAGGCAAAAGCAGTTGCTGTTAAGTCAGAGTCTCACATCTTAAGAAAGACAATGACTTGTGACCCTGTAGAAACATGAGCTATTGCTTATTCGGTGCCAGCACTGTCTTCTCCTTGAATTCCCTATCAGTGTCATGCTGACTTTGGAAATTTGGACAACGGGAGGTAGGGTTTATGATGCAGGCCAGCTGGTTTTGAAGAGCCAGATGCTCAAAAATACTTCCCTGCCTCTCAAGGCATGGCTGATAATGCTGCAGCTCAGGAGGGTTGCCAGCCACATGTGGGTTATGAATAAAGCAAAACTCAATGAGGTGTGCACTGACAGAGTGTTGATTTCCAATAAAATATTGAACATATAAACTGACAAATAACAACTTATGGAGTCATACTATATCTTACATTGCATCTAAATATATCATTGCTTTATCTTATTTTGGTCTCACAAATATCTGGGAAGCTGAGACTAATGTTGACCTTATTTTCCAGCTGACGAAACCAAGGATCCATGAGGTTAAGTGCTTTTACACAAATTGCACAGTGGAGAAGTGACAGGACTAAAATTTAAACCCAGAAAAGGCTAATTCCAGAACTCAAGGATCTAAACCTGTGTCACGTTGCTGTGAACCCTCTAGTCATTGAAGCCAGATTTAAAGTATGTGGATAAATGCCATGTCAAACCTTTTTAAAGCATTCCAAAGACTTTTCTTTCAAGATTAATTGAGGAATGGATCCTTTGAAATTTCTGTTAAAGGAGAAGAGGGTACTACATTAAAATAAAATCAGCAATTCCAATGACTTCATTTGAACTCAAAATGTAGTTTCTACTTTATATTATTTTTGTCAAAATATTCTAGATGATCTTTTGTTTATGAGACATATTTTAGTTTATACAATAATAAACTCTGATTTTAGTCATAATTTTCTGCATAGTTTCTTTTCACACCAAACAATTTCTACCCATGAATATTAGCTAGTTGCCTGCAATTTAATTTGAATATGACACTACCTGGCCTTATAGACACTAAAAGGAAGGGGTACCCAACATGGCTTCTACTTCAGATGCTTCCTGGAAATCTAAGTCCCAATATTTCTTTAAGTCATTGTCTGATTTGTTTTTTTCTGAGAAAAAGATTCCTATAAACTCTCACTTGGGTACAATGAGTTAAAACACTGGCTTGTAAAGCCTTGGAATGTGTTTTACATACTGTAAAGTATGCAACTTTTAGTGTCAAATAGCATGCATAGAAGGAAAAATTTTTGCAGGAGAGCACGCCAGAGCCACTCCAGTCCTATTTAGCTGCACCTCACTTCTAACCCAGGGCTCACAAACTCAGAATCTCTCAAAGCCCCATCACTCATAGAATTTTGTGTGTGTTTCTATACTTAGGTAGGAATTAATTATAGGCCATTAGAGATTGTGCCATTTTCTCAATCTTAGTCACCTCTCAGCCCAGAAAAAGGGTCAATAAGACTGCATCTCCCAATCTTTCAATCAAGTTAAGGTTTTGCTGGTGGCAAGTGTCCATCTTGACTCTGTCCAGAGTCCTAGAGCAACCATCAGTTCTTTAATCATATAAAGAGTATTCATCTATCATTCCAAAAGTCCAAGTACTTTAGGAACCACAAGAAACCATATATATACTTTAAAAGTATATATATCATATATATTTATATGCTTTTAAAAGGTTTAATATAGAATTTATCCACACATATATGTATATATGCATATATATGCATTTTATTTTATTGCATAATTGAATAAACTTCTAAGTTGATTTATATTAAGACAACTACTATTTAAATTCACATTAGACTTTTGAAATAATAAAAATATTAAGATTAGTAAATATATTATTATGTGTATTCATTGAGGTTTATTTTTCTTTTATGAAGTATATCAAGGGGAAGGAAAATCAATGCTAGTTTAATTTGTTTCATTCTGCTGACTTTCATTAAACATACAAAAATCAATAGCTGCCTAGCACCTTCTAGGCACTGAGGTCACAAAGATGGGTATACCAAATGATCTCAAACTACGGAGAAAAGAATATGTGAATAGAGCAAGCGATGGTTAATGCAAACACAGTCTTCTGTGGGATTAATGGTACCAGTGTCAACATGGAGGAAGTAGAAAGTCCTTGGGATAAGACGGTTAGAGAAACTTCTGAGAGGGATGTATCCAAAATAATTGAATGACACTTGGGTGAATAAAACACATGACAAATTCCCAGTATACAAAGAGACTTATAGTACTGCCACTGCACTATCTGCCTTCTGTAGTGCATTTAGGAAAGAGCTGAAACGTTTTAGTGAGGAGTTAAAAGTGGTCAAAACGGAAGTGAGAAAGGTAGCCCGTGACAGACTGTATATGGCACTGCCCATGATGTTAAGCAGTTTTAAATTTATCCTGTGAATATTAAGTCAATGAAGATGTTTAAACAAGGCAGGACATGATCTGATTTCTAATTTGGAAAGATAATATCTGTCGATAGAGAGTGCATCTAGGAGAAATGTTGGATGGAAGCCAGCCAAAGGCGTAGATACCAGCTACGGGATGCATATGGGACACGAGGGAAAATGATGGATGCTAGAGCCAAGGTCAAGGCAGCTGAACAGAGCCAGGCTGACGTGCCTGTAGCAGGTAGAACTTGGACTTCTCAGTGAACGGGGTTTGGAAAGTGAATGGATAGAAATGTGCCTCAGAGCTGGGCGTAGTGGCGTACGCCTTTAATCCCAGCACTCAGGAGGCAGAGGCAGGCGGGTCGCTGTGAGTTCGAGGCCAGCCTGGTCTACAAAACGAGTCCAGGACAGCCAAGGCTACACAGAGAAACCCTGTCTCAAAAAAACAAAAAAACAAAACAAAACAACAAAAAACAAAAAAAAAACAAAAAAAAAAAAAAAGAAAGAAAGAAAGAAAAAGAAATGTGCCTCAGAAGACTCCTAAGTTACTGACAGGGCCATGTCTTTTGAAGTGAAGACTGGCATAAAGAAGGAGAAAGAAAATGCTGAACACAATAATTACTTTGATGGTGGGAGGGGTGTTTAAGAGGCAAGCCTTCAGCAAGAAATTCAAGTGCAATTATTTAGTGACCCTTAAAGACTCGGTTTTCCTGAGAACTCAAGATTCAAAACTGCTTAAGTGGTTGTCAGGAATTGAAAGTTTTAATAAGCTGCTAATCAGTGCAACAAGACATACCCACATACTTAAGAGTGGCATTTGCATTTAACCTATGCATTGAGTAATATAAGGATATGAGAAGAAAATCTGAGAGATTCAACAATTATATATATATAGTTATATATAACAGTTATATAAAAAAATGTGTCAAACATATAGTCAACTTAAAGGTTAAAACAGAAGGAAGCACTATTTCCTGACTTTTAGTTTTTGTGCAATTAACTGTCCTTTAGCTCTTATTTATTTTTTGGTCTAGTTATTTTTCTGCTGATAAAGTAAAAGTGCTATTGACAAAGTAGACAAAAGAAAGACATTTAACTTAAAAATGTAGGATCAATTGCATGAAGTAAACCACTCCTAAGCATTCACTAAGATTCACTCCTGCAATAAATACTTGTTGCGTATGAAGAATTTCATAATGGAAGATAGCCACCAAGCTGCAAACTGTAGTATGTCTGAGATACAGTCTTGACTAAACGCAAAATTTCTGTGACTTTGGATGGCTTATTTAAATTCTTTTTTTTTAATTTAATTTTATTTTATTTTATTAATTTATTCATATTACATCTCAATGGTTATCCCATCCCTTGTATCCTCTCATTCCTCCCTCCCTCCCAGTTTCCCCTTACTCCCCTCCCCTATGACTATGACTGAGGGGGATTTCCTCCCCCTGTATATGCTCATAGGGTATCAAGTCTCTTCTTGGTAGCCTGCTATCCTTCCTCTGAGTGCCACCAGGTCTCCCCATTCAGGGGACGTGGTCAAATATGAGGCACCAGAGTACGTGTGAAAGTCAGACCCCACTCTCCATTCAAGTGCGGAGAATGTCCTGTCTATTGGCTAGATCTGGGTAGAGGTTTGACGTTTACAGCCTGTATTGTCCTTGGCTGGTGCCATAGTTTGAGCGGGACCCCTGGGCCCAAATCTACCTATCATAATGTTCTACTTGTAGGTTTCTAGGATCCTCTGGATCCTTCAACTTTGCCATTCTCCCATGCTTCTCTCATCTAGAGTCCCTATAGGATGTCCTCCCCTCTGTCCCAGTTTTCTGGTTAGTGAAGGCTTTCATGGGACATGCCCCTTAGGCTAGTATGCAGCTATAAGTGACTATATACCATTTGAGTCTTTCTGCTTCTGGGTTAACTCACTCATCATGATCATTAGTTAATCATTTATAAAATGAATAACAGCATCAATCCCATGAGATAAATGTGCATGTGGATAAGAGTGTATAAAGTACATAGAGCAGTATTTCAAGGGGGGTCACGGTAATATTACACAGATATCATTGCCGCTATTATTGCAATGGTACCCAACCATGTTTTTTGGACCATTGAGAGTAAAGACTATTGAGACACATTTTAAAATCACTGCTTTTATTTGGGAACACTAGTCTGATGTGTTCAGATTTAGAGAGTTCAGGTATCTCTTCTCTTATAAAGTGGAAAATAAGGTGGTGCACACCTTTAATCCTAGCACTTGGGAGGCAGAGACAGGAGGATCATTGTGAGTTTGAGGCCAGCCTGGTCTACAAAGCAAGTTCAGGACAGCGAGGGCTACAGAGGAACCCTGTCTCAAAAAGCCCAATAAATAAATAAATTAATAAAAGAAAGTGGAAAATAACAGCAATTCATATGCAAAGTATCAAAATGAAAAGATCCATTAAAATAATATATTAATGGTAAAGAATTGCAAAGTGAGCAAATTCATCCTACGTTTTGGAGATAGTCTATCCATTTTTAAAATTCAAACAATATGTTTGCTGTATAAAAAAGAACTCATTCTAGTTGCACTGCATCATAGTTTATTACTGAGTTGAATTTTGACAATTTCATTCAGGATCACAACAAACATATTTACTATGTCATCTATTTTTTTCCTTCAACACTATTTTATTTAATTATTAATATATTTATTTATTTATTTCTACATCTTGACCTCAGTTCACTTTCTCCATCTTCCTCCCATTACATTTCCCCTACCTCTCCTCTTTCCCCACCTCCTCCCTCCACTTCTCGTCCTCCTCCCTTTCTCTTTAGTAAAAGTGCAGGCCTCCCATGAACATCAAACAGCTATGGCACAACACGTTGCATTAAAACTAAGTGCTTTCTCTCCTGTTAATGCTAGATGAGGCATACTAATAGGACAAAAGGGTGCCAAAAGCAGATGACAGAGTCAGAGACAGCCCTTGGTCCCACTGATCAGAGCCCCCCGCCCCCAGTAAATACCATGCGAAACAACTGTAACTCATGTGCAGAAGGCCAGGTAAGTCCCATGCAGGCTCCTTGGTTGTTGGTCCAAACTCTGTGAGCTCCTATGAGCCCAGGTTAGCTGGTTATTTGGATTTTCTTGTCATGTGATTGACTCTCCTCGCTCCATAATCCTTTCTTCCCCTCTTTTGCAGGATTTCCCAATCTCTTCCTCCTGTGTAATGTCTGATGGTGGTTCTATGAATCTGTTTCCATCATATGTTGGCAGAAAGCCTGTATGGTGATAATTGGGCTAGGCATCATAGAGCGAACTATCATTAGGAATTCTTATCTCCTTTCCAAACCTATCACCGCCACTTTCTACCTTTCCACTTCCAATTACTCCTGTCTCCCCCCGCCCCCTCACATAAACTCCCTTCCATTCAAGTCTGTTTCCCACAGTCAGTAATTTAGGTTTTGTTGTGTGACATATTTAGTATAACTACAGCTATGTGTGACCATTAGGTTGTCACTAGCCACTGCAGCCAGGTGTGATCTTCAGAGAGTACACAAATACAGGCCATCTTTCCATTGTCCTGAGTCTAATGTAGGAAATAGTTAAAGGGATGGGGCGGGGCCTTCTGATTCTCTTCCCTATACTTCTATAGCTGACCATGTGCCCACTCTGGTGCAGAGTCATCCAGAGTTGTTGAGATTTCATGATTACAATGGGTTGTATTACCAATATGATGTCACTGTCAGCTCATCTTGTCTTCTGATTCCTGTAGTATTTCTATCCCCTCAGGAATACCATGCCCTGAACTTTGGAAGAGATGCTAGAAATGTCTTCATTCAGGTTAAGAATACAACGGTCAGAATCATGCATAGTCATAAGTCTTTGCATTTATCACACTCACTAGAAAGAGTAACCTCTCTGATTACAGCCAAGAGTGGCAAAAGTGTTTGCGTGCAGACATATTTACAATAGTTTGACACCATGTCAATTTAACTAAGCAACATAAATATGCCTTCACCCCATCCATCCAAGGACCCATGATTGCTTCCACTATGAACTTTTGAGCAGGTTTATAACACCGATTACAGGTTCTTTCATGAGAAATGGGCCTCAAGTTAAATTGTAGAATAGTTGGTTACTTCCATATCAGCTACGACACTCGTTTACAAGTGTGATGGTACTGTTTCATAGTCAGACTCACATCTGGGTAATGTTATTGAATTAGTCAGTGTTCTCCAGACTGGAAGAACTTATGATTTATTAGAATATTAGAATGACATACAAGCTATGATCCAACTAATCTAACAGTGACAGGCTATGAATGTAAAGTCCAGAAGTTGCTCAGCCCACAAGGCTGTATGTCCCAGTTTGTCTCCAGTAGATGCTAGAATTCCCATGAAGTTGGCTCTAATGCCTGTGAAGGAATGGACTTGCTAGCAAGCAGGCAAAGAGCAGAAGCTTCCTTCTTCCGTGTCCGCACACAGGCTTCCAGCAGAAGGTGTGGCTCAGACTTATTAAATATCTTCCTCCCTCAAAAGTCTGGAATAAAGGTGTGTTCGCGTAATCTAAACCGAGCCAAATAAATTACGTCACAGGTGTGTCTTCCATATCTGAATTGTAGTTCATTCTGGATGTAGTCAAGCATACCTGCCATTGTCTTTTCCCCTAGAAGCTTCTACAGTATCTCCCAGAACTAGGAAAACTGGCAGGGAGGACACTTCTGGGTTTGTTTCTTAATTTCTATTAGCGTGATTATCTTCAGCAAATAGTCTTATGATTGATTTCATATAAAGAAGAAATTTGTTGTGAACCAAAGGAATGCCTTCAGCCTGTATTATCTGAGGTTCTCTAGTTCTTTCCTTACAAATAACTCATAAGCAATTATCTCATAACTTAGTCTGGGTTATTATGACTAGACAATGATTACCGTTTATTTTTAAGTTATTATTTTTTTGGTTTTTTTTGAGACAATTTCTCGGTGTTAGCCTTGGCTGTCTTGAACTCACTCTGTAGACCAGGCTGGCCTCAAACTCACAGTGATCCACCTTTCTCTGCCTCCCGAGTTTTGGGATTAAATGTGTGTGCCACCATGCCTAGTCCCTATTTTTAACTTAAAATGTAGTAAAATACTTTTATCCAGATACATAAAAACTAAATTGTATAGCTATTTTTTTAATTTTGACGTAGATAGAATGACTGTATTTTTAATACTGTTTGCTAGAAAACTGAGTAAACTGAAAACTGCTTTTCTTACACATAGCTGTGACCTGTGAGCTTCCAAAGCAGCTCTGTGCATGCTAGTAATGCTAAGTAGAACCACTGGGACTTCATATATGGCAGAGAGGCTGTTTAAAATAATAGATCATTTACCTAAGTATTTTCTTTCCACAGCCATAAAACTGCATGCTTTCTTTACACAGTAGACATTATTTATTATACACTCAACCCCATTGTTGCATATGCCAGTAGATGAACAATGACATGATGACACGTTAGACATAACAATTTTACTTCAGAGAATAACTCACTTGTGAGACTTTCTTTAAAGAAGAAAGACCATATATATTCTGGATAAGCTGAGGTACTTCCTCCTCCTTTCAGAGAAACCTGAAGCTCAAAACTAAATCCACTGGTAATTCACCATGCATGATGAGTTTGCCAGAAGCTACGATCTAACACTATAATGTAGAAAATGACTTGAAAAATTATAAACTAATTCCATCCTCCTTACCATTTTTCTTTGAAAAATGTATTTTCGTAAACATTCATGAAAGCACATAAAGAAATGCTAATAGTATTTATAAATTATTTTTAAATGGTATCAATTCAAATGTCTAATTTGGTGTATAAAATAGATCTAATGCACAAAACCCACAATTCTTTGGAGTTATCAGTGACTCCAGGAAAAATGGTGATCATAATAAAACCCATGAGAACCAAAAGTATGTATGTTATCTATATGTAGTAATGCCACACAGATGTGAAGTCTGAGTCCGAGTAAGTTCATGTTTTTGTGAATTGATATATTCTCTTCTGAAATATGTAGAAACATGTTATTCTTACCGGGAAGAAATTGTACAATAAAATAACTGTCACGATTACTGCAGTGTCACACAGCTAGTGAAAGCATTCTTACTCTGGAGACTGTCCTACAACTTCTGCCTCTATGACTACGTGTGATGCTCAGCTTTTACCAGAGTACTATTTTTAATACGCTGTGATAATCACATCTGAATTCTGCTTCATACATCATCAGTACATAATTCACTTAGCCAATTGCATTGTGCAAGTGGGATATTATATCCTTATTAAAATTAAGTATTCAATACTGAAGAAAATCTTTTCTTCATTTCAACAAGATGTAGTGACTGTTTTCCAGATGATTGTTGGACAGATGCACCAATACTATATATTAGTAAACAAAATTTGCTTAATTGAAATCTACAGAGACTAGAAAAGAGAATGCATGGTTTTGGGAAACTAAATAAAATTGTTGTACTGTGGTCATCACAAGATACTAATTCAAGATTTCCAAGTTTTCACAAGTGCTTTGTCAACCCACTGTACTTATTTTAGCCACACTTTCCTATAGAAGCGGTAATTGTATGATTTGCATGAGGGTAGATGACTCATTGAACATAACATAAGTGCATCACGTGCTCCGTTTAGGTAAATCATGAATCCTGTTTGATGGTGTGATGGGAACCACTATTGTTTAATAAAAAATGATCTGTGGAATATGTATAAATTTTCAGATTCTGATTATAAGTAAACTGTGTGCATTAACTAGGCTTTACATATGGACATTTATAACAAGTTCATTGAAACTAAAACTTAAGTTAAAAGCAAAGTGCTTTCTAGATGTAGGTTTTAGAATAATTCATCTTGAGAGAAAGATAAAGGGCAAAGCAAACTACACTATCATTCAAGCCAATGTTTTTCTTGTTTTAATTAAATATACTTATACTCTAATAGGAGGTGGTATATTCATACAACTCAATTATAATACAAGGTTTACTTCTAATACTTTGAATGTACTAATGCAGGCCATTTAGGATAATTAAATAATACAAGTAATTGTTAGTTGATCAATTCATGGTCATGTCAATTACCAATCTGTTTTTATCACAAGAATATACACCCTAGGTTTGAGAGATAGATTTGATTCTATTCATAGATAAGGTAAAATAGTTAGAAAAGGTCTTTTAAAAAACCTTAGACACCTACAGAATATGGCACTTAAGCTGTTTTTGTGATTTTAAGAATCCTTTGACAATAAGACAGGTTAACTCCTGGCATCACCCTGCCTACCTTAGAGAAGACAATGAGCATCAAAGAACCTGCTTGTGGAGATGGTTTCAAAAGTGGAAAACCAGCCACTGTTGAAAATGTCCTCATTTCTGCTACAAACAGAATTCTGCCTATATGTGGGCTAGCTTTGATGCAGGCAGACTCGACAGCCAAACTCCTCCAAGTCAGGGTAAGAAAGTCCTCAATAGTTGCTGTCTCACAAATATGTCTGTCAGATATATTGGGCCAGAAGGCTGAAGATGATGCTCCAACGTTATAGCGAGTGACTGTCTAGTCAGCAAACTATCTCTGTCATTTTCTCATTTTGGAAGCTTCTAACTTGCAATTCTTGTTTATTCAGATAATTTTATTCCTTCTCAAGTCTCTGATGAGGTTGAAGACCAAATAGTTTACTTTTACAATTAAGCTTAGGTGTTTAAGGGTTAAAGATGATTTTAGGTCTAGATAGAAGTTTTTAGGTTGATATAGATGAAATATGGTAAATATTGGTTTATATTCAGAATTCTAGAGTCACCAAGATACGAAAGATATTTTCTCTAAGGTTGTCAAATACAAATAGGCAAAACACTGTGAATGTAACATTTATATAATTCCTAATAATTCCTAAGTGGTTTTGGTCCTTCTTTCTGTATGTAGTTTCTTACATATATGTACAAAATATAAATGCATATTTAAAAGGAAAAATATAGTAATAAAAATTAAAATGTAGGAGAATTTATATTCATTTTTCTAAATCAATACAGCTTTAATAATGCTTGAAATTCTTTGTCTTATGGAATTAAAACACAGTATCATCTTGTACATAACATAAGTATATTATCTTAGGGGCTTTTAAAATTATAATTTATTCTTATTGCTTCCCAGTTGTTATCCCCTTGCTTGTATCTTCCAGGTGACAATCTCCTTCCATCTTCTACCCTATTCCACACCCCTAGACCTCTGGTGCGGATGCTCCATCATCCGGCCACAGCCTATCAGGTCTCATCTGGGTACTTTGCATCCCCTTGTTATACGGGTCCACAAGGCCTCCTTGCCAAGGAGAAGTGGACTCCACAGTTCATCTCAGAGGCAGTCCTGCTTGTCTCACAACCTCAGAGAATGAGCTGTTCATTGGCCAGATCTGAACAGTATATCTAGGTCCTCTGCATGCACTCTGTTTGACTGGTCCACAAGTTTGTGCATGTCTGTCTGGATCCAGATCCTACTGGCCTTGGCTGTCTCCCTGTGGGGCTCCTGAAACCTCTGGGTCCTTCCATCTGCCAAATCTTCCATACCACTCTCAGTGCTCTGCCCAGAGCCCAGTTAAGAGTCACAGCATCAGTCCTAATCCCCTGCTTGGTGGAGTCTTTCAGAGAACATATGTTGGGCTAATATCAAGTTATAAATGAGCATATACCATACGTGCTTCTCTGGATCTGGGTTGCCTCACTCAGGATGATCTTTTCTAGTTCCATCCATATGCCTGTAAATTTCAAGACTTCCTTGATTTTAATAGCTGAGTATGACCATCTAACCAAAAATAATCTACAGATTCAATGCAATCCCTATCAAAATATCTACACAATCTGTACAGACCTTGAAAAATCATTTTTCCACTTTATATGAAAACAAACACACAAACAGAATAGATAAAACAATCCTGTACATCAAAAAAACCTTCCAGAGGAATCTCCATCCTTGATCTCAAGCTGTACTATAGAGCAACAGTAATGAAAATGGCATAGTACTGTCATAGAAATAGGCTGGTTGATCAATGGAATCAAATAGAAGACCCAGAAATAAACCCACACACCTATGGGAACTTGAATTTTGACAAAGAAGCCAAAACCATACAATGAGGAAAAAAGACAGCATCTTCAACAAATGGTGCTGATTTATCTGTATGGCTACATGTAGATAAATGCAAGTAGATCCATATTTATCACCCTGCACAAAACTGAAGTCCAAATGGTTTAAGATCTCATCATAAAATCAGACACACTAAATCCGTTAGAAGAAAAAGTGGAGAATTTGTATTCTTATTAACCATTTTCAAGTAGAACAATGTATTGCACACAGGTATTAATAAAGAAAACTTAAATGGAAAAGTACTAAACAATAGGTACCAAAAGCCTAACTTTATTAAGAAAAACTCAATAATATCATCTTTTCTATTTGAACAACGCAAATAACATCTTAATTATGAATGTTTTGATCCAACATATTTACCATGAAAATTTTATGTGTTCCATTTTAGATAAGATGTTTCTTTATAATGACATTGACAGCTGCAGTTATGAGAAGCACTAACTGGTTAACTTTTATAGTCAACTGTATACAACCCAGAGTCACCTGGGAAGAGGAAGCTTCAACTGAAGTGTTGCCTCAGTTAGGCTGGCAATTGTAGGAGATTGATGGTCTTGGTTGATGACTATGGGTTGTACTACCTGGGAAAGTGTGCCTCTGAGCTTTAAAAAAGCTAACTGCACATGTGTCAGTGAGTTACCCAGTCACTAGCAACCTCGTACAGTTCTATAGTGTATCCACTTGTTTATCCTTTCTTTTTCTCTTTCTTTCTTTCTTTCTTTCTGTCCTTCTTTTTCTTTTTCAATTTGTTGTTGTTGTTGTTGTTGTTGTTGTTGTTGTTGTTGTTGTTTGTGAACCCAGAGTTTCTCTTTGTAGCTTCAGCTGTCCTGGACTTACTTTGTAGATCAAGCTGGCCTAAAACACACGAATACCTACCTTCCTCTGCCTCTCTGAGTGCTGAAATTAGGGCATGTGCCACCATGACCAGATCCATTAGTTCAATCTCGAGTTTCTGCCTTAACGTCTCTCAATGATGTACTGCAGCCTGGAAGCATCATCTGAAATAAACAATTTACTTGTATAAGTTCCTTACAGATCTGGTGTTTTAAACAGCAATGAAAGTAAAGTAGAATTAGCAAGTAAGTTAAAATCTGTTTTCGGGGAGGGGGGGGCAGACACAGGGTTTCTTTGTGTAGCCTTGGATGTCATGAAACTAGCTCTGTAGACTAAGCTGGCCTTCAACTCACAGAGGTTTACCTGGCTCTTCCTCCTGAGTGCTGGGATTAAAGACATCAGCCACCACCCCTACATATATATGATCCTTGAGAGCAAAAGTCAGAGTAAATCCTGACCTATAGGTCAGCAAGCATGAACACAGCCAGGCTCACAGGAGATAAGACTCAGTGAGTTGGTCGGGTCAAAGGATATTACAAGACTCTTCTTTAAGAAGGGAGAAGAAATTAAAAAGATAATCTGCAAAAAAGGACTAGTAAAACCCTAAATTCTGCTACTCAGCATTTCTTAGCTGCCATATGGAGCAGGATATGTATGTATGTATGTATGTATGTATGTATGTATGTATGTATGTATATGTGTGTATGTATATGTATATTTGTGTATATGTATTATATGCATATGAGCATGTATTAACAAGTAAAGAGAAAAAGAAAACAGGAATTGAAAGAAAAAAAAGGAAAGGAGGTTTTGGACTGAGGAAAGTGAAGGGAGAAATGATATAATTTTAATCTCAAAAGTAAAATGAAAAATACTGCCTCACATCCTGGGATTGGGCAGCTCCAGACATAGTAAGGCAAATATGATTCAAAGTTACTGAAAAGTATTAATTACACCAGTGGCTGATGAGCTGTGATGAAGAGGAGAGCCAGTGAGCTCTTGGCTGGGAGAGGATGTGTAAAGGTTTGTGTTCAAAGAAACAGTAGGAAATTAAGGTTTTTTTTTCACTAGGCTGTAAACGAGGACCTTGGGTAGAAGCCTTAAATGGGGTCTCCTGTAAAGTCGGTTGTATGAGGGACTGTCCTGAGTTGAATGAGTCATTAGAATTACGAATGGACTGCTATTAGCTCCCCATTTTGTTCATTTAATTAGTATCCCCTTCCCATGCAATTTCAATACCTTCACATACTGCATAGCTGTGACCTGCAATCTAGATTGCGGAGATTTCACCTGTCATATATGTGGAAAAGTGTGTACTGATTTGTTGAACATTTACAGCCTCGTTCTCAAGCAATAAGTATGTGTATGAAATAAAGCTAAACATAACCATTCACTTCGTTAGCATTTGAAGTGTTAAATCAACTTCAGGCTCATTATAACATGCTTGGAGGATATAATATGTAACCACATCATACAGAAATAACAACCAACATTGGCTTTTTGGATAGGGAAATGAATGGCAGCTTCTGGCAGTGCAGCTGTAAATAACGGGCCTCACTGTTTATTTATCACAGTTGTCTAAGAAGAAAGAGTGACAAACAGACCTACAGCAACCTTGGCATCAGCACATCAGAATACCAGCCCTCACTTCATGTGACTGATGTCTAATGATGCTACATATTTACAAGACCTTTTAACCTTGGTTATTTTTTAACTGTGAAAAACCTCGGTCACATTATGGATAAGAAATATTGACTGGGAATCAAATTTATGGAGAGAAGTATCACCCTTTTGGTTGAAAAATTGACCATTACTAGAATATAATTCCTGAAAATGCAGCCTGAAGGCAGTTCACTGGAGGACAATTTTTCAAGGCAGTAGGCAAGTTTTCACAGGATTTTGACAGCCTCTCTCCTTTCTTTCGGGCACATTTTTGTTCCACGTACTCTTCAACCCCATTACTTCTTAATGTATTAGTTCCTTAGTTCCGTAGTCATGTAGTATCTATGATGAAAAGATAATTATTTTTCCTAATTTTATAATGATTAACTTTCCAACAATGCAAATATATCAAATTTAATTTTAAACAGCAATGGCAGACTCCACATGCTGTTTTCTGCACAACTTAATGGGCTTCCTAAATAATCTCAGCATCTTCTTTTCCTCCTCTACAAAGGATCCAGGCACTGCTGTCAGATTTCTCTTTCGAACACTGACATTGGCCATGTCAGCCAGCTCAAATACCTACAGTGGATTCTTACTGCCTTTTGAACAATGTAGGTTTTGTTGGCTAATATTCAAGGGTGAGCTTGCCTCATTCGCCTTACCTAATACACCAATTCCCACCTCTGGACAATTAATTGGTATTGTGATGGCTTTAATATTAGATGGCCATGGCATAGTGGACTTGGGTAAAACACAGATTCCCCCCCCCCCCGCAAACATTAAAATGTCACAGGGAATGTAAGGTTTTTAATTTGCAGGGTGTTCTGTTTAGAACTTTTTTTCTACTCTAAAGTATACGCAGATATAAAGAGAGAATACGAGGTAGACAGAAAGCAACAGGGACATAGAAAGAGAGGGAGAGGGGCTTGGAGGGAGGGTGGAAGACAGGAAGGAAGGGAGAGAGGGAGAGAGAGAGAGAGAGAGAGAGAGAGAGAGAGAGAGAGAGAGAGAGAGTCACCCCTTTAATTAGGCTGAAAATCAAATTGTGTAGGAGGCTTTGGGTGCCATAAATTTATCTCCTAATTGTATGTTTCTAATTTCCTTTGTTTCAGTTTGGGATATCAACCCACTGTGGGTGTTAAAGATTAATAATTTTGCATAATAATGATATAATTTGGACATATTACTAAATCTATTATACCAATGGCCAAAGTTTATACATTATGAGGTAATAGAGACCTTAGTATCCAACAATACTTCAAACTAAAGAGAAACAAAACAAATACAAACAAATGTAGCCTCAGGGCGAGCAGTATCCACAGTAGCATTTCACCATCAGCTTCAGACTATGGTGCCTTTCACTGTCAGATAGAGACATAGCCTTTACATGAATGTGTGTTCAAAATGGAGCCTAATACTATTTACAACTATTTCTTATAATTGGATGTTCTGATATTAACAAGACTTATTTAATTTATTTACTAACATCAGCCTTACGTTTTCCTTCCAATGTGGTTAAATATTCTTAGTTATATCTCTAATCCTTGTGTTATTCAATATTGCATTTGGTTTAACAGGCCAGTTTATTAGTTAACGTTTCTTTAGCTTACTTACCTATATCATAAGCATAAACTATCTTAAATGCTCAATCAGAAATAAATATGATAGGTTTATATATATTATCATTTATCATTTATGTATGCGTGGCTCAACATTAGCTCCAATATATCTAGATTTCACATTTTTGTGCACTTCCTTAAATTTGTGACAATCAAAATTAATAATATCAGCCTGGAGATGTAGCTCAGAGAAAGAATGCTTGCTTGATATGCACAAAGGCACTGGATTCAATGTCCAACACTACAAAAATATACTGATAATTCATGATATATGTTAAGCAATATGATTTCAAATTTGGAAGTTTGAAGAGCAAAATATTTTATATATCAATGCCTACAGACAAACAAATTGAAGAAGTGTTTGCAATTATTACGTTTCTTAACCTCATCATGTATAGATTGTGGTTTAAATAATTTATAACATTGTCCAGAAGACCCTGGTTTGTAAACCCAATTCACAGCGAATGTGCACATTTCCATGAAAAGTTTTTTTTTTTACATTTCAAAAGTATGAATTTCTGAGTTTTCAAATTGGTATACTGAATTAATGTGTATTCCATAGAAACAATGCACTGTTTTCAACTGTGCCACTTTCCTACCCTAATGCTGTACTATTGCACCTTTTCTCTTTATGCCAGGGGATGGAAAAGCTTATTTGGTGAGGACACACCTTGTACTACCCTGCACTAGTATACTGTACATCTCAAATGCATTTTCATTTCAGTACATTTTCAATAACTTTTAAAAAATTTTTTATTAATTTATTCTTGTTACATCTCAATGGTTATCCCATCCCTTGTATCCTCCCATTCTTCCCTCCCTCCCATTTTCCCCTTATTCCCCTCCCCTATGACTGTTCTGAGGGGGAATTCCTCCCCCTCTATGTGCATATGTATAACAATGCTCTAAAACCTGTGCCCCTGCTTATTTGAGTATTAAAAATCCAACTTCAGAATTAAATTCCTGGAACTCACTTATGGAAGTCTTTTCTAGTCACCTACTAGCCTTGATCATTTTCCACTATGGTTCTAGAGCATGGCAATCCTCATGATTGAAGAATCTAGACAGTCTGCACTACTTATTAAACATATTAAACATATATGGATGTAATGAGGATACACAATTCACTATGTGACAAAATTTTTCCTGGGAGATGCAACACACATACACATCTATGATACTGTAGAAAGCAAGAGAGGTCCCATGACTGCCTAAAGTTATGTAGAGAGTGGGGACTGACTCTGACATGAACTCTGGAACCACATAATTGACCACCTCCCCCTGGTGGGAAGGCCTGGTGGCACTCAAAGAAAGAATAAGCAGGCTACCAAGAAGAGACTTGATAGCCTATGACCATATAGTGGGGAAGGAGGTCCCCCTCAGTCATAGACCTAGAAGAGTGGAATAGGGTGAAAGCAGGAGGGAGGGAAGAATGGGAGGATACAAGAGATAGGACAACAATTGAGTTGTAATCCTAATAAATTAATAAAATTAAAATTAAATAAAAAATAGATATGATATAAGAGTTTTGTTGGGGTTATTAAAAGGAGCATAACTGATTCAAAAAACTGCTGGATCACCAAAGTCCACCATATCATGGGTGACAAAGCTAGATCCTGGGGCACAGTGCACAGATTGCAGGCAGCTCAAAAGTTAGAGAGTGCACTTTCCAAGTGACTCGATTGTTTTAAACGTCTTCCATATGCCTGGCTGGCTTCAACTGCTTCTAGGCAACTGGTCCTGTCTCAGCTTTGTTTGTTTGAGAGTTGTCTTTGTGGCTTGGCTTCTCTGAGAGTAGCTCTCAGATGTCTTTACTGTTTATGTAATATTATGGTGTAGTGAATCTGGTCAATTTCAGGGACTTCCTGAAGCTGTTTTGAGTTCTTTATATACCTTCCCTACAAGAGAGTCTTTCAGTCTCAGAGGAAACTGCCACATGATGATAATTAAGAATTAATATACATAGCACCAATACATTGTATATGAAAAGAGAATGGAACCTAGATGTCACTTGAGGTATTCTGTTTCTACAGAAACCTCTCAGCTGAATCTATAGACTGTATCCATCTTAACTACACTTCTAGAGGTCACTGTCTCTGAATTCTCTCTCTCTCTCTCTCTCTCTCTCTCTCTCTCTCTCTCTCTCTCTCTCTCTCTCTCTCTCTCTCTGTGTGTGTGTGTGTGTGTGTGTGTCTTTTGCTCCTAACCATCATTTCACAAGCTAAAAACTTACTGAGTTTATTTTTCAATCAACAAAATATGCCCCCTTTTCCTACACACCTAATAAAAGTAATTTTTTTCATATTACAAATAACTTATCTACTAATGAACTTTTCTAACTCTTGCAAACTAGGCTGGCCCCTGTCTTTAAATATTTCTTTGAAGAAAATGTTCATCTCTAATCCAGAAAAAAATAAATATTATCATTGTGATAGGCAGATTTGGGCCCAGAGGGCCTGCTCAAACCAAGGCACCAGCCAAGGACAATATAGGCCATAAACTTCAAACCCCTACCCAGATCTAGCCAATGAACAGAACATTCTCCACAGTTGAGTGGAGAGTGGGGTATGACTTTCACACGTACTCTGGTGCCTCACCTTTGACCATGTCCCCTGGAGGGGGAGACCTGGTGGCACTCAGAGGAAGGACAGCAGGTCACCAAGAAGAGACTTGATACCCTATGAGCATATATAGGGGGAGGTAATCCCCCTCAGGAACAGTCATAGGGGAGGGGAGTAAGGGGAAAATGGGAAGGAGGGAAGAATGGGAGGATACAAGGGATGGGATAACCATTGAGATGTAACAAGAATAAATTAATAAAAAATTAAAAATAAATAAATAAATATTATCAAATTCTTACCATTGCTGTATGTTTTTAAATTTAACTTCTTGTTTGACTTCTATTACATCCATTTTAAACAGTTCTTCTGTTTAACTCTGAAGCATTAAATATTTATCTCTAGCTGTTCTTCATAAAAGTGATACTTTCTTCCCATCCCCTTGATTATTAACTTGGGCAAAGTAGTTGCTTTTCTGAAAATATGGGTTATGGTTATAGCAGAAGTCTATTTATATGAGATTGTGCATAAGCAGAACTTAGCAGTTTTCACATGTAGAACGTAATTATTAAGAACAATAGCATGTTTATTAAAATAAATAGCATATAAATATGTGCATTATTGAACAGCATGCTGTGTGTATCACATAGAAATATGTTTTTTTTTACGATTCACATAGGCTGAGAGAAGTGACAGCACTGTATGAAAAAAGTTGTTCTGTTTTATAAAATCACCGTGATAAGTAGAATTATGTTATACAATAAAATCGCTTTTGAAAATGCTTTCCAAAGTATGGTCTATTCTGATAACAGCTTATTTACCCCTTTATGATACTTCTAAATTTTGAGAAACTTAATAAAATGATACGTGCGCATTTTAAGTAATTCCTTAAAAATATCCAAAGTCAAAATCATCTCAGTTAACATATAGAGTGAAGCATATATAATAGTTTCTGGTTCTTTTCTTTTGTTTTGGTGTGTGTGTGTGTGTGTGTGTGTGTGTGTGTGTGTGTGTGTGTGTGTGTGCGTCGTGTGTACATTTGTGTGTATGTAAGTATACTGTATGATGGAATATTTGCACATATGTGCACATGCATTTGTAGGCCCAGGTTTATGTAAAGGACACTCCTCCCATTGTTCTACTATTTTATTCAATAATTTAGATGTTCCCCCTGGAATGCAGAGATCAACATTATGGCTAGTCTCCTTAGCAAGATTTGTTCTAGGGATATGAGGTCTCTGGTTTCTGGAGTTAGAATTATAGATAAGATGTCACACCCACCAAACAGTAATATGAGTTGACAGTTAAGATGCTGTGCCCACCTGGCACTCCTATGGGTTGATAATTCCGAACCCACTCCTCATAGCTCTCCTTCTTGCTACACAAAGCCTTAATCACTTTGCAATTACTTCAACCTCTGGTAATTTGTATTTCATTGGCATAGTGTAGTTTGTAAAAACATTTGGAGTCATTCTCAGAATTTCAGTTCACAACAGTTCATTTAGGATTCACTAATTGATTATCCAAAACTTCTTAACAATCGGAAGTGACTGGCATTGCCAGTGCTTCTTGAAATACAATGGCAAACGAGCAAGTCTCCTTCCCATAGACAGTTTGCCATCTGCAAACAACTTTGGCATTTATTTATAGCTTGCCAGAAAAAAAATGACAAGGATATTTTTGATGATAACTAGGAAATGACTCATGTTAAAATTGATTTTATGTCTCCACTAGGCAATTTGTAAAAATAATTTTTAAATTCCCCACAGTTATGTTTACTTCTATTCCAAGTCAGATTTTAAAAATTTATAAATATATGTGATTTTCATTTTTATAAAAATGCCATTGCGATTAAAGTGTACGGGCTCATCCAAGTAAGGTCACTACACTTTGAATAAGAGATAGAACACATTGATACTTTTGCTTTTATTTACAAACTTGATTTTTATCACTGTATTTAGAATCATAATTCCACATAAATATTCCCTTAAACTTATCGTCATTCTGGTAAAATTGTTCTAATAGTCATCTACATTATATTATGTCTAATAAAACATTTTCCTGGATTTAACGTAGAAAGATTGATTTTTTAGGTCCATAAATGGGTTCTCATGAATTACATTATTAATCAAGCTTGGCAAAAATCAGAATGTATGAGTCTAATATACATAGATATATGTGTAGAAACAGTAACGACAATCTTGTATAACTTGTGATTCTATTATTTCTGAGTACTGCAATGCCAGCATGAGAAATGCTTTGTATGAATGTATGTTAGCTGCTTCTATGATGCATGTTCACAATCTATTTTTTCTGTCCCCTAGATGAGTAACTATAACCACTAATGTACGAAGCATATGTACATTTGAAATAAGTTTCCAAATAGTATGATAAAAACATGAAACAAGCTGTTATTTCACTTGCTGTTGCATTGCTTATAGGGTTGCAGGATTGGTAAAGGAATTTGAAAAGGCATTCATAATTTCTATGTATTTTTCTCAGTTCTAGCCCACTGTGTATTGAACATAACAAAAGGCATTCTCCAAGGCTGAGGCGTATGCTTTTCAAGCATACATCTATCAAATCAGCTTAAGATGTTACTGTACAACACAGGAAATTTTTTTCCCATCCATTTGCATTTCTTGCAGAGCTGCTCACCGGACCAGGTTATTAGAGTTGGCGGCTGCATGGTATAGATAGTGAACCCACCGTATGTAGGTGTCTCCGTGGAAATCACCTGGGGCTTCGAGTTCTGCTGTCCTCACCTTATCACATCTGGAACACAGATTTGCTCTGCTCGTCATATTTTGGCATCTGTGAATCACCGTCATGTTGTCATATTCACAGTTACAAAGTAGCTGATGGGAAAGGAGCCAACTACTTGAGGCACTTGCAAGGAAAAAAGTCTGATTTCAGCATTATTCATTGGAAATGCTATTTGTGAAAGCATTTACTTCAGTTTTGAGAAGCTGGCAATAACTTTAATAGGCAATGCACAATCCTGTTCTTTAGGGGGAATGTTCCTACATATTGAACAGGGAAGGAACCAGTAATTACTGAAAACCATGGGTGAAATGGACAGCTAGGAACCCAGAAGGGAGCAATTATCCATCTTTCACTTAGATTTTATCAATAGTAACTGCTAATTAAATGGACAATGGGAAAACTTGTCAATATAGGTGATTTAGGATAATTCTTTCAACTACATTTGGTCTCTTGTAATTTCACTTCTTCATATTTTCTGATATGTGAATATAGATGTACAGAAATACAAAATTGATTTGAGAGTATAGAAAAAATAGAAGCTGAGGATATGTCCTAAACTATTTAGGTAATAAATTCATAAAAATAAAAGACTTATTAGAAAATCAAAATAAGATTAAAGTCTACCATAACTAGGCAAAGAGGGTACTGAGAAAATTTTGCAATATATTCTGTTCCTGATATACTCAGCCACTGCTCATCAGACGTGTCGATTTCTCACCTCTCTGCACATGCCATTTCATATAGTCTGGAGTTGAAAGAATGCCTCCTTTTTGTAATCTGTATGAGGAACATAGCAAGTCCACAACCACACACTAATGCTCTTTACGTTCACTACTGTACCTCTAACCTAATTTAGTTCATGGCATCTCTGCTCAAAACTTTTATTAAAATTATGAATCTCTTCAAGAATCTTCCACTTGAAATTTGACACAAGAATGCTGCTATCACTAAAGGCTCTACTATGAGATGACAGTAGGGCTAAGAGAAATATAAAAAGCCATTCATTTGCAAAGAATTATGAAGATAATTTCATATCTTGTATTACACATATGAAATACTTGTGAAATATATCAACATATAAAAGGATTTTTCAAATACACTTTTTCACATGTTTTTATGAGCAATACAACCATAAGCAACTCTGTTTGGAAAATCCATGTTCAATGAAGAACATCACCATGACCCTTTAGAGAGGCCAAAATAGTTTTCTATGCAAAAGGATGGTGGTTTAGGTTTTTTTTACTGAGTGCCACTGAAATTCTTTTCTCCTAATCATGTCTTGAAAATCCAATCCTCCCCCACATATACTTTTATAATTTGGAACCTCTACCTTTTGTGTTAATTTATGTGCACTCAGACTATTACCAGGCAATTTTTGAATATTCAGATTTCTGGGAGGTGACGCCATCTCAAATGGTTTATGGGGTTAGTAAAATGTTTTACAAAAATATACCATATTGTGTAGCGTGAACTTTTGTAATATATCAAAACTAATGTTCCTCATGTAAATATTTGAAATTGAAGCTTTTCCATATCTTACACTCACACATATATACATATGAGAGAGAGAGAGAGAGAAGACATATAGAAACACACCCATATAATAACATTGACACACACAAAACACAGACATATGAACACACACTCCAACAAATGTCCACAAAATTAGTATACCTCACAAGAATGTTTCCAATATCAGTGTACAAGGAGGGAGGAACAGCCTGTCTCCTATGGAGTGGAGATGAGTTTACTGGCAAGGTTCCAACCACCATCCTGTAAAGGTCGCTGTCAACTTGTTTATCAATCCAGGCTCCTGAATGGCAATTCGGATATCCGTCATGCTTCTGTAAGTGTAAGGAGGCAAGCAGCATAGAGTGAAAGCCAACCTCAAGGCTGCTTTACCACTTATACATGACCACAGGTAGAAACTGGCATCTAACTTCATATGCATTTGCATAGAAGGCCAAACCTCAAGCTTAGCACAGAATACTATTGCAAGGTTACCCAAAACTAACCTTATCTATTGCTAAAGTCTTGTCCAGGCCAAAAGATTTGCTGACATAACTTATGATAATACAAATTTTAATACTTTGACTATACCGTAACTTTATATCACTTCTAATTTGAGTGGATCTTGGACTGGCTTTCAGTTCTTACTTATCTAATGAAAATCCTATATAAACTACTCATGATTTCTCTCTTCTGCTGTGAACAATATATTCATCAAGATTCCAACCCATCAAATTCATCACATGAATCCCACCTTTTGGTCTTTATTAGACTTTCTTTTTCTTTGTAGTCTCTAATGTTGGAGCCTTTTAAATGATGCCTTTATATTTTTTATCTTTCCGTAGGTGAACATATATTTTTGCCCTGGAGCTAAATTCTACATTTACTTCCTACCAAATACGTATATGTAACTCAAATTTATCAAGTTGAATTACAGATATTTGCTGCTTCCTTCTCCATTCATCATCTAACCACACCTTGTAACATTTTTACTTGTCAGAATTGCATACTTTTGTTCATTAAATGGAGACAATAAAGAAGAAATATCCTACAGTGCAGACATACACAGAATGCCCTCTGCATAGTGCTAACAGAACTGAGGTTGAAAAGCACACCAATTAAATATGGTGTCACATTACATGGTATTCTAATCTAGACTTTGCTATGCAATGGTAGTGCATGAAATATAAGAACCTCCTATTTACCTTCACCTTTCTAAGCATGCTTTTTCTTCTCATTGGAAAATGTCCACACAATCAAAAATTCAGGAGCTGAATTTAATTTCTTTCTTCCCATTCTCTAACACCAAATCAATCACCAGTCAGCTCTTCCCTCTTTTACTCTGGCCCCATTTGCACCAGAACCAGCATGTCTCCCTCAACCCCTCACTCCTAGCACCTCTCTCGGAGACTACAGCAATGACTTCTTTTTTTCTCCTCCCCCTATTACCTTTGATACTTGCTGTCCATTTACACAATCCCCAAAGGATTACTTTAAAGGAAAAAAAACACACCAAGGGCATCATTCATCCTACCATTTTTATTGTTGACCCTTTGTTCTAAGAAAGTGATTCCAATGTGAACATGTGTTCCCCGGGCCCATCTTTCAGACCTCACTCCTAAGCGTCTCTGAAACACCTTTCTTCTTGCAGCTTTCAGCTGTCCTTTCCTTTACTTGGGCTTTTGCACTTGTGTTTCATTCATCCTGCAAGAACCTGCTGCCAAATGTCCCCAGATACACTGATTCTTTTCATATGTATTTTATCCTAGAATAATTGTCACGTATTCTGAGAAATTTTCATGACCATGCAAAATACAATGGTTTCTGTCACCCTCTGGTGTTATAGTGTGTCTCTTTTTTCTTTAATCTCTTCCATAGTGCTTAGGACAGATTTGTTCTTTCTTTGTCATTATTCTCAACATGACAAAACTCAGGGCCCATGATGGCTCTCCCTGTACTTAGAAGTCACTCATCAGTATTGGTTAAGCTAACTGAACCTTTCAGCAGTATAAATAATTAGATATGAGGCTCTGGCCATTAAAAAGACAGACACTGCAGCCTATTCCACAGAGAATGATTGTAGATGTGAGCAAAATTGATTTAGAAATGTAGGTATGGATGAATATATAATAATGGTAAGGGTTGGTCTTTGAAGAAGGTTGTTTTCTTCTTTGGCTCACAATAACATGATTTCCTCCAAAGTCTCTTGTCTTGTAATCCTTTTATAGAAATAACCTTATATTGCCAAATACAGTATTTACTCCTATTTGCTTTCTGAATAGATTATAAGTCACATACCTGGAAAGAGTTCTACCTTTATTGCCACCTGCAACAATTGTCCTGTAACCTGTTTTTCTAGCTAGTGTGCCTCTTTTCTACTTAGAATATGGGATAATTATCTGCTATCTGATTTTCTGCTTTTTTTTTGATATAATGAAGTTATTGTGACATTTTTTCTTTAGAAACTTTTAAGGTTACATTATTATTTTTATTTGATGATTTCTAAGCTAAAGCAGAAGAGTAGTCTGGATCCAAATATCATAGAAACTGACACACATGAGAGAGCTAATTATGTGCCAATATTCTAACAACTTCTAAAATACCAATCACTTCTTCTTCACAAGAGGTTTATAACATAATGAGTACAATTTTCTCTTTTTAAAACATAAATAGATGCAAGAGGAGAAAGAGAGGTTGTTTAAAAAAGACCAATAGATTAAGTATTAAGATGTCTTCTAAGTTCAGGCAATGTGAATTTTAGGTTAGTATTTGTAATATAATCAATTTAGATACATATAATACAATTTAAATTTAAAAGAAATTTACATTTAAAAGAACAAACCTTTATATCTTGTGCAACTTTTCAGAATTCTATAATCTGCTTCCGTGCCATACACACTACACAATTAAACATGTCTCAGTCCTTCACTAACTTCAGTCAAATAATGTTTCTGCTTTGGGCTATGCATGGCAAATTCTCTTTTTATCCTTTATGAAAATGCAAGACTTTAGATGACTACACTAACTTATCTCTTCATATTAGATCAGGGAAAGATGAAAAACCCAGAAAATAAATTATTTTAACAATGAGTTTTGGCTGTGTAATGATCCATTTCTAGCAAGAAGCAAAATAGACATTATATGACATGCTCTGATTTCAGATAATTTGTTAAGTCTCGTGATGATTAACAATCCAAATAAACCAATATAAACAAAATTTAAGACTAAACTGATCAAGAAAGCCCTTTAATTGTTCTTTCTATCAGAGGGAATATTCTTGCTGCTTATAACAACAAAAAATAGTAATTTTCACAAAATGCTTAAGATTCCCCAGATTCCGCAACAGTGAATTCACATAACAACCATGAACTGCCCAAATAAAAATCTACATTAAAAGCACATTAAAGAGCAAATATAAAAGAAAGAGAAATGAAAATACGAACTTGAAAATAAACATCATTCTAGGTAACCAATTCAACTGTGAGAGCCACCTGGAGCCTTTTCATGCTTCATATCCAGTGTCCTCTATCCAAATAGACATAGGCACAGACATGGGTTTTGGTTCCCTAATTAGGTAAATCAGTGTGGACCTGGGTGACAGAGGTACATATCCAAGTACATTTTGCTCTGTGATGAGTTATTTAGCTACTCCTGATTAATTTTCAAAAGGATTTTTGTACCAAGGTTAGCTAAAAAGCACATTGAGCGGTTTCCTCTGTCTTCTTTACTAAATGGAAAATGTGTAACTATTTTAGGTAATGAAAAAAGGTAATGGCTTCATGCTTTACAGAATAAGAATTGTGGTATATAGTTACAAGTATAACAAATTCAACATCAGTTCTGTGAGGAGTGGTGCTCAGAGTAAATGAAATGGCATTAAAATCTTTCCTCTATGATATAGTCATTATATATCTTCAAACAAGCTCAATCAATTTTTGTTATTTTTCTCTATTACAAATTAAGGGAAATCTGTCTCATCACTGTCTGTCTATCTATCTATCTACCTATCTATCCATCTATATCTATCTATCTATCTATCTATATATCCATCTGTCTAGACATATATATATACACATATATATCTACATATATATCCTTTTCTTCTTTTTCCCTCTATATAAAATTATATATGTATGCATGTATGTATACATATAAATATACATACAAAGACCCACATATAAAATCAATAGCAGACTCAACATATATGTCAATATATATCACAATATGGTTACAGCTATTGAGAATGTTCTGGACTTTAGAATTCTTTTTTTTTAAACAAGGGTCTTTTGTTTAATCCACTGACCCAAAGCAGACTCTTTCCACACAGAACTCTATACTGAAGATCTATACAATATTTATAAAGGCAAAAACCACAGTGGCATCACTGTAGAGGTCAGGAAAACTTTGCAGTATTTGTTTTGGCAGAATATATCAATTGTTTTGGTTGTACAACTGGGCCACATTTAGGGTCATGGAAAGTCTCAAATGTGTTGTTAAGGTTGATATGACTAGAGAGCGGATTAGGACCTGAGAAGTATCCAAGCAGACACAAGATGGAGTCAACTTGGTAGCTTCATTTAGGACTGTTGTAGTGTGTGCATTTCATGTGTAAGTAAACTGAGGATCCTTGAGGGTTGATGCTTGAGAAATTTATGCATAAACTCATTTTTTCATCTTATGCTTTTATCCTAATTTTTTTTTATAATCCCTCATTTATAAATGGTGCCTTAGTCTTTCAGACCAATAGTCAGAGACATATTCTTACACAGCTAAAATATCTATCAATTATGCTCTTTGATCTCTTAGTACTCATCTTTTATTTATTTATTTATCATTCACATAGTGACAGTTAAGAATCTCACCATTACTGACATGTGCAAATATGCCTCAATAGTCTTGTTATTTTCCACAATTCCCATTCTCCATATTTCTCACATGACTTTGGAAATCACGAATTTCTACTGTCGCAAAATGATCTTCTCTCTCCTTTCAGCCTGAAATATTTGGAGCATCTTGGTACACTGTAATTATCTAGACCTACAACTATGATTTCTTGTCTTTCTCTGAGGGCTTCTACAAATCTGTTCATAAGTGAATATTTGGAGTTAGTCTAGACTGTGAGGTTTCTCTCTCTCTTTTGGCCTTTTACTATTTATTTGCAACTTGCTGATTAAAACCAAAACACTCTGAAAAAATTTAAAAACACCCCAAATAATGAGGAAGGCAATTTACCTTATATAATCAATAATGTATATGTAGCATGCATAACCACATACATTACTATAAGAAGGCAACCCAACCAGAGAACCAGGCATGCAAAAGGGATGCTGTATCAATTAAGATCTCCATCTTCCACACGTAGTTTTTGCTTCACAACGCATCTCTGCAGATTATTCATCTTGAGATTAAACTTTTGAGCAGGGAAGTCTATTGTTGTTCACCCCTGCCTGACACTACAATTTTCTGAGAGGACGTTTTGCTGTTCTCTTTGCCAAGAAGGTAGGAATGTCTTTTCATTTTGGAACATCTACTTTTGTTCTATTCCTATGTC
Source organism: Acomys minous (assembly GCF_964271855.1). Classification (NCBI taxonomy): domain Eukaryota; kingdom Metazoa; phylum Chordata; class Mammalia; order Rodentia; family Muridae; genus Acomys; species Acomys minous. Next base: position 38,693,813 of record NC_140497.1, on the reverse strand, counting down.
AGGGTCACCATTTATGCCTTCTCTACTGTTCTTATATATGGATCATTCATTATCAGTGCATTTGGTACAGTATAAAATGCTAGCTGCTGCAAAAACATAGCTGAGAATTAGCTAATGAAGCTGAATGTGTTGTTGGTGAGAGAGTAGTAGGCAAGAGGCTGAGAAATGTCTGCAGAGGCTTGCCCAGAAAGATACTACGGTGTCATTTGGTTGATGTCTCTGATTTAAGTTTTGGTCTAGTTGTCTATAGCAAACTAAGTTTATTTTATTTTGCTGTAATTTTATTTGGAAGTGTTTAGAGAAAAACTCCAAAGCTGTTTCTATAATATTTCTTTAAACTTAGATATTTAAGTCTTAAATGTAAATGATAAGTTATCTCTAAAGGGTAGCTAAATAAATGCACTAGTTTCCTCAGACAGACCAGTCCTGGATCATTTTAACTGGGTTGACATCCTGTCTTCTTACTACTTTTTTCAACTCTCAAAAGTCTTCTGGATTGAAGAGTAAACTTTATGTTTCATCTGAAAACTGTGAAATGAGTATGAGGTCACATCTCCTCAGTGCTTGAGGAAGAAAGTTAAGTACTTCCTGATTACATTCATTGTAGAAGGACACAACTGAAAATTTAAAGAGTGGAACATTTGAAATCCTGATAATGGTTCAATAGTTGTTTCAGGTCTTATACTCAGGCCTTTGTTGCATTTTGAATTGCTTTATTGAAGGTAGAGAGAAGAAAATATAGAGTTGGAGGGTTAATCCCACATATTTTTCTGGTATGTATAGAAAATGTGCAAAACTGTCTGGAAAACATGAGGAACATATGACCAAAGTACATGAAAAAAAATGTGTGAAAACATATACTTGAAACTTTCATTTATATAGTTAATATGCTACTGAAAAGCAGAGACAGATTGAAAAAAGCTTTTATACTTCATATTTATTTAATGATAAACTGAGACTAGGCTTCAGACTGAAAAAGGCAAGCAAAATTCAAGAAGAACAAGAGAGAAAAAAAAGGTTATTGTCTCCTCAATATGATGAGTACAGTTAGACTGGAAAACTCACAATGTTATAAATCCTGAACAATAGATCTTGGAATCACATCCAGAATTTTCATATCCATTTCATGATAAATACAAAGATAGCACAGGGATTACTTACCTGTGCTCCTTTTAAGGACAAAACAACATGCGCAGATTGATGGAGAGATTAGAGCTGAGGTAGTCACATGAGGAGCAAGAAATTTGAGAAAATTCCTTAGCTTGCTAAAATGACAATCATAATTAGATGTAGTGGAAAGTTCACAGTATAGGATAGCTATGCAGCTGAGTTATTGTTTACCTGTTCAGCAAATTCATTTTCAAGAATTATAAATATTAAGCCTGTCATAGTCATTTTGTATTGTTCTAATTGTGTATACTCATATCAAAGCAGAGGTGTACAAAAGTCACCCCTACAGACAGACAAAACATTTGCGATAATTTATTGACACTTAGCCAGTGCTATCCTTAAGTGCTTCAGGGACAGCATAGACTGAGGTTAGCACAAGGCAAGCTAATGACCCTTGCCCAGAGGCCCTTAGAGGGAAGGTTTTGCCAAACAATAGCGAGTACAAGGAGAGAAGACCTTCCAGGCAGCCTTGCCAGCTCACCTAAGCACCCTCCCTTTCTCAATCTTATTAGCCAGTCAATCTAGGGTGAGATTGAGAAGCAATTTTGCTGCCCTGACAATTTAACACTCAAATGAACTCAGATGAGTTTCCCACCGGAACTTTCTCTGTTTACAAATTAGTATCTAAAAGCTATCAATCTTCTGAGGATTTGGATCTTCTCAGGATATAACAAAAAATGCTTATATACGCACATGTATAATATAGATGATAGCAACTCAAACTTGATGTGCATCCATGCTAACAACTGGGATGAGCATAGTGGAAAACATGTATATGTAATCTTATATACACAAACAAACAGGAAGACTTGCAGATCATAATTTCTCCATTCTGAGAAAATAATAATTCACATGCTATGGAAAATGAAATGTCATTAAAAGAGATTCCAGTGCAAAAGTTTCTTCCTATTCCCAGGAAGCCACTTCTTTGCCTCTGACAAGCATTAAGAACCATATTGATCCAATGCAGTTTGTACCAAGTACTGTGTTTGCTTCATATCATGCATGCTTCTGCCTATTGTATCTCAGTGATGATGAGAATTTTCAGAAGTAAAATTCTCAGGACTTACTTCAGAAGTAAAGTCCCTCAGGCTTTAATGCAGTTCACTGAAACTGGAAACTTACATAAGAAATTTAAATAACTGATGGAATACTTTAAAGCGCGTATTTTATGTTAATCACGCCTTTCTCATAAGGTGGTATCTGTGTCTGACAGAGGCTGAATTGTCCACTGCACCTAACCTGAAGATTTCTTGTGTAGATGTTCATTCTCACACTGCTCAGTAAACTCACTGAACAGATAACTCCAGTCTACACCCATGGCCTGGATAATGTGCCCAGTAATTTCTGTTTCTGCTCTCAGACGTGAGACTCATTAGCTTTTGTAGTTTTGGTGCACACACACATTGAACAGAAAAGCATTTAATTATTACAACCAAGGAGGTGATTTTCATTTTGCAGAGAAGAGAAAAGTAAAGGAGATTAGAAAAAGTTTTTTTTTTTTGCGAAGTTGCCCTGCAATTGAGCCAAGTAAAAAAATAACTTTTCCTTATATAATTTACTGAGTACCAATAAATAATATGTTTTATTTTAACAGGTGAATTGCTACCAGAGGCCTGTTTTCCTTTAAAAAGGTAAGTGCCTTTTAAGAAATATTGTATAATAGCATCATAATTTCTGATTTACAGTCTAGTAGAGCATATTAATTTTAAAGCCCCGTGGCTGCCAGCAGTGTTGTTCAAAGGCAAGGATATATAGCAGTCATTATCTTAAGCCCCAGATTATTGTGCATGATGCTGGCTTTACATAAGAAGGACAGACAAGCATATTTTCTATCTTAGTAAGAAATATTAATTAACTTGGCCAGCTTCAGAAAGAAATACCTGTCAAAATAAAGACAGTTTGATTGCATTTGTTTCAGTTATGATAAGAATTATATACTTTTCACGGAAATTACTAGTAATGGGTCATGTCTACTTTATATTATTTCTTTTGTTTATTGAATGGTTGAAATGAATTAGTCAGTAGTTTAGCCATTTTGAACCTAATAATAGTTGTGTGCTCAGATTATTTCTAAAGGAAAACGACTGTATTTTATTTACTTGAATATACGTATAATGTTAAATTTAATAATAGATTAGCTTCAAATATGACTTAAATAATAAAGTTGACACAGCCAACTTATGAATATTTCCAAGATTTCTAGAAACTTACAAGTAACCAGATCATTTCTATCGAAAATGCTTTCTTCTTTATTATCTGTGGAGTAACCACAAGCCCATGGGCTTATTTCTCACCATGCACTCCTCATAAGCACTTAAAATCATGATGTCAATATCTATAGCCTCAAATTAAAGTCTTCGTTTCTTTGAAACAGCATGTTAAATGCCTTCAGCAAACTGGTGAAGGTCTTCCAGTGTCAACATGTTTCTCTCTTGATTTTAATTATGACTTACTGTATTTGTTGCTGCAACATCGCCAGCATTTCTTTCTTACATTTATACGTTCCTATTCTGAACAAAGAGAGGGGTGTTTTGTCTGCCATGTTGAGGTCAAACTTCTTATTACAATGGCAGAAAGTTTCTGTGTATAATTTCGTTAAGAGTTAAGATCAGCAAATTGATGCTCCTTGACTTCATCCTCCATGTAATCATTTCGTATTTAAGTGGTGGTGTTTTCACCATCCAGCAATGTCAGTGTACCAGCCTGGTGTACAGCATGCTATAATATCATGTTTTAAACGTTCTTATATAACAAATGACTTTTATTGGTGCTTTGCCACTTGCAAATACTCCTTTCTGTTGCTTTAAAAGCCCTGCACTGCTTTGATCTCAGCTCATAAAATTTTTGAGTAACTGATCAGGAACATACATTTAAAAGCACAATTCACAAAATTTCTATACAATGGTGGACATTAGTTGCACTAGAAATATAGAGAACTTCTTTGCACGAGTTTAATATTAAGTGTTGTAAGTATATGGTTAAAAGTTGAAGCCAGTGTTCATAGCACATTGCACAATATAAGTAAAGCTTGCAGAAATTTCCATTTTATTTCCATGTAACATGAAGTTTTAATGATTTCACAGTTAATTATTAAATGGTAGACCTAGCTGCCATGTGTCATAGCTGTGTGACCTTGAGTAAGTGCTCTAAACTCTTTGAGATATTTTAAGCAGTTGTCAAACTAAGTATAACAGTATCTATTTTGCAAGAAAACTTTAAAAATGCTGAAAATGACTTTTCTGTTTTTTCCTACTTTTTCTATGTTTTGTTCTGTGTGGCCAATACCAGACTAAGCCCACAATACTTCACCTGATTAATATTTATAATTATAGGATGCTTTTTTGTGTTCTTTCATGTATATTAACTTTTTCTTGAGTGTACTGACTTAAGAAGATAAAAAATTTCAAAAAAGGCATAAAGTAATGATTCATTATATACTATGTAGCTGTCTTTTCTTGCTGATTTTCATATATAAACCCATTGGATAGAATTACAGGCATTTTGTGAACACTTCCAACTCTCAGTGTTGTAACTATTCATTACATTGTTGAGACAGGCAGTTCCCAAATTAATAGCATGTCCAATCTTGTAATTAATGTCTATTTAAATAACTATACATTCCATGATTAGGTAGCATTAATCTATTAACCACATATTTAATTTGGTAACTATCATGTGAAATTATGGGAAGACTTAGAAAAGAAATGATTATGAATCTTGGATACTATTTTTCCTGTTCTTGTCCATCAATTTCTCTACTCTGGTTAACCTGAAAGTTAGTCTTCTATATAACATACTGACCTAAAACCAGCCATCCAGGAATGCCATTTCCTTTTTGCAGTAGTTTCTCCTCAACTCATCTGCATGATGTCGTAGTGGAATAGATGAAAATGGCTCTAAATATTTTTAAGCTTTATTTACATGTTAAAGCTTTTATCGTAACATCTTATGAGCAAGAAGTCATGGTGATTTCTTTGACTTCATCCTATAGTATCAACTCTGAAGTCAGAGTTGCTTCATTTTATAATTAATGTCAAACTTCTAGATACATATTGCTTTCCACATTCAGAATCTCCCTTTACATTAATGAAATTTTCATAGAGATATACATTGGTACCTTGTTTTCTAAATAGATTATACCTTTTAATTCTTCCTTCATGGTATTTTCCATTTCATTTAAATCTTTATAATTTCTATCAAAAACTTAAGAAAATATGCATTGCATTTTAATATTGTGATAATCATCATTTTTGACAAATAGCCAAACAATTATTTTACATTGGAAGGAATTAGTGCTTTGTTTCTCATTAGAATACTGAGAACAAGGTTGCTTGGCCAAAGTCAGAGGGCAAACCTGGGGTTACTTCTGGGCTTCTGACACTTGATCCATTCTGAGCATGTCAACAGCATTCTGTAAACTAAAAGGAAATTAGTATGTCATTTTCCTTCTAAGGATGTATTCATGCATAGGGAAATAGGAGAGAGGAAAAAATGTGGCATGTGATGAGTCAATAACCTAAAATCCCACCAGGCTGTTTGCCAGGATAAACTCAGCATTGACACTGACTAAGAAAAAAAATGTATTTCCCTGAGAGCACTTTGATTGACACCAAATAGTCTTCCTAAGTGCTTTCAGAATGAAGAATTGAAAAGTATTGGTATTTGTTCATTTTTATCCTGAAACTTTAGTGTTGATCTATTTTCCACTATTATTGAAATTGTGCGACTGAGTAGAGCTGTCAGAAAATTCTTCACCTACTTTCATTCTGATCATGCATAGTAGTAAGCCCAAAGCTTTCACTCACTCTCCTGGATCTAAGCCTACTAATTATATCCATTGTAAAACAGCTAATTTACAAGATAAATGGACGTTTTGTTTTGGTTTTTTTACTTGGTTGTTTTCACCATATTGTTGAATCCTGCATTAATAAAATTACATAGTTATATCAAAGCCATCAGAAGCATAGGGTTATCCTTGGAGGGACCTCACCACAGTGAATTTAACTAAGTTTACAGGTTTGAAGTTGAGTAGAAAATCTATTATGAAAGTTTCAACTATGGGAGCATACCATAAAATTTAAGTAAATATTTTACAAACAACTTCATTTTTTTCACGAGACAAATTTGCCCAGAAGATTGAAAAATACAGAAAATTCTAAAATTCCCGAAAGTCCTCACTTATATACAATCTTCAAAACCAGCAGCATGTTTTATTGCTTTCTCTGTCATATGTGAAGGCCTTCCCTATGTCCTGCTGAATTTACAGTCTCTCCAAATCAGCAACAAAGTAGAAATTGGAACGGATATTATACTTAATTGTCTTATACCATCACACAGTTTTTATTTTTATGCCCATTTATTTTGTTTTTTACATTCAAGGTCAGGATACGGCCCCAAGCTATTTTGATATTATCATAACTATGACGACTGACTTTATAATACTTCTTAAGGAAAATATCAATGCACAAAATGTCAGTTATAGTGCCGTGTGTGTTTGAAGTCTTTTAATTTTTCCTATGATCTGATTTGATCTTGTGCATCCCACTCTTTCCCCATTCAACCTTTTTCTCTCTACCGCCCTTCACATTGTGAGCTCTTGCTCACTCTCTCTCCCTCTCCCTCCCCTCCCCCTCCCCTTCCCTCTTCTTTTAGAAGCTATTGCCGTGCAGGAGACATGCTGGTCCTCTGTCTCATAGTCTCTCCACCTTCCTCTCCTGTGAAGTTCCCTTTATTGAGACTTGAATTTTACATGACAGGAAACTAAACCCTTTTATTCTTTGTTATCATGTGTTGAATCATACAGCCACTCTACAGATGAAGACCTTTATTTAACAACAGGTTTGTTTTGAGCAGGTCCAGAGAGTAGCTTAGAGGAGTGCATATGCTACCTTTCTCTCTTCAACATTCCCAACTGTTAATTTCTTTTATTAATTTTTATGTTTTCTCTTTTTAGTACATTCATAAAAATTTTTTTACCATTTTTTTTATTAATTTGTTCATATTACATCTTGATTGTTAGCCCTTCCCCTGTTTCCTCCCATTCTTCCCTCCCTCCCTCCCACTTCCCCCCTTCTCCCCTCCCCTATGTCTGTGATTGAGGGAGACCTCCTCCCCCTATATATGCTCTAAGATTATCGAGTCTCTTCTTGGTAACTTGCTATCCTTCCTCTGAGTGCCGCCAGGCCTCCCCATCCAGGGGACGTGGTCAGAAAAGGGGTACCAGAGTTCCTGTGAGAGCATTCATAAAATTTAAATTAATGTACTTTCCCTCCCTAGTGTAGCTCCCTCCCTTGTCTCCTCACAATATCACCCTCCTTCTTTCCCCCTCCCTCCCTTCTCTAGTCCTCAGAAAGTGGGAACTCTCCTCCCCTAACGTCTAACTCCAGCATATCAAGTCTCATCTGGACTGCCTGCAGCCTCTTCCTCTGTGGCTTGGTGAGACCACCCTGCCAGGGAGAAGTGATCAACTTGTGGGGGAGAGAGTCTATGTCAGAAGTAGTTCCTACTCCCCGTATTATGGGACCCACAAAGGTACTGTGCTGCCTATCTACTACATCTGAGCAGAGGATCTAGGTCCACACCATACATGGTACTTAGTTGGTCTATCAGCCTCTGTATGTCCCCCTGGATCCAGATTGGCTGGCAATGTTGATCTCCTTTTTTATATTTTTTGAAAATTTCCCACTATATTTTATCATATTAATTCTTCTCACTTTTTCTCTGATGCTCCTCCAAAGTATCTATCCATCCAATTACATATTATCTCAACAAACAAATTAAAAAACAAAAAACCTAGGAGTCCATTTTATGCTTTCCAGCTAGCCATGGATGTGCATCTTGCTCTAGAGTGTGGGAGACATTTAGGCTTCATTGGGGCAAGAATAAAGAAAAGCTTCCCCCTAAGAGCAGCAATCAAATGTCATCCACTCCTTGGTCAGGTGACAGATTTCATATCTACCCCCGTGCCTCCATTCTGGGCTTTTGTCTGGCTTGAGCTTCAACAAGTCTTACATTAGTTGTCTCAGTGAGATCGTATCTGTGCATTTGCCCCATCTAGTCTTGGAAGCAGTGGTTCTTAGAATCTTTCTGTTCCCATTTCTATATAGATTCCTAGACCAAGGAGAAATAAATGAGCTAGATATTAAGTTTAGAGGTGAGCATTTATTTCAAAGTTTTCTTTTTAATTCTCTGCCCATTTATTGACTTCTCTCTCTCTCTCTCTCTCTCTCTCTCTCTCTCTCTCTCTCTCTCTCTCTCTCTCTCTGTGTGTGTGTGTGTGTGTGTGTGTGTGTGTGTGTGTGTGTGTGTGTGTTTTAATTTCCATCAGAAGCTTCTGATGAGAGTTAACTGATGTACTAAAGTATGGGTATAGCAATATGTCACTAGGAGAGCTTCTGCTTTGACAATGAAATGTTTGTTATAGGGACAGTAGCAAATGTGGTTAGCAAAGTAGGCATTAATGCTATGAAGGAAAATGCAGTTCACTGCAATCCAATTGCAACACTCCTTGAGAAGGCAATCGACAATATTTACCTATAATTTACTAGAGTCTTTATGATGCATTCGTTTTACTTAAAAACAGTATTACAGCTTAGCAGTTACATTAAAATTCTCTTTCTTTTATATTGCCCTTTGTCCATCTTATTCACTATCCCAGAAGCCTTGATGCTTCCCCTGACCTTTTTCCTCTTTGATATGGATGAGTAAGAAGACCCAAAGATAGACTAGGCAGTATCAGAGGATGGAGACCAGTTGCTTATGTGTCTGTCTTCTCTCTCCCTGTGTCATGCTCTCATTCCTTGAGAGGCACATTACCTAACCAGCCTCCTTTTGTGTTCATTCAACTCATTGCCCTTCCTGGGCCCTTCTCATAGGCAACCATTCTCCTCCTGAACTCCTATGGTATTGTGCATATACTGCCTCTACCTTAGTGGTGACTCCTTACTAGAACTACTGTTATCCTAGAGTTATCCTAGTTTGTGGTAGGTGCTACCTCTTTACTCTTGAGAAACTGACTTTGTCTGCTTACTTTTTATCCTAAATGCATCATAAATGGACAATATAGACAGTCTGATTTTTAAAATCCTAATTGAGAATATTTACATATACATAATAGAATATTTTCAGATGAGTCCCAAATCTAAAATTTTATATCATACACTATGTATGTGTGCATGTATTTCCATCCGTACGTGCACACACACACACACACACACACACACACACAGAGAGAGAGAGAGAGAGAGAGAGAGAGAGAGAGAGAGAGAGAGACAGACAGACAGACAGACAGACAGACAGACAGACAGACAGAGACAGAGAGACAGAGAGACAGAGAGACAGAGACAGAGACAGAGACACAAAGACATGGCAACACAGAGAGAGTTACTCTGATGGCACTTTTATATAATATTTTTATGAGGGGGTCAAATGTCGAATTTAATACCTGTGACACATGTTAACACCCAAGATTTACAATGTTCAAGCGCTCTGTATTTCAGATTATTGTATTGGGAGCATTTTGCTATACGTTATTGCATCTTTTTTATTTGCTTTACAATATGGCTCGAACTCCCTTGGATGTGGTTCAGCATAATGCTATCACATTATACAACTTAATGCTACGCATGCATCAGAGCTGAACAATCACCGTGTTTTCTGTTTCTCTCTATTAGTGGTAATGCTGTAATGAGCACCTTTGTAGATAGTCCCATCCTCTATTATTCCCTTTGGATGAATTCCCAGAAGTGAACTAATAGAATCACTTTCTAAATGGCATTTTATTATTAATGCTGCAGATTATTGTATCCCTTTTCGGTTTGGCTTTCTGAGGGAAGGTCTCAATATGTAGCTTCAGCTGGCCTGAAACTCTGTGTAGACCAGGTTGTCTTTAGTTTCATAGAAGTCGACCTGCCTTTGTCTCCTGTGTGCTGGACCTAACAAAGTGAGCCACTGTGCCAGTAGTGCTGCAGATTTATAGTACCACAGATACTCTCTAGTGTGCTTGAGCCCGGTCACCACCGTTATCCAGCTGTGCAGTCCCTCATAAGATCCTCTGTTGAGTGAAGGACTCTCAACCTTCAGAATCTAAGGCTGTCTGGAGATAATAAATGTTTACTAATCAGGTCATAGACATTACCTTTTTTAGTTAATGAACTAGATGCTCCATTGTGCCTAGAAAACAGGCTTTATTGACGGAACCCCGGAAGACCTCCCTTATCATTATTTGAACATTGTTCCTTTATATCTTAGAGCACGTACCCGACTCAGGAAGCAAAGTAAGTTCAGTTGCCCTCCTGCCCTTTCTCTCACCCAAAATGGAGTAAGAACAACGGGCCTCCTTTTGAACTTTGGAGATCAGACCTTCCATCTTCTACTGACCCGCTTCTTGCTCCACAACTTGTTATGACTGTCTTCACATTGGTCTGCACCTTAGAAGCCAAGGTTCTTTATTAATGCTCCTTAGACAAGACTCCTGAAATTACGGCCTCAAGTAGAGACTCACAAACGATATCAAAGGAGCTTGGGCAATCCAATATAGACCAGAACAATCAGAAACACAACTCTGAACCCATCCAAGTATCCATACTATGTTCTCTAAAACTGAAGTGAATGAAAAAAAAAATACAAAATCAAATCAAATATACAGATATTTTCTCTCTTTCGGTCAAATGGATATATAGACTTGATATAACTCTAACATCCCATTCTTCTAGAATAATGACCTAGGTGAAACTGTCATCATTGGCAGAGTCATCAGCAGGTGTCTACATCTTGGCAAACAGCCCAGAAAGAAAAGAGTTATAGAATGAAAATCTGAATTGTTTTACAAATATTTTATATCTGTTCTAGCTAATGGAAATATGTGTTTAGAGGCAACATCCTCTACAATAAAATGTAAAAATTTTCATATACATCATTTTAAAAACCAATTCTTTTATCCTTTCTACCTGATTAATCAAAATAAAATTGTCTTCTGTAATATAAAGAACCAACCAACCAAAATTATTAAATACTACCCCTCGATAAGTTTGTGTGTGTGTGTGTGTGTGTGTGTGTGTGTGTGTGTGTGTATTTAAATTTCTCTAACATAATTTCTCCAGTAACTAAGACACCTTTGGACCTGCTTTCAGGGCTTAGAGTTTTCATAAAAAATTTTAACAACAAGTGTGCTGATGCTAGGGTTACAGATATAGGCATTTGTGCCCTTTCTACACAGGTATTTGAGATGTCAACTCACATCCTCATATGTGCTATATAAGCCTTCCTACCCATTGAACTCCTCATATGCATATATTTGTTTTGGTTTTGGATTTTTTGAGACAGGGTTTCTTTGTGTATCCTTGGCACCCAGCTGTATTACTTGAAATAAACTGTATGAACCACTGGGTCACATCAGATCTGTGATCCAGTGACTGAGTCAGTGGAGGTTAAGGTATTTTCTTGGATGGTGCTAATAAGGAACATCTTATAGAAGGATAAATTTGTATCCTGGGATATCAAACTACAAAACAGAAAAGTTTGATCCTTCCCTACAGCCGTTGAGACTTTAGATGTGGACTGACTTGACTTGCCTGGCACAGAGGAACGCTATGGTGCATTGTCAAATAACGGACCACAGAAGCTTTATTTATTAATGCCAGTCAAATTCATTGAGAAGGGTTGTGTTCAGAAAAGAGGAGATAGCAAAATCAAATGTGTATACAATTAATTCAGAAGTTTAAGATTGTCAGTACAAACTTATTTTTTAAGTGCAAATTTTCAATAAAGCCTCTTAGGAATTAATTTTCAAATAGCACTTTAATCAGAAAATCTACATAGAAGTAACGATATTCAAGGGAATACTGACTTCTATAATTAGATTAGTCCTACACAATCTAAAGCTTCATCAACAATCTTATGATTCGACTATCGACTAATTATCATATATTTATTTGCTTTGACACACAGAGACTGTTTCAGTTCATCTAGACAACAAAATGACCGTTCTTAATTGTGTTATCTCTTCTTCAGGAGGACCCAAAGATGAAAGAGTGATTTCTTTAGGCTCTGACCTTTTGGGTGCACTACTAAACAGCACCCTTATTAGTAAAATGTGTGGGAGTGCCTTTAGGGAAGAACAATGAATATTTATTTAGAAACTGGATTTTGGCCAATTGTCTCTACCCTAAAGGAATAAAATTACAAACCAAAGCATTTCAATTTTCCCATGCTTATGAGTTTCCCCTGCACATGCAGGAAGGGCAGATTTGTCTATGTTATATTCTCTGCAACTCATTTTTCAAAAGGCTCATTTGCCATTGGAATCTATAGCAGGCATTTATGTTCAATCATAAAATGTTAAAGAGGTATGAATTCTGCTTAACTATCCCAAGCTAAAGAGCTCGAACACAGAAGAGAGCATGCTAATTTTCTTAGTCTCCTCAATTTTCAGCAAGCAGCTTTTAAGTTAATAGGGCAGAGGAAGTTCAAATGAAAATAACTTTTATCGCTGAAGTTAGTCTTTGAGATAGGGAGTTGAAAGCTGACAGGCAACTTGTTTTTTTTTTTTTTTTTTTTAAATTCTCTGACTTGTCATTATGTTTTCCTGTGGGGAATATGCTTGCCACACCTCTCTGTTAAACAACTCTTAGTGAATGGAGAGGTAAGTCGAATCATGCATGTAGAATCACACCTTGCTACAGGAGACCAGAGCCCTGCCATCTCCTTGAACAGAACATGAGGTATGCATCATAGCAGCAGAATCCCCATTTAATAGTTTTTCATGCCTCCTGATCACACTGGGGGATCTGCAGGAACCAGTTTCCCACCTTATTTGGATGTAATGAGGGACAGCACTTTCCGTACAACAGTTTCATCATTTTCACTGCCCTACTAAGAGCTTCACCACTTACTTGGCTCCTGTGTGTACAACAAATGCTTGTAGAAATGCTGTATGTCTTTATTTCTGTCTGTAACCCCAGTGCTGTCTGGCAGAGATAGGTGGATCTCTGAGGCTCAGTGGCCAGCCAGACTAGCAGACTCAGTGATCTCTGAGTCGGCTGAGAGATTCTGTGTCAAAAAGTAAAGTGAAGAGTAAATTGAGGGAGACAGCTGATATCGACCTCTGAGTTCTAGTTAAATAAACCCATGTGCATGCATACTCAGCTACGTACATATGTGCACAGGCTAATGAGCATATTCATACATCCTAGAGAAGATGCCGTGTATGACTTCAAAAAGTGTCACATAGTACTGAAAACTTCATAAATCTTCTTAATTGCTATTAGCTTAGTGGCATAAAATGAAATATTCTTTCTTCATTTGAACTTACATATATATATATACATATATATATATATTGTCATATAATACTTAGTTAATTCTCTTTCATATTATAGTTACTTTGGAAAACCTTTTTCTATAATATGCCAACTATCAAAACTCTTCACCGGGTACCTTCCATTGTATTCTCGGGTGCTCAATAAAAGTTGTTTGAGTGAAAAAAACAACACGTTGCCAGATAGGATTTTCCTGCAGCATAAATTAGAAGCAAAAGCTTTTTCAAATAACTGCTGAGAGTAACTATACAATATAGCAATGTAGATAAATATTTTCAGAAAATCTGGATATCGGCTGTACATAAAGAATATACAATATGTATAAATACAGCTAAGAAGCAATTGCCTGCTTCAGAAAATGGAAATCACACATAGGTAATTGGGGATTGAGGGGGGGGGAAGCAGAAAAATCTTTGTGAGATGTTGGGCACCATTTGGTTAAAGTGAGAAAGTTTTACCCAAGACACAGAAGAGGATACTTCAGGCCAGAAGGGCTTGCCTGGCGGGCAGAAAGTCAGACTGAGAGAAAACCAGCAACCAGTGCAAATTGACTGTCTACTGTGCTGGGTGCAGTGAAAGGGAGAGGAGAGATAAAAATTTTTTAAGATTAGAGAAGATAGTTATAACCCTTCAGGAATGCAAAATTGGCAGAGAAAGGCAAGATAGAAGAAAACCCAACAAGGCTTGTGAAAAGTGTAGCGCTGGAAAGTCGCTGCTGAGAGATTTGGATAATAGAATTCCAGGAAGCCAGGGTCTTGTGAGCAATATGTTATATGAGATACTGGCCATGAAAATACTTTGTAAACTGTGAGGTACTATAGAGCAGGGAGATATAGTCATCATGTGGCTCACATTCTAAAGAAGCCTATGCTTTTTTCCCCCTCTCAATTCCTTAGAAATGATGTATGAGTTGCCCTGGAAGACAGAGGTTATAGGTCCCACCTCCAGTTGGATAATATCAGGTTAAGCTGACCTAAGATAACAGGAAACAAGAAAACAGCTTGTTAGAAAGAATTCGCATGTTCTTGGTGGCTCAGCCTCTGAAACCTACAACAGCCAAGAGCAATAGCTTGTATGCAAGTCATAATAAATCTAATGACATATTTATAATCTTCTCCAGGTTTTATTGTAAATGAAAGATATATTTCACAGCCTAAGAACTAGTTAACTTGGACACAGTATCTTTACATGAATCAATCGTAATTGCCAAGTTTTTAAAAATTTGTTTATGAAATTATTTAAAGAATATATTCTTCACATATATTATAAATTCTGCAAACATGTTTTATACAAATGTATTCAGTAATTTAAAAATATTAGTACAATAGAATATCAAAAGGTAAATTAAAAAATATACATAAAGGTTTATACAGTGATGTACTGGTAACCCAGTATTCAGGAGTCTGAGGCAGAGGATTGCGATGAGTTTAAGACCAATCTAGGATATATAACAAGTACTGGGCCAGCAATGGGATGTAACATGACATTGTCTCAAAAACAACCAAACAGTAAATAATAAACATAAAGTTCTGATCTTATCTCCCACACTTAGCTATAAAACATTAAAATTAAAGAACCATAAACTTCACCACCATGGAAGGTAAATAAACTGGTATTTAAATTTGCATCTGAGTATTGAAGTTCTAGACTTCAGTAGTTCACAAAGTTTTAATCCTTTACTCTGATGTGAGTCTAGAAACGTTCTAGTTTGTTTACTATACTTGAATATTCATGGGTTCACATAAAGTCCTAACTATGTATCTCTGATAATTTTTGGCATTTTCCAGAATGACTCCATGCACATTAGAGGACCCATGTGCTTCTCAGTTTGAGGTGACTAACATATATACCTCTCAGTGTCGTTCTTGAAGATCAGAGACTACTTTCTATAGACATTGCCATCAGTTTGGTGAGAACAGGGAGATTGTCTCCAACTTATAGCCAACTGTGTATTTTGTACTTATGCAGGTGAAGTTTTTAATTTTTCTTTTGCCCCTCCTTGTGAGACAGTCTTATGAAAATTATAGTACCTTGAAGTAGAGTTGCTTGGCATTGCCCATTGGCTTCTAAATAGTGCTTATAAATGAGTTCTGCAATGTATAATGTAACGTATAGAAATAGTGGGCTAAGGAATGTGCCTAAGTGCCCTTGACTGGCTACATACCTCTATTGGAGCAATGAAGAACGTTGCTTGGTCCTGACTCTTCCCAGAGAACATATTTGAAAATTAGAAAGACAATTAGATGATTAAAAATTAGAATAATGATAAGCATGACTGTCAAATAATCAGACCTCTTGATATCAAGCACGAAGGCCAAGGAAGTACCACCAATAATATGATCTGGGATATAACCCTTGTATTTAAATGTAGATCAAAACTGAAACTGAAGACAAAAAAAAATGCCCACAGTAAGGCAGAGATAAAAGAAACTAAGAAAAGTAACTGGCTGTGTGGGAAAACTGTTCATTTCCGATGACTTGCCCTTGAATCAGAAGACACATTTTTTTTTCTGTTTTGTTTTTTGAGACAGGGTTTCTCTATGTTATCTTTGCTGTTTTGCACTGCTTTGTAGACCAGGCTGGCCTCAAACTCAAAGTTATGGGCCTGCCTCTGCCTCCCAAGTGCTGTGATTAAAGGCGTGCATGTGCCACCACACATGGATATCCATTTCTTTGTGGTTTTTTATTTAATTAATTTATTCAGATTAAATTTCAAATGTTATCCCATCTCTTTTATCTCCCAGTTCCTCCCTCCCTCTCACTTTCACCATATTCCCCTCCCCTATGTCTGTGACCTAGGGGGACCTACACCCCTACCATATGATCATACACTATCAAGTCTCATCTCGGTAGCCTGCTTATTCTTTCTCTCAGTGCCACCGAGCCTCCCCAGCAAGGGGACATGGTCAAATATGGGGCACCAGAGTTCATGTCAGAGTCAGTCCCTGCTCCCCACACAACTAAGGAGGATGTACTGTCCATTGGCGAGATCTGAGTTGGGGTTTAATATTTACTGCATGTATTGTCCTTGGTTGGTACATTCATTTGAGCAGAACCCATGGGGCCAGATCGATCTGTCATGATGTTCTTCTTATAGGTTTCTAAGACCTTCTGGATCCTTCTATTTCCCCTATTCTCCCATACTTCTCTCATCTAGAGTCCCAATAGGATGTCCTTACATCTATCCCAAACTCCTGGTAAGTGAAGACCTTTATGGGACATGCCTCTTGAGCTAGTGTCCAATTCTAAGTGAGTATACTATGTGAGTCTTTTTGCTTCTGGGTTAACTCACTCAGTATGATAATTTCTAGTTCCATCCATTTGTCCACAAATTTTGATATTTCCTTGTCTTTAATAGCTGAGTAGTATTCCATAGTGTAAATGTACTACAATTTCTTTGTCCAGTCTTCAACTGAGGGACATTTAGGCTATTTCCATGTTCTGGCTATTCTGAATAAGGCTGCTATGAACATGGTTGAGCATATGTCTTTGTTGTATGGTGGAACATTTCTGGGTATATTCCAAGGAGTTTGTAAATCAAGTTATATTCTTTGATGCAGCAAAACACTGAGAGAGAACATGTCAGATCTTTGCCATGATGAAGAAGTAATGATCACATTATTAGAAATCTGTGACTTTGGAATTTTGTTTTATATATATAACAAACATTAAGTTGGGCCTATGTCTATAATTTTTGTTAATGCACCAAGTACCCTGAGAAACCTTTGAGTTCCCATGAGATTTGAGGTCTTTGGTTGAAAGAATGCCTCTGAATGCCTGTACCTCACATTGTGCTCAGCCTCATGACAATCTCTTCCTAGGGTATTTGCATTCTGCCACATTGAGCTGTTAGCAGCTTGCTCCTTCCACTCTTGTACTTGGCATCCACTTTAGTGCCTTAGGATTAAATATCTCTTAGAAGATCAGTCAAGAATTTCATCAGCTATGTATTTAACCAGGCTTCTTTGTTACCCAGTTTATACACAAAGGCTCCTTTCTAGATTCATGTTTGACTTGTTCCCTTTATATTGCATGTTCATAAATAAAAATGAAAACAAACAAATGAAACAAAAATCAGAAACTCATAGTATTGGTTATATGTTTCTTTACGTATATGATTTAAGTTTAAATAAAACACAAAGACTATAATTTCAGACCCTAACTCTTATCAGTCATATAACTTTCCTGCTAGCATCAAATGAATCAGTAGTAACCATGTTCCCAGGGATAATACAAGTAACATTAGAAAACACAATATACAGCATGAGTAAATGGCACGGAGGCTATCCATATTTTATAGCCTGTCATTTAATGCCTTAAACACAGTATGCTCCCAATTAGGATATTACTTTGCTGTAGTAAACACTAAAACAACTGAATATTTATTTATTACCAAATGCAATGATACCATCACAGTGATTTAAGGAGACATGATTACAGCCCACCATGAGCGACATTTATTTTTCACAGACTTGAGAAGTAGCTGCTACTGTCACAGTGAAAGCTTCATGACATATGGTGAACTAACTGAGGAAAAAATTATAGGAGGGACTGACAACAACCACCATGCCCTGGAAATTGGTGGATTTGCTGTATGTGAGGCTTGCCATGGAGGATAAGAAAGACCTCTACCAAAATAATATATACATAAATGAAATGTAACTTTTTAGTGTTAATTTATCTAATTCTCTCTAATTCACTACATTTTTTTCAATGAAAGGATGCCAATAAAGGTTGGCCTTCATGAAATATATGCAAATTCTCTCCAAGCCACCCAAGAATTGTCTCTTGAGCAATTTCTCTGTTGGTATTCAAGAAGCTGGTTCTATGGGTGGAGTGGACTTCTGTGACAGGTGTTCTAGGATACATAGTAACAGACGGTTGCTGTCCTTATTGATTGGGCTCCATGAGAGCAGTGATCTCCTCACCCTACATGTACATAGACTGGATGGGTTCATCTTTTTCTCTCCCTGGATACAATATACACACAGTGAACCTTCTATATGTAACAAATATATGGTTAAGAATTATTTCCTACCTTCAAGGTAGCCAGGCAAAGATTCTTTGTTGCACCAATTCCTCAGCCCATAATTAGAATGCCTGCTTTCATTTTCCCAGCTCCGCCTCCCTCTTGTTTTGTACAAAGACTTGGTGCTTTGTGAAAATGTCTTCACCAGAAAGCCCATGACTAATTTAGGGAAGATTAATATTGGTTTTGGTTGAATATGAGACATAGAAAAGATTATCCGTCTTTTGGAATTTTCTTTTAGTCGCAAAAAAAATCATGTCAGGCATCAGAGGCTGCTGTGATCTCTATCCATCTCCCCCTTCCCGAAACTTACAAGATTAACTTTTCCCCGTAGGTACAAGAATGTCATATATTATTTGGTCAACATAATTAATTTAATTCTTTTCTAATAACATGGGTATGCCACCAAAGTAATGCACAAAGATTAAACTCACTTCTGTTTTTGGAACACTAAAAGCATCTCTATGGTAACTGATCTATGCTATCACGACCAGAAAATAAAGCAAATTACAATAATGATATATCAGTGTGCACAGATCATTGTAAGCACAAATTTTTAGGTGATTATTGACAGCATTGTGTTGCAATACGTCAACTGAATGATTTCCTAAAAACTCAGAGATTTGGGATAGTTAGAAACTCAAGCTTAATTGTTGAGGGGTTAAGATGTTTTTAGGTCTAGAGAGATGTTTTAAGTTGATAATGATGAAATAGGGTAGATATGAATTTACAATAAGAATTTTAGATGCACCAAGATAGGAAAGATGTTTTCTTCGAGGCTGCAAAAGACAAATAGCCAAAATATTATGAATATAACATTTGTATAATTCTTGACTGTTTTGTGGTTCTTCTTTGAGTGGGTAGTTTATTATACAGAAGAGTGATAATATAAATGTCTGTGTAAAAAATAAATAATATAAATAAATAAATAAGGAAAAAAGAAACCTCAGATCATTTGTACTATTTAAAACACCGTAACTCCAGTATAAAAAATATATTTTCAAACTTACATTTAAAATAAAACTACTGTATTCTTTGCAAGGAAATATTTTCTTTAAAGATAGTTTTAAATGGTTTCTAAAATGTCATACCATCTCCTACAAATACATAATTTTGGTATATTGTAATAAATTTCTTGTATTAATGAATAATTAATGCATGTGTACTTTTTTTATTAAGTATATATCAAAAAACTCATTTTCTCCCAAAACCCTACATATTTTTATAAAAGATCTATCAGTTCATACTATATTTTAAAAGAATTTTTTCACATGGTTATTGTATTAAGGATCCCCTAAATTTAAAGAAGCATATTATACAAACAATGCTTTATTTATGTTTATAATAACTTATTATTTTATATAATAGCTTAGTAATAATTTATATACATTCATTCATTTATTTTTGTTTTAGGCTTAAAAACCAACAAAGGAAAAAAGTGTCAGTTTTACTTACCCTTTTTTCATGTATATATCAGCTGTCCATTTGATCTTTTTTTGACCTTTTGAATGATTTATTCTACATTGTATGTAGATTCAAGTTTCCATGGTAGTGTGACAGATATCTTGTTAATGTGCTTCTATCCTGTTTACTTCATACTGTCTACTTCAGTCTCCACCTCTTGTGTCAACTAAAAGACTATAACGAGAAACTGACCTTATCTGGAAGGAGATTGGAGAAATTATTATATGAATTCTCAGGTAGTTCAAGGTGAGAGATCAAAGTGATTTGAATATTGGTATTGATTTTAATGACCACAAGAACTAACGTACAGTAAATTGGATTTCAAACATATTTCAGAAGATTGGGGTGTTTTATAGTGTTAATCAAAGGATAGCAATAATCAGATAACTATGAAGCTTTCTGTAGGAGAAAATATTTGAAGATATACATACATCTTTCATACCAAACTGTTCAGTTGCACTGGGATATGGTCATATTATCTTGGAAATAACCCTTTATGATGTGTTTAGTTAGTGTCAGGCAGAGAAGCATTTCCAACATATTGCTCTATCTAGCCACTGTGGAATACCATGTATTGTCAATGACCTGAGAAACTAAGTAATCCCCCCGCTGCTCAATCAACGAAGCCAGCCATGCCCGAGCTTTTCAGTGTCCTTATTGTGAAGCCTCATTGAGAACTGGAAGTCCACAGTGCTCATCCTGTTCTGTCATAACGATGCTCTCTCTAGATCAGCAGAACACTCATTGTGTACTTTCAAAAGTGAATATAGAAAACTTCTGAGAGATTGGCATTATACCAAGATAAAAAGGACAAAGTAGGAGTAAAGTTGCATACTACATAATAAATTATGATTACAAACAAATATAGTGCGAGTTTTAGCCATGGCCAACTGTAGTCCAACTATGAATACTTAAGCTCTAGTGAAAACTGACATCCTTCCTATATGCTGGAATATTCCATCACAACAGTGTAGCAGAAATGCTTATGTCAAATGAATACAATTGTCTGCCTCTTCCCAGTTACATACCTGTGTGATTTACACTCACACAGATGCATAAACTACTCAGTAGTAAATATTTCATCTTTAATATAAGATCTTTAAACACAGTAACTAATGTCTTTATATTGTAGACAGTCTGGATTATGGTTCTCTTTGTTTTCATTTGGCAAATTAAATTGAAAAGGTTTAATTAGATGTTATCTTATTATTTGTTTGTTTGCTAATGCTCAAGTTTCTGTTAATTCAAAAAAACATGCAAACATTGGTGTGGTGAGATAGGTCAGTAAGGAAAGTTGCTTTCTGCCAGCCCTGAGGACCTACTTTCAATCACCCACATTCACATGGTAGAAAGTAAGTAGCGCCAACTCCCACACAATATTCTGTGACCTCAACATGTGTTCTGAAGCATCCCCTCAAAATACAAATTCTACATGAATAATATGTTAAGTATAATAATCACTTTAAATGTAGGATTAGCATAAACAGTAAAGAGTTCCTGGATACAATTGAGTAAATAAAATAAATATAGTACTAAATTGTTGTAAAAATACTGAGCTTGATAGGAAGTGAGAAGAGAAGATGGTCTGGACTGGGTTTTCATGCATCTTCGGCTTTTCTTATACCAAGTGTTTGAAATCATATGTTGCACACTGATATCTGCTCCTTTGCAACTCAGAAGCTGGGGGAAGAAAGGCAAAAAAACAGACTCTTCTGTTCAAAAGAACATGTTCCTGCCATGTGATGAAAAAAATTCAAAATAAAGACATATTTCTAGGAGTCAAAATAAATATCCACAAGGTTATTTTCTACTAATAATCATCCTGAGAATTAGATGTCAACTACACTAAAATGAGCTTTAACTGGGTCACATCCTTGAAGACTTCACAGATATCTGAGGGAAATGAAGCAATGCAGAAGAATGAGAGCTGGAGAGAGGGAGCATTAAGACCCTGTGATCAAGTGGGATATCTAAACAGGGCACAGGATATAGATTTTCATATTCAATGATATTAAAACAGTTGTTCTGAAATTTTATTATGAATTAAAGTTCCTAGAAGACTTTATGAAGACAGATCAATTCCCATAGATGCATTTTTTTTTCTTCACTCCGTCTCACAGAAAGAGTCAAAACGGTGCATTTCTGAGCAGTTCCAAGTGATATGATTATTGTTCATATGGGGAGTGCTTTCTGAAATAAATATTCAAAGAGACTTCTCAACTGAGAAGCAGTAATCATTGAGTTGCATTTAAAATGCAATGATTTTATCCAGTTAATGAATTTATTCCTTAGACTGCAATGTTTAAAGGTTTTGTTCTATGTTTGCTATGTGTATGTAAATTCCAACAAGCATGACTCTTGTGAACATGTGGAGGTCAAAGGGCAACCCGAGATGTCATTCTTGGCCAAGTCCTCTCTTCCCTTTCTTCCCACCAATGCATAAGTCAGAATATCTGTCTCACAAGCTTCTGGACAGCCTCTGTGTTGCTGCCTTTCCTCTCAGGGAAGGGACACTGGAAATACATCCCAGCACACCAGGCTTATCCAGATACTGTAAATGTGAACTCTGGACAGCCTACCTGCATGCACACTTTACACCTTGAGCTATCTCCCTAGCTCTTAAAAGATTTGCTTTATTTGTGTTTATCTTGATTATCTAGTAGAACACACAAATGTCCTATGATATTAAAATCTATTTTTCATTGTCTTCAATATAGACTCTGGTAGTGTTCACTCTCATAGACATTATATGTGACTGAAAAACGTAATTCACTCCTTTATGCTCCCTGTGTACTGGGGATAAGTTTCATATTAATATCATTGTCCTTAAGAGTACTTGGTTTTGAGATGTTAATTAATCATTGTATCCTACAGAGAGAATATAATACCTTCTTCTAAAGCAAAGGCAGGCAGATGAAAACTTTAATAACTCTTTTAAGAGCATTTTAAAATAGAAACATGTTAAAAAGCTGCTACTTAGCCTAAGTGGTTCAAAGGTTAGTTAAGAGCACTTGTTGCTTTTTCAGAGGAATTGAGTTCTGTCCACAGCACCACTAGTAGTTCAAAATTGCCTTTACATTCTGAATTTGGTGTTTTCTTCTAACCTCTACAGGTAGCAGTAACACATTTTATTGCACATATATACAACCAGACAAAGTAGTTACACATAAAATAAAAATCAATAAATCTAAAAAGAGTATAGAGCTAAAAGTACAAGCCTCAATAATGTGTTTGAAACGTGCCCCTTTGATTCTGCCTTCTACTTTTGAACATTTGTGTTGTTTAAAATTAACAGACTTGGTCAATTGCCATTCTCACAAGAAAGGGATAAGATTTAATAATAGTGATTATTTGCTGTTGATTTTAAGAGAGGCTGTTGATTTTAAGAAGACATAACTTGGGAATATCCTATATGGTGTACATACTTTTAAGGTGTTTCCATCACGTGGTCTGGCTTTCCTCAGCTGTAAACACTGTGTGATCCACTGAGGCAGCAGAGATGAGTCGGTGATCTACTGGAGAAAATTAAAGAGAAACTCCCAGCAGAACTTCCTAGGACAGGGCTGAATGCAGACAATAATGTTAAACAGGGACCAATAGGCACAAGGACCAAAGTAACTCTATTCACGGGGAAACCACAGAACCTTCAAAAAGGCCCACATGTGGACTTGTTCTTAAGTATACATAAGAATATTTGGGGGACGGGCTGGTGAGATGGCTCAGAGGTTAAGAGCACTGGCTATTCTTCCAAAGGTCCTGAGTTCAATTCCCAGCAACCACATGGTGGTTCACAATCATTTATAATGAGATCTGGTGCCCTCTTCTGGCATGCAAGCATACATGCAGGCAGGGCATTGTATACATAATAATAAATAAATAAATCTTTTTAAAAAAAGAATGTTTGGGATAAAAGGGACAACCCCCCCCCAAACTATGGGTAAAACTTAGGATTGTAATCTATCAGTACAGCAAGCAGATTGAAAGGATGAGGCTCAGAAATGTAAGAAATTAAAATGAGGGCTAATTGATTGGTCTGATCCTAAAAGTCCTCAGAACGTCTCTATTGGCAAATAGAAACATGATGAAATTAACGATACACTATTCAAAAGTCTTATTTTGGATTGCCGCATTGGAGATGTTGGTTTTAAAGAGCAAACCTCGCTGTAAATCTTTTGACATTTTGACATGGTACAACATTCATAATGTTGGCCATGAAGAATGATTCCCACTCCAAATCTTGTTAGTGTGGTTTTTTTTTTAATGGAAAAAAAAAAGAAGAAGAAAATCTAAAGTCTAACAAGTTTCAACACCTCACAGAGAAAGATGATAAGTTTTTTTTTTAAAAACGGTTGCAGAAAGAAATAAACAAGACTTCATGAATAATGGTAAAGAGAGGTTTCTGGATCTAGCAGAATGTTCTCAAATACCTTCCATCCTGAGGACCTTGCAGCACATTTACTTTCTTCCGTTCATTGGCAGGGCAAATCAGCCTGCCATGGAGACTAGACAGATGGAAATTGCAACAGAGGTGTGGGCCAGTCTAGCCTGTGCCTGCTATGTGCCTGAATAGAAGGTCAAGACAGCAACTTAAACCAGCAAGAAGCTCTCAGTGATCTCAGTGTTTAACAGACTTTACCCTTCTTGCACCCACACATAATCTGGTGACGATTGTGCTTACTCTTTGTTTTGCAAATGACTATTTTTTAGAATGGCTATTTTAAGTGGAAAATAATTACTAAAATAAAATTATATATTTGACTGTTGTTTCACTTTGCTGTTCAAAGGCACATCACCATCTCCTAAACTACTTCAAAGATGCCAGTAACACCAGTGAGTGAAATTCTGTTCCCGAGTTATTTTCTAATTAACTTTATATTTCAGTTTCTCTACCTGCTTTTTTTTTCCTCCTCTCAAAGAGTTTAAACCTTACATCTTCTTCTCACGCATCTGTGTGAGTCAAGAAGCCACCGCCATAAAAAGAAACAGCAATTAGAATAAAAATGGAGTTCATGTTTTGAAGACAGAGACATGTTAGCTGAGGGACTTAGGAGTTCACTGCTCAGCTCTACTGCAAAGGAAGAGGATCTATCTGCAGTGCGGTCCTATAGTTCAAGTGTTCAGCAGTCAGAATCAGCTGCCAGCCATGTTGTCAAATCCCAACCATATCAGTTACTAGGTTAACAGGGCCAGTATAATCCCTAGCGATTGCTGCTGCGCTTTAGCAGTACAATGTAGAAGCAAGAGTTTAAACAGGAGAGAATACAGGAGATTTTGAAAGGGCAATTTGTAAGCAACATTTTTTTCAAACCTAGCCTAAAACTGTAAAAGACTATTGTCAAAAATAGATAAATGATAGATAGATAGATAGATAGATAGATAGATAGACAGACAAACAGACGGACAGACAAAAAGGTGGTTTTGCTCTTAAGACATCACATATTGGGGGAACTGTGTTAATTTGAGAGCTGTATCTGGATATCATGGAGTCTTGTAGCAATGGTCTAACTCCTCCTCTTCTGCTTCCTCTTGTCTTATAACCTAGAGAACACTGTGCTTTAAGTGCTAAAATTAATTTCATCTCATCTTGCATCACTTGGCAAAGGCACTACAGCCCAGCTACATTAACCTACCTGAAGGAATTTACTGGAACAAATACTGTAAGAACCAAATGTTCTTACTGCGGTGTATTAGTTATTCAGAAATGCGGTTGAGAAATAGTAGGTGTGCTGCTAGTTCATATCAGGTGTGTATCTATCAATTAAATCACATGACTCCTGATCTGGGCATATGTGCTATCGTGATACATGGACATTACAAACAATGTTATCATTAATATATTCAAAATTAAAAAAAAAAGTCAGTGTGACTTCTCAGTCTAAAAAAAAAAAAAGGCAATTCTCCCCCTGAGAGCTGAAACTAATGAAGTATAATTTTCTCATCTGTTCTGAGGGCAGAGGCTAGATAAACACACAGAATTTCACACATTTCTAAATGATGAAAAATTCTTTGAATTAGGAGTTTCACATTTCTTTCTGTAGTCACCCTGTGATGTGTAGAAGATTCACTGCTTATCCCTGGGTTCAGTGTACGGCTTGAATGAATCCTTCAAATGTCCAAATACTTAACTGTGCTATTCTCTGATGAACAGCTGTGGCAATAACTGATTTTAGAAGGACGTTTTATATCCGGTTGTATATTATAAAGGCACTATGCCATAGTTTGGTTCTAGAAAACCCAAATTATTAAAATATTCCATTCCCAAGGCAATCTGTTAGTAACCCTTCCTTTCCCATAGTGCTGGCTGGCTTATACAATTTAGAAAAAGTCAATAGACATATCAGTAGTCATGAACACTTTATAATTTAATAAATAGTTATATTTAAAATATATTATTTAAGTTGTAACATTAGTTATATATTATTTAGAACCTTTTCTAGATAATTGATTATTTATATTTTAAACAAAGAGAATTATTGGGACACCTTAAAGAAATGTAGATTGCAAACTGGCAAAATACCCTCATATATACATAAAATATTCCTATTCCCATTGAGTTATAAATATGTCTAAATAAAGGATGCATTGTAAGAAACTACTCCATTTATACAGCTTTAGAAATTTTATAGTTTGATACTTTGTTTTTTGATTAGTGGGAAAGCCAAAGGTTGTTGTTGTTGTTGTTGT
Source organism: Acomys minous (assembly GCF_964271855.1). Taxonomy (NCBI): domain Eukaryota; kingdom Metazoa; phylum Chordata; class Mammalia; order Rodentia; family Muridae; genus Acomys; species Acomys minous. The sequence goes on along the minus strand of NC_140497.1, from coordinate 38,667,146 downwards.
TGTAGTCATCAATTTTTAATTAATTAATTACTTATACATCCAAATGACAGTTTCCCCTTCCTCCTCTTCTCCCAAACCATACTCCGACCTTTGCTCTCCCTTCTGCCCACCTCCACTATTCCTCCATTTCTCTCTAGAGAAGGGCAGACCTCCCATGGATACCATTAAGCCATGGCATTAGAAGTAGGAGTAAGATTAAGCACCTCCTCTCTGCTTGAGACAACCCAGTAAAAGGAAACTGTCCCAAAGGTGGGCAGTAGAGTTATAGACAGCCCTTGTTGTCATGATTAGGAGAACTCAAAAAACTATATGTCCACAATCCAAATAATCCAATTAAAACTTGGATAGAGAATTCTCAACAGAGATTATCTCACATGGCTGATAAGCCTTTACAGAAGTGTTCAATATCTTTAGCCATCAGGGAAATGCGAATCAAAACAACGCTGAGATTCTATTTTGCACTAGTCAAAATGGCCAAGATTAAAAGCACAAGGGAAAGTTTATGCTGGTGAGGATGTGGAGAGAGAAGAATATTCCTCCTTGCTGGGTGTGGAGGGGAGTGCAAACTTGTACAGCCATTTAGATATCAGTGTGGTGGTTTCCCAGAAAACTGGCAAATTTTTTTTCCTATATAAACTAACATACATTTTTGTGTGTAGTAGTTAAGGTGATATTTTAAAGACGTAAGTATTCCTTGAGGCAGTGGTTGGCTCAGTGGATAAATTGCTTGTCTCAAAAGTGTGAGAGCAAGATTCAGATTTCCAGAATCCATGTAAATTAACAAGCCTGCTTGGTTATTATCTATAATCCCAGCATCTGGGAGCATAGATTTTGAGCTAACTAGACTAGCTGCACTTTGTGAGTTCTGGACTAAGTGAGAGTCCATGACTCAACGGATAAGGTGAAGAGAGTGTATACACACACACGCACACACACACACACACACACACACACACACACACACTTTGTTAAACCTTTTAAGTGTTTACTCACCAACTAGAAGTCAGTTTGCTGCTTAGTAAAGAAGGAATTCCCATCCCTCATATGTTTAAAATATTAAAGGATTTATTTTGCATACACATAGATATATTAAAGATAATTTAGACATTTTTATGCTTCACATATAGCCAAAGAGAGATTTGTTCAGTGACATTTTGAAATCTCCCTATCTCTGAGATGAAAATCAAATCAGTAGCATTCGAAATATTTTGAACACTTCTATTTCTAAAACAGACACATGAAATAAGCAAGTGAAAATGCCCTTAAATGAAAAGAGAAATGATACATCTTTACATACTCAAAATGTTATCTATGGGGGTGTAGAATGACAAGATTGGGCAACTTTTATCTTATAGTAATGAATCAACTATTTTTAAAAAGTTAATTCACAGAGGTAAGTAAAAGCAATTATTTTTCAATATCATTATTTTCTAATCCAGCTAGAAAGAATAACTTTAATTTTAAAATTAAGTTCATTGCATTTTTTATGAAAATACTTGAAAAAGTGGACATTAAAAAATGGTTTCATCCAACATTTACTTCTAAATACAAAACAAACAAAACAAATATCTTCGACAGTGCACCTGACAGCAGTAAAATGAAGATTACAAAATATATAAAGAAACTACCTAAAAGTACATCAGAAAAAGTTTCAAATTTTCGTTAGTAGAAATATATGCTGATCTATCACAACTTAGTGATACAATATCAAATTAAATAAAGCAAATTGATGTTTAGAAATAGAATAATAAACTAATATCCAGATTTATAGTGGCTGTGCAAGATTTTAGGTAATACCAGATAATTTCAATGTGTATTTTTAATACAACATTGGGTTTCTTCTTTCCTGAACTTTGTGTGGTGTTTCTAGACATATGTGTTAATTTACACATGTGGGAGCAGCCAGTTATTGTCCATGCAAGATGAAGATGGGCTGAAACTCAAAGGCTTCCTCAGGTTGTATCAGAATGTATTGATTTCTTTCAGTTTTTCTCTTTATTATTCGGTTGTTGTTTTGTTTTGCTTGTTTTTATTTTTGGCCACATATCACCCTGAGTAGAACACAAACTAAACCTGGCTCACTAGAATCCTAGCTTCCTGAATGCCATGACTACCTGGTTGGATTTTTTGGGGGTTTTTTTGTTTTTGTTTTTGTTTTTGTTTTTGTTTTTGTTTTTACTTGTAGGTTTGTGTATGGAGATGTGTTGTTTGCTTGCCAAGCACATGTGCAGAGGTCATAGTGCAACTTGGCAGAAGCGGTTTTCTCCCTCCACTGTGGGATTTTTGGGAACTAAACTCAGGTTGTCAAGCTTGGTTACTTGGCTGCAGCAGAGTTTACTCTCGGAGCCATCTCACAGGCCGTGACGACTAAACTCTTCCTGCACTCCCACTGGCTATGTGGCTAGCCGTAGCATCATAATCTAATGTCCTCAACCTATTACTGTTCCCTCCTACAGTATCTGCATAGTTCCTTTTGACTTTGCTCACACCCTTCATTCAGATAGATCTTATGTTGTTTCCTTTCTCACATCACTGGGAAATCTGTCAAAAGGGGGACAGCTTTCTGCATCAGCTGAAATACCAAAGCTTTACATTTTTTTCTGTAGTTTATTGGATTCTAATTCGTTCCCAGTAGTCTCTGTCATTTGTAATCATGTGGTGTTTGCTATTCTGTGAGGTCACTATCTGGCTTGTTGTATAAACAGGTAACTTTTGAAAGAAATAATGTGATATGCATTTCTGACCACTGCACATCTAATGCTTAGAACTGTGTGTGTGTGTATTAGCCCATCATTTTTGCTGGTTAATAAATGCATTGGTTAATGTCAGGAAGCTAAGGCAATGCAAAATGGGTAGCAGGAAGGAAGTCCTGCAGTTTTAGATTTTTTTTTTCAGAAATGAGTCCAGAGAAAGAAGCTGTTCTCTCTGAAGTAGCAGAGACATCTATCATGCCTTCTTAACAGAGTTCACTCTAACAGCTCTGCATCTTGAAAAGGGAATTGTCATAGTTAGAGTGTGCTATTCTGGATGCGAAAGCACAGCCTACAGAATCACTCAAATAGCTAGCGTGCGCATGAAACCATGGAGAGCCCATCCTAGTCACAGCACCTCACTGTGGCCTCAGTGTCATTTACTTTGATGAGAATCTGTCTGAGAGGCATTAAATGTGGGTGTGCTGTGGACAGCTATTTCCGTGCCTCAAGCAATAAAACAGTGGGACTTGCAAATGTGGACAGAAGTAATGTAAAACACTTTGGTTCTGGGCTGCCTGTTTGTGATTCTAATGACTTTCCGTGTTACTTAGATGACTTCAGAGAAGCCTGCATCCATCTGAAGTCAAAAAAAACCACATTTGCAGGGATCAATGATGCGTAATAGACACGCTGCTTGGCTCTGGGTGAATTGTCATTCTTACAAATCTAGAGCCAAAAAAAAAAAGTCATCACAAAGCAGTTACAAGTAGTCCCAAAAGGGGATATTGTCTACAATATTACACTGAGTGTGCTCGGAGAGGTATGTGCCAAAGTAGACTCTGTGTATGTTTTAATGGTGTCTGCATCCTCGCAAATGTTAAGGTTTTGGTGCTTTTTACAAGTTCAATTGGCAAGTATGTTTTATTACCTTGGTTTTATCTCAACCTATTACAAAGCTATAAACAACAGCTTTGCATGGGCCAGGTTAGGATAATTCTGAAGAGAGAAGCAGAAGGTACTGCCCCTCCCCCTTCTCTGACCCCCTACATCCTCCTCACCTTCCTTACTTCTCTCACAATTTCCGTGCTTAGGTTTAAATGGAGGTATCCTTTTTTATTATTATTATTATAATAGAATTGATGCAACAGCTACGAGGCAAGGAAGATGCTGTATTTTATACCTCAGCAACCTCAGAGCAGTGCACTCACAGGGGTGCCATTAGACAGTTTCCCTCCTCTAAGAGTGCCTGGATGGACTCTAAGGTAGAGAACAGACTGTCCTCTGAAGGGTAATTTCCCTATGTGCTCACCAAGGCTCAAATTCCCAGCTGTAACTGAGCTAAGTCAGAGCTTCATAAAAGCTAGTACTTAGGCCTCTGCGAAGGCATGTCAAGAATAAGAATGAGCAGAGAGGGACTGCTATGAAGTCAAATAACTTCGTGGATGTACCTTTAATTTTGTGCTTTGTACTTCAGTATTTTCTATTATCTGACAGGATTGGCAAGAGTCAGAGGTAGGCGTGTCTCTATGTTTGGTTTTAACAACTTGTGTGTGTGCATATGTGTGCATGTGCACAGGCTTGTATATGTAGTGTGCAGAAGATAACCTTAGGCAGGGTTTCTCAGAAACCATCCAGTGCTCCCTTGAGACAAGATCTCTTCTATATCTGTTCTATCTCTCTGTCTCTGTCTCTTCCCCTTCTCTCCTTTCTCTCCATCCCTCCCTCCCTCCTTTCTTCTCACCCTCTCTCCATCCCCCCTCCAACACCACCCCCCCCCTTCTCTCTCACTTCAAACTCACCAACTACGCTAGTCCACTAGGCTGGCTAGCTAGCCAGTGATATCCAGGCTCTCCCTGGCTCTGGCTCTACATTCACCACGATGCCCAGCTTTTTAAATGTGACTTCTGAGGATCAAAGTCTAATCTTTATGCTTGCTTGCAAGTCGTGTTACCCAGTAAATCATTCCCCAGCCTTAAGTGTAGTTTTTAAAATGCCTTCATTGTGTTTCTCACACACTACATATGAGCATTGTCTGTTTTTAATCATTGGCGGTACTGTAAGCACGCTATATATTACAATCCAAAGTGTGTAACACTTCGTTTATAAATTACTTTGCTACCATCCTGCCTAAGATTTTCTGTTCAATTCACCTCACACCTTTATAATAGATGAGTCTAAATTGGCTATTTTAATCTTTTCAATGAAAAACTTACTTCTGCATGACTCCCACATTTCCTCTTCTCTCTTTTTAAATAAGTAACACGCATTCTTTAATTTAGTTAGATTTTTTTTTTTGCCAGACAGTTTCCATTTCAAATACCAGAGGGAATGTAGCCTTCTAAAGCTGGACTCTATGATTCCTTCTCAGCACAGTAGAAATGGAGAACTGTGGTTGGCAAGGATAAGCAATGAGTTGCTTTTCTCCCAAATTCATCTCTGTAAAGGAAAAGTAATAAGCAGCATATAGTGTCACTTTTATCTCCATCTCCAAATATAAACTGACACGAAACCACGTCTCCACGTATAATCTGTATCTCTGTGTCCCATGCAACTGCATTATGAACACTCACCAGGGGGTCCAATATGCATCTGCCTTCTGTAAGAGGTAGAGAGAGACTTGTACTAACTCCCTGTGGCCCCCAGCAACAGGTCACTGACACAGTCTTGCAGCACACAAAATGTGGCAATAATTTTTCGTCATGTTTTGGTTTCAAAGCCTGTCCGGTGAAATTGTGAGTTCATGGAACACCTTTTCTTATTTGGTAAACTCACTCTTGGTACAGAGCTTGGTGTAATATTTTATTGGTGCTATGAGTACACAGAGAAATTGTAAATTCTTTAGGCTGTTCTGGCTTTCTCAACACTTGAGCTCCAAGCCGTTCTGTGGATCTAGGGAGCTACAAGTTTCAGGGTCAAATTCGCTCGCTTGTGGACACAGCTTGCTTACAAAGATATTTTATAAAGAAGCCTGTGGTTTCTTTTGCAACTAAATACAGACTACACACGCACGCGCGCGCGCACACACACACACACACACACACACACACACACACACACACACACTGAGGTTTTACTAATGCAGAACTTCCAAAGAAGTCTATAATAAATGTTGGACTTTGCTACAGGGATATGTTGAAATATTATATCTAATTAAAAATTCCCATTAAGGGATCATCAGAACTATTATTAGATAATTTGGTAGATATGATGTGAAGAGAATTATCAGATTGCAACACTCAAAGTCAAAATTTAAAAAAAATGTTTTGATCTTTGTATTTTTCTGCATCTCTTGAAAAGTTTTCTTGGAATACTATCTATTTTTATATATTCTTCCTAAAATGCTGTCTGCCAGAAGAGTTGCTCTCTGCAAGTATATTCTCCCAAACAATAGTACTTCATGAGATCTGGATGAAAAAGATAATGTTTTTAAGAAACCAGTACATAGTAGTTGGTAAAATGGTACTGATTGTCAGATATTTTTCATTAACAACAGCTCATGATTAAACGTGGCATTAATATGTACCAAAGGGGGTCATTATAGAACCAAAGTTCAGAATAGCCAAGAAGTTAACTAGGGCAGTGTTTAGAAAAGAGTAAAGAAAATTTTGTATTATTAATAACTATTGTATTTCATGACTGGGATTTACACATCATAATTTTACCTTTTAAATTATAAGGCACTTCCAAATAAATGATTCTTTCCTAAAGAGTCTGGAGCTTTTTGAGACTTTAAATTCCTTGCCAAGAAAGTGGCAAAGCCAGGATGTATCTAGTGCCAGTTTTTGCAGTCTCTCTAGCACTGTCTTAGGTTCTGAAAATTGATACAATCTGAAAAAAATGCAAATTTATGATTTAAGAGTAGCATTTTAGAAAGATTAAAAAAAATCTTGTCAGAAGTTCCAGGCATTAATTCAAGTCACCAATGCTGGCAAACATAAAACAGGAAACATATTTGTGTACAAAGTGTAGCTATGTACTATACTCTACGGACAGAAATCAATATGGGAAAGAATCCATGAACTTGACTAGGAGAGATTCCTGAATTCTCGCTGATTACAAAGAATGCATTTTTTTTTGTACAGCAGCTTGTGTATTTATCCCATGGCAGACAGTGCTAGGAGCCAAAAAAACCTCAGGATATTCTGTGAAACATCAGTACCATTTCTGAATTAGGAAATAAATTCAATTAAAAAGTTACCCAAAATATCCAGTTAAAAGTCCAAACTAGATAGATGTGGTGGTGCATGCCTTCAATCCCAGAACTCAGGAAGGCAGAGGCAGGCAGATCACTGTGAGGTCTACACAACACGTAGAGGACAGCCAAGGTTACACAGAGAAACCCTGTGTCCAAAACAAACAAACAAACAAAAAAGAGAAAGATAAGAAAAGAAAAGAAAAAAGAAAAAGAAATAGAAAAGAAAAATTTGCCTTGATTCTACCTGTAGTGTTTAATTTCAAATGAAACGTTTTCAACAATTTCATCTTTGCCTCCTTAAATTCTTGTTAGATAATAAGATACAAAAAAAAAAAAAAAAAGCAAGAGACAGGCAATGTCATCAGTGGAGAGAGTGTCTGTATAAGAAGTAAGGAGGTCATGCAAGACAGGAAAAAAAAAAGTGGCTTGATTCTCTGATGGCTCCAGGATGTGGAAAAAACAGTTCATGTCTCGCAGGGAAATGCTGCTCTTGGAGACAGGAAAGAAGAACCTAACTCACCTTCGTGCCCTTACTCTTCTGCTCTTCCTGCCAGGGACAGAGCCTTTACTGCAGCCATGCATGGCTTGGCTGACCCTGTCACCACTGCTATGCCAGCTCAAAATAGTCATCAACTCTACCCCATTAACATCAGTTTTAACTACCTAAGGTTTCCACACATTCTGCCCCAGACTGTGGAAACATTTTGGCTGCCTTACAAAAAGTGAACAAAGAGATCACAGAGGGGAAAATCATTAAATTAGAACATTCTCTCTTCCCACTGGGTCATAAATAAAGGACAATTTTCTCACCTAGCAGATTGAGTCTTAATCCTATGATTGTTTGATGGGTAAATTCACTGAACCTTAGTAGAGCCATGCACACATGGAAAAGGACGAGTTTAAGGGTTTGTCTCTATTTGACACATGAATTCTGTTCTGTATGGCCAAGAAAAGTTCTGGAGCAGAGCACCAACAAATTGATGAACTGATACAGATCAAATTTCTACAGATTCTCTTGGAGAAAGGCTGGTTATATTCAAACGGAGTGACTCTATAACTCAGTGCCTCTCAAAATTTCCTTCATGCATGACTCATGTGGATGGGGTGTGGAAGAAGTGTCTGATATTTGCATCTATGAAAGGCTTGTAAATTATAGCTTTAGAAAACACTTTGTTTTATAAGACACGATTCTGGCTCCATGTTCTTTGGTAGTCCACTTGCAGCATGGAACAGCCTACCTCAGGTCTTACTAAGCTTTCTTGGATCTCTGCATCTTGAATGTATGCTACTCTACCAAAGTTGAATTTTACATCCATTCCCAATACCATTTCAGGAGTATAAGATAGCATCTCAGTGATTGTTGGAGATGGAATATTTACTTTATGGAATTCAGCACATATTGCAATCTAACTTGATGCTTATCATTTAATGCATAGTTCTTCTGAAAGTGTAAGAATTCAAGAAAGTCTCTCAGTATACTTAATTTATGCAGCATACTGTTAATTTTCATATGTGAGATAGAATCTCCAGGCTGTCCAGTAGACTATATATTCTAAAGTACTAAACTTGAGGTCTTTCCTGAGGAAATGTCCTCACTCTGTAATTATTCACATTCATAATGTGCCTGAACCTACAGTACGGTATTACTCATAAAGAAGAATTTTGGACCTCAACTAGATTAGGACCTAATGTACTTGGGGGATCATTTATTTTTACTGCATCGAATGATGGTATTTGCCATATTCAACTTATTACCTCAAGGATACATGCAGTGATCATATTGGCACGATTTAGAATTTCAATGAGGAAAGAATTACTGAGCTAAACATTGGAAATTTTTAAAGATATATAGGATTTCTACTCATCTAGCATGTTTGGATATATTACGTGACTTGTCTTGAAAATTCCTGTTGTTTTGTGGTTTAGCATTCTGCCAAGTTGCCTAGACTTTAGGATAAAATGAGACATGGTAATTAGCTATGTAAAGTTAAAGAGGAAAAAAAGCAAAAGGGGGATGATCATTAGGCAATCACAGAGAGAGTACAAAACTGCTAATATCCTTCAAATCGTGTAGGAACTGGTTTGGGGTGGGGAAATGAACTGCAATGAATGTTTCTTAACCTCTTTATCCTCTAACTGCTTTAATACATGGTCTTAGGGGCAGTGAAATTACTTCAAGACAGAAACAGAGGGCATAGCGATAAAAATGAAGACCAGTTAGGTAATAATTGGGTAATATACTCTGAAGTTTGGCTACACATTTGAGATGCACATGAGGCAAAACATAACAAGGCTGTAGTAACATTACTCTGTGTTATAGTATGTCTCTTCTGAAAAAACTTGCCTTATTATTATGATTAATTCCTTATTATTCACCTTATCCAATAAGCTAAATAAAATTCAGTTAGAATACTATTAAGAAAAGATAGTTCAGAATATTGAATCCTGTTTTGAGCTAGCTAAGCCATCTGCATGTATGTATATTCAGCACCCTATCCATAAATGATAATCCATAAAGCCCTTTGCAAGTTTCAGTAAAGACAAATACAAACACCATGAAAAATCCCCTAACTGCCTCCATATGTAACAAATAGTACAGTATTGGGGTTTGCTATCACTTTTTTTGCAACACATATGTTCTTCACAGTATTATAAAAGATAAGAAGTGCAGTGAAATGAAAAGTTGACAGTGGTGGAAGATGTGGCAGTATTTAATATGGGCTCAGATACTTATTAATCATGAGAGACATTAATAAGGCATTTAAGTCACTTGATCTACTGTCTCTTAACATATAAAATAGGGACATCTCTACTAAAATGTCTTTATGATTCTAAAGATTTTCATCAAGATCCAACTTAAAAAATAAAAATAAAAAATGGAAAATGGAAACTTCCACAGCCAATGTAACACTTAACTCTGCGGTTGTATACAAAGCTGATGCTATACCTCTAATCCCACTTTCCACCATCTCAGGGTCAGAAAAGAGTCTCCAGCCTTGTAACACAGTCCCAAAGTGATGCTCCAAGTGTCTGAGCTCCTTTTGATTCTGCATCACAGGAAGGACACTGATATAACAATCAGTGTTACAGAGAGAAGAAGATAAACGGAGTGACACCTTAAAACTAGATTCTCCGTCCCCAATCATGTTTTCCCCTGAGGTCCACAATAATGCAACACAAAAGGCAGAAAATTAGACTCGAATCTGATGGTTTAAAGAAACAAAATCAGGGGTTGGGCTGCCTCTGTTGGGCTGGGTCTCAGGTTGAGCTAGGCACTGTTTGGACATTCCCTCAACCCCTGCTCTATTTTTTATGCCCTCATATCTTGTAGGTAGGATAAATTTTGGGTCGAATATTTTGTGGGTGGGTTGGTGTTCCCTTCCCTCCACCAGGAGTCATGTCTAGTTAGAGGGTGGCCTTTTCAGTCTCCATGACCCCTGCTACTATGAGTCACGGCTAGACTCACCCCCCCATAATCCTCCCAAAAGCCTACCCAGGTCTCCAGCTTGTCACACAGATGTCCCTGTCCATCATTTCTTTTCTCTCTGCAGGCTCTCTGTCATAACACTCCTTCTACCCACGTCTGATCTCCATCCTCATTTCTTTCTGTACACCTTCTCCTTCCTTGTTTCCTCTCTTTAAGGGCACTGCTGTTTACTCTATTTTCCCCTTCTGGGTGGGATTTAGGCATCCTCCCTTGGGTCCTTCTTGTTACTTATCTTCTTTGGGTCTGTTATTTGTAGTATGTTTATCCTGTACTATATTGCTAAAATATGCTTGTAAGTGAGTACATACCATGTCTTTCTGAGTCTGGGTTACCTCACTCAGGATGATCTTTTAGAGTTCCACGCATTTGCCTGCAAATTTCATGATTTCTGTGTTTGTAATAGCTGAGGAGTATTCCGTTGTGTGACTGTACCACAGTTTCTTTAGCCATGCATCAGTTGAGGGACATCTAGATTTTTTTCCCAGATTCTGTCCATTATGAATAAAGCTGCTCTAACACTGTTAACAATGCTCTGCTATGTTTGCAGATAGGAGCCTAGCACAGCTGTCCTTTCAGAGGCTCAGCCCAGCAGTGGATAGAAACAGATGCTGAGACTCACAGCCAAACATTGGGCAAAGCAAGGGAGTCGTGTAGAAATATGGGGGAAAAGGTAGAAGGACCTGGAGGTGACAGGAACTCTACAAGAAGACCAACAAAGCCAACCAACCAGGGCCCAGTGGGGCTGGTAGGGACTAAAGCACCAAGCAAAGACCCCCAACTCAATTACTAAGTGCAGTTAGAGGATTGCTTTCTGCAATTTTTTTTCTTTTTTAAAATTAGTTAATTCACTTTACATCTCGATCATAGCCCCTTTCCCCTCTTCTCCCTAATGCATTCTCCATCCGTCAAGTTTCAGTACTTTCCACCAAAAAAATACTTAAACACAGTTGATCTCAACACGGATTGTCTCTAGTATTTTTATGACACTATAAAAAAGGACCAGTAAGTATGTGGAGGAGACTGTGGGGTACCAAGACCTTCTGTAATTGTTGTTCTTACAGAAGTTTCAAGAAAACGAATTAAATGGCATAGACCATGTGACCTGAACTATTCAGTTACCTCAAGTCATTTAAAGTGTAAGAGGAATATTGACTAATAATCTCTCTGATGTATTTGAGGTAAAACAAGGATTGTAGGATTAAAAATACCACTGAACATTATTTAAGCAAAATCATGGAATTTGGGACATTCAATGTTTATGTCAGTCTCTAATATTACAAAAGTCTGACAAGATAGCAGGGCCATTAAAAAAAAAACAAACCACTTTGGGAGCTATATTTTAAAGTAAACAGTTGTAATAGTGAGCTGCAGCTTTACTCCTTAGTCCTATAAATAATAAAAAAATAATAAACCCATCAGTCATATTGCTTTTAAATGTAAAAGGAAGTCAAATGTTGAGATTCAAGTATGGAAAAAAAAAACATTGGTTTCTGTCTGTGTTGCCACTGACAACACTTAATCCACTTCTAGAGAAACTGGGCAATGCCTCACTTTAACAGCTACTGATGTGAGGGCATGGAGTGCCATTACATGCCACACAGAATGAAATAAATGTCGTTGTAAGTCAATATCATCTTCTCATAACCTCTTTTCCTCGTGTTTGGTGATTAGACCTGCTAAATGAAAAGGGTGCTGAAAACAAATTGTGCATTGGTACTTGCTCAGGGCCTGGATCCTTCAACACATGAGCAGATTTTCTTTATATTGCAAGCCTTAGTGTTCAGTGTTTGTAGACACCAGACTATTCACATCTTCCAAGAACACTAATAACTAACCATGAATGCGTTATAAAACCATCGTAAAATGAGTGGGAGAGGCAATCAGATGGTCCAATCACCTAATAATTACCTCAGATTTGTAACCAAGGCAACAGTGGTTCCTTTTCTACATTTAATCTTTTAACACAGAAGAAGAAAAGAATCTTTTCATCCTTAAGCAGACATTAAAATGCATATACTTTAGTTATATAAATACTTAGTCGTTTCTATTGGCTGATTTCTGTCAAACACAGCACTCAAAACATTATAAGAATGCAAGTGCTAGTGTTAAACCTGTAGATATATTAAATAAAATTTAAAATAAGATAAAATTATGTCCACGATATATTTACTTTCAGAAGGGCCCTTTGAGAATTACATAAAATGAAGAACAGATTAAAGGACCAAAGAAAATGTGGGCTTCCATGGGTGGCTGTGATGTTTTCCTGCCTATAAGATGGAAGTAAGCCCATGGGACAGTGGTTCTCCTGACTTTGTATGCCACAGAACAGGCAATAATAGCAAACTTCTGAGGAGTTCTTAAAAGTTCTACAATATACGTAAATTAAGAGCATTCTGGATACACACACACACACACACACACACACATGGAAACATGCTCTTGTGTAAACATGCACATATCCATGTTCACATACATTGATTTTTAAGTCTTATCATTCGATTCCTCTATTACAATATTACAAACATATTGGTTTACTCTTTATTAGCAAATTGCTTATTTTTACTACTCTAATGAGAATAATTTTTTTTTTTTTGTCTAAAGAGAATAATACAGATGCAAAGAGCTCAACATTAGACATGTCAGTGGTGTTTGTGTGACAGGTAATGAGGCAACTTGGCAGTTTCACCAAACACCATCTCAATATTCTCCTCTTGTTTCTTTTTTTTATATTTCTATTTTTTTATTTTTATATATACATTTATATTATTACACATATGTAAAATAAACTACATACAGCAAGAAGAACCACAAAAAAAGCAGGAATCATATTAATGTTACATTCATAGTATTTTGTCTGTTTGGCAACCTAGAAGAAAAACATCTTATTTTATTGATATGTGGTAGAGCCCAGACAAGAGGGAGGGTCTAAAAAAAAAAACCCAGGTGATTGTAAAGTGCAGCTGGGAACGAAAGCCAAAAGAGAACAGACACTTGAGAGCAAGAGTATGTTATGGTATCCTGAAGCACTTAATGGAATGCAAGGGTGTTGTTCTATTAATGACAAAAACAAAAACAAAAAACAAAACAAAAAAAACATGGCTCTCCTTTAGTAAATGTCTGCAGACAAACTTTGAAAACATCATCTCTTAATTAGAATCTTACCTTCTGTCCTTCTGTTTCCCTATGAAATAGGCAATGATAGAAAAGGGAAAAAGTAAAACCATTTGAATGACTAAAAATATCAAGGGTTAAAACCACTGGCATGTTTGCATGTAGGACAATGTGATAGATGTTAAACTGTATTAAAGAAAGATTTACAAGTAAAGATGATTTGGACAGTTGTTTATATTTCCCTATTCAGAATGTAGACTACATACAGTTTAAGCCATTTTAAGTCCTCTCTTGCAATGAACAATGTCTTAGTGTCAGGTTTCCTGGTCCCTATGTAAAGTGCATTTCAAAATCAGATAGAGACAGAATGGACAACTCTTACCTGCTCTCATTACCCATAAACTGTAAGCAGTAGGAAAACACAGCCGAAAAAGCAATCATAGCAAACTTGTAAGGACTTCTTAAAAGTTCTACAAAATACATAATTTAAGAGCATTCTGGATACACACAGGCACACACACACACACAAACACACACACACATGCATGGACCATGCTTTTGTGTACAAATGCACATATCCATGTTCCCATACATTGATTTTTAAGTCTTATCATTCCATTTTTCTATTATTTATATTACAAACATATTGGTTTACTCTTTATTAGCAAATTGCTTATTTTTACTACTCTAATGAGAATAATTATTTTTTTTGTCTGAAGAGAATAATACAGATGCAAAGAGATCAACTTTAGAAGTGTCAGTGGTGTTTGTGTGACAGGTAATGAGGCAATTTGGCAGAACATCAGAAACTAATTGAGCTCAGCTCACATCAATGAGGCTTGTTCAGCTGAGGCTGTGCTTCCTAAAAAGAACAGCGGAATTAAATGAGACAATGTGACATGTACAATTTTAATTGGAAGCTCTAATTTAAAATATTTAAAAGCATGTTTAAAATAATTTGTGAATCCATACAGATGCTTCCTTCCCCAACTAATTAAGAAAACTCACTGGGTCATATAATGTCTGGATGTCAAAAATATGAATTATTGAAGGCCCTGCACATATAAGTATACTCACACCTTTAGGCAAGATCAAATTTAGTTTAACAGAGAGAAATGGGAAAGAGCCAACTCTCAAGACAGCAGAGTGGTAGGTGATTTTTAACATGATTTTTTTTAAGCAATTAAAATGCCAATATATTTTACATCATGTTTTTAAAATAAGACTATATTTTTAATATATTTGAAAATAAGTCAGCCAGATACAAACATTGAAAATATAAATGGAGCAAGACATTGCTATTTTGATGTGTTTGTGATGGTGTTATTTAGTTGTGTAATTTGTTTTAATATTTTTTCTTATGTAGTAAGATGCATTTTAAGACAGCACGTTTACAACCCCGAAATTCTGAGGCTCTAGCATTGCTAAAAATCTGTAAGCATGGATCAGACCGGAGTAACTTTATATGCTGATGGAAACATTTAAAATCTGATAAGCTGCTAACTGAAATCCTGTATGTACGATCACTATATACTAATGAGTCAGATGAACACAAGAACTTTATTAAGCTTCAAGAACTTACCCAAGGCTACTCCAGCTGCCTTAAATAATCCATTGGGCAGATTACAAAAAAATATTTATTACAAAATAAAATATTTAGTCACATTTTAATGCATCAGTAAATAATATTAACAGCAGATTATTAGAGTACGAGATATTTTGCCGTGATTTCACTGTTTCCCTTTTTAATGTGAGTATCTAATTCTTAACAAATGTAATGAATGAGACTTATAAAACAATAAAAATGGAAGGTTTTTTTCCCCAAAGGAGAAATGCATAACATGATAAATGGAAGATACACAGAATAGGTAATGTGTAGTGTGCAATCTAAGGAGCGAAATTCAATGGATGAAAAAATATTTCTGTAAGAGAAGGAAAGGACAAGAAGTCATTCTATTCTGGCTTCGGTTCTAGAAAACTGAATTAAGGAGAATAGAATACATGGGAGAAAAATAGGACATAATAATAAGAAAATAGACAATTTTAAGTGAAACATTTATCTCAAAGCTTGTAGCTCCTTGCTCTAGAATGATAACAACTTCTTTTGTTATTTTTCACATTACATGTTACCGAGAACCTTTATTTTATGTTACAGAACTGCTGAGGAATAAAAATACCTCATAGACAAAGCAACTTTATATATATACATTTTAATATATTTGTAATTATATAAATCTGTTGATGTACGTGTAGTGTCCACCTATGTGCTCTGTAATTGTGTACAGAAGATGCCTGTCTCTATCCATGGGTAGCATGTGAGATTGATACAGATTCTGGAAGCAAGTTTACTGATGATGTTTTGGTTTTTGAGCTTCTGTCCTATATTTAACAACAGTAAAACTATCTCTATGCAACTTGGTCATACTTGAGATAACTATAGAGACTATTGTTAGGGAGAATCCCTCTGGCTCTATGTATGAACGCATATGGAAACCAGCTGTCTTGTGTCTTCATGAAATTTGACCTTAAACTGCTTCTCTACCAAGGTCTTAGATTGCTTTGAAGATTAGGCAGCATCATTTGCTGGGTGTTTGAAATAATAGTTCCGCATTAGAATAAGGTGAAAGCCACGTAGTTTTGGAAACAACTATTTTGAAACTCGGCAACAACTCCTAGATGTGCGCATTTTCCTTTCCGATCAGAGTTCATGTGTTTTCTAAATCTTCTGTATTCCATCAGGGAAGTATTATGCCTGCGAAGCAAGTATGTTAAAGCATGTTGTGAAAATAAGTGTAATGCAAAGCTTTTCTTGTTGATAAGGAGCTTCTAGTGTTCTTTAGTCATCCTTGACAAATGATTGTTATTATATATACCAGGTTTTCCCTTAAAATAACTTATCCATCAAAGGGATGCCTTACACCAAGGATGGAGAACATGTTACTGGAGTTTAGAAGGGAAGTCCACAGAATTACTGTTGTGAATTCTGATAAGAACTCCTAAATCATCAACCATATCAGTGTACAATTACTCTGCATATTCTTAGCAGCTATAGTGTAATGCTGCAGACAACAACAGAGCACATATACATTTGCACACTTCCTGTTGTATAAATATTCAAGTCTCACTTTTACAGGTATCCCCTTAGGTGAAACTGTTAGCTCTTTGGGTTTTGTATATCAAAAGGGTCCTTGACAGTAAAATAAAATGTGTTACAATGTTTTTTCCCTTTGGGGACTCCTTTTCTTTTCCTGTAAACATGCAATATATTTTATCTGTAAAATGTGCTTTAAATACAGATAGAAAAACATAATTCTTCTTTAGGTTAAAGAGTATGAAAGTCGAGTTCGAAAAGAGAAAAAAAAGTCATAGATGAGAGATTCTTTCTATTTGTTGTTCGATTTCAACAAGGTTATATAGTCTTTAAAAATGTCAAGCTAACTAGGGAATTAATGGAATCTTCCTCACATCATTATAATCTATAAAATTCACATTTCATATTTCCTATGAAACTATGCAAACAAGAATGCTAACATAAGTGTTCCTAAGAGGGGAGCTTCTTGTAGCTCAATCATTAAAGTCTTTGAAACTCCTGAAACAATCTTTTACTTTATTCTTCTGACCATAAATGGTATCACCAATTATACCATATGCTCCATCTCATTGCTTTCTTTGTTTTCCTAATAAGTTCATACAGTTAATTGATTATCGACAAGTTTATTAATATAATTATATCTGATTATATACTAAAAACAAACAGCAGATCAATAAAAACCAAACTTAAAATTAAAAACCTTTCTAATTGTTTTTCTTTAAAACCAAATTTTCATTACTGTAGTTTCCAAAATACCCCATCCTTTAAAAAAAATTGTGCCATGTTTTTCTATCAACCTAAGATTACAAGTATTATGATGTGGATAGATTTTGCTGCAAATACTTAAGAAACAGCCAGATACATACTTTTCTCATTTTTGCAAATACATTACTAGCATCAGCTTTCCGAATTAAAGACAAATGTACTATTTTCAATGAACTGATGAATCTAAGTTCGCGCTCAGCCAAGACTTGAGCTGATTGAACACAAGAATAGCTATAGCATTTGCTCATAGAGTGCACTGGTAGAGCTGATTTGATTTCGAAATATAATTAAGTCATTTCAAGCGTTACCGGCCCTACTTTATTGTAACATCTCAAGATCTTGTGGTTTCCTGCTGACAATTTACTACAATACATAAATGCAGCTGCAGCTTGGCAAAAACTAACTTTTTTCAGCCAAGTCATCTTCTGTTAGGGATATAATGTTTGTCGAGTGGAAGATGATTTGTGTCAGCTGAAACTGTAGCCCAAGGCTAAACTTTTTGTGTTATTACTTTAATCTAGTTATGGTGGTCTGGAAGTGTATCTTTGCAAGTCCAGGGAAGAAAGGCTAAATGCATAAGCCAGCCAGATCATTAAGAATGTTGAGGAAGGGCTGGAGAGATGGCTTAGCCATTAGAGGGTAGTCTCACAACCAAAAAAAGAATGTTCAGGAAAAACAAGAATGAAATCCCAGAGCATATTTATTCGGGTGAATATTTGAGAGTACGTTGATTTCTTTCTGGAGAATTGGTAGTATCTAGCATGAAAGAGTAGGTGGAGTTTGCTACAATATAATAGAGACATTTAAGACCAAGCCTTTAAGAATTTAAGATAAAATATTCCATTAGAGGTCTACTAATAAGGCTAAGTTCTTTTAACAAATCCATTGATAAGCACTAAGATAACAAAGGAATATACTTTGGCTTGGTCTTTACCAATAATAAAACTAATTTAAGGGTTCAACAATTTTTATTGATTCTGAAATACATTAATTTCAAATGAAGGCTAAATATGGATATTGCATCACAGTATTTGAATACAAATGAATTATAAGACAATATTGTGTTATTGAAGAAGATTAATATTATTTAAATATACTGTGAGTTTTCTGTTTCTACCAATAGAAGAGAAAAAATTATTTCATTGTAATACAAAAATCCATTCACTGAAATTATTTTTTTTTTCACCAGGTGGAAAAATCTGATTTTTTGAGTATAATTGATCTAGTTCTTTTTTAAAAATGTGTGCTCTATTTTTTGTTCAAATCCTTATTAAATTGTTCTAAATTTTATTTTATAAAAATGACTTATACTAGATAACCATTTTATAACACTAATATTTAAATAGAAATATCATTTTGAGATAAATCATCAAAATCACCATTAAAAACTAATTTGCAAACATATGTGAATAAATTATTTATTTGATTTAATTTAAATAGTTTAAATTAAATTAAAATTTTTAAATAAATTTTTAATTTATTTAATTATTTTATATTATTGTTAACATTTCAGATACAATATTTTGTGTTTTAAAGGAAATTGAACATTTATTATAAAAAATGGGAACAAAATGCCATCTATTGGTGTTAAAATTCACAGATAAATTCATTGTGTATGATACAAATAATATTTCTCCTTTTATTAATACAATTCATAAACTGAAGTTTTTACTATCATATGGATATAGGGATTATGGTTATGAAAATACATTGTGATCATAAGCTTACTATAAAAGACTGAGCATTAAATAATATATTATATACAACAAATTAAGCAAAGAACCAGATAACTTAAGATCACAATGTGTCTTTGATGTCTAAAAATAAGTAATTTTCCTCTATTAGAAACTGAGGAAAATTTGTTTACAGCTTTTATTGATATTTCCAAAGATCTTTTACTAAAGTAGACAACATCTGTTAGTAATTTACTAGGAAATTACGTCTTTCATATCAGTACTACCTAAATTAAGAGTGACTTGGCAGTGGTTATTTAAAAAATAAGTTCAGGTAGGAAAAATGGTTCCGATTACAAGAGCGTTTTTTCATATAAGCCTGATGACCAGTGTTAAATCCGTACATCCAAGGTGAGAGAGGGAAAGGACAAAGGGACTCTTAAAACTAGTCCTCTGAATGTAACATGCACCTGCCCACACTTGCAGCAGCACCATCACCATACACACAAACACACATGCACAGTTGGGAGCACATATATAAACACACACACATGCAAAGAAATTAATTGAAAATAGGACACTTCAGCTTCAAAACTGCTAGCAACATAGTTTATGTTCTTTCAAAATAATAGATCCTGTAAAATAATACTCTTATTTATTTGTGCATATTCTAAGTGCTAATTATTACATGAATATTCTTGAGAAATTTAAACAAAAATCCATTTTCTATGTGAAAAATAACCCATGATAATTTTTAGTTTTGTTTCTCTATTTAGTATAAGAAGTAAATTGTATTTTCAGTTAGATTGGGGGGAGGGTTCCCATAGTAAATATGTTCCTGAGCAACAAATTGGCAGAATAATCTTGTATATCACTGCCTACCCAATTCAAGCCGGTTTCTTCTCAAATCTTCTATTATGATGACGAATAAAATCTTAGAATGCCTACCTATCAGCCTTCTCCTGAAGGGTTCATTACGTATTTGGCATTCCGTTGTTCCCTATTTTATACTTAGCAAGAATTCTACGAGGTGCTCTAACCTGAGGGGAGACACCTGGTGGGTTTAATTAGATTGCATCTGGCAATAATTAGAAGCAAAGGATAAAAGTAGTAGCAGCTGCAGTCACCCGGGTAAGTTCAATTTCTGTATATGAGTCCGACCAGAACAAAAGTTTCCTGTCCTTGAAAGGCAGTGGAGACCCCATAGTTAGCCTATGTGAGTAACAACAACAGAAGCAACAACTAAAGGAGTTCAGACCCTCGTGCCATAATTTCTCTCATTGGGTTTCTGCAGTGTGTGAAACCCTTGGGAGGCAAGAGCCCCCCCACCCCCACTTTGTTTAGGTGTATGTTGTCTCGGGTACATGCTGTCTCGTTCAATGGGCGTTAGCATGAGGAAGTGAGCATTCAGTTTCCAGGACTGTGCCTGAATTGTTGTCTTGAGCCCTGTAGAGTTTACTAAGCGCCCAAAGTAAAACCTTAATAATGTCGAATTCACTTGAGGGCTCATTAATGCTCGTCGTGACAGATGTGTAATCACTGCGCTGTGTAGCAGCTAAGGTGGACACAGGACAGGACTCTATGTAAATAACTGATAAGGACAGGGTCCCTGTGCTTTGTGTATTCTGTAAATACTTCGAGAGAGACGAGCGTCAGGGCAGAGTTCAGGAGAGACGAAGTGCAGAGGTTTTAAGTATAGCTTTTGTTCCTTCTTTCTTAAACATTTTTTCAGTTCTTTGTCAATTTCACATGATTCACCCTAATTCCACTCATCCCCTCATCCCCTCATACCTGCCCTTCCACTCTTTCAACCTCCCTCCCAAGAGAAGAAAAGAAATGCCGTCGTGGAAGCTGTAGTGTGCCACAGCCTGTCCTACAGTATACCCCTTTGTCCACACTTGTTTTTGCGTGCAAATATTCATTGTAGTGAGTGACTGGTGGGGTTCCAGGCCTCTGGATTATGCTAATCTATCAATATTGGATTCTCACTGGAACACCTCTGAGATACCCTGTTATTTCTCTGTGTCGTGGAGATCCTGTAGTTTTGGATCTATAGGACCGGCCACTTCTTCCACTCCAGGAGTTTGATGGGGGTAGATGTTGGGATAGGCCAATTCAGAGCCCTCATCTGGGTATCTGAGCCGGTCAGCCCTCCAGCTCTCTCTCTCTCTCTCGCACACCCACACCCCCAAGGGGAGCTCTACTGCCTGGCCCCAGAAAGATCATTCAATGTCGCATGCAGCCAGCAAGTCAGAGCCAATTTTCCCACTGTCTCACTGTCGTTCTCTGTGGGTGACTCATCTACAGCACCCATACCATCAGGGCCAGTTTCCCCAAAGCTTACACCCTCAGACTGGCTTACCTGCAACTTCCGCAACTAGCACCAGCGCTACTGTACTTCTTGGGCAATATGTGGGGCATGCTTTCCTGAACACTGCAGCTGATGGGGGGTGGGGGGGTGTCTCAGAACTCCTGCGCTCAACACCCTAAGGGCCCATTGTCCTCAGATGCCCAGAAGAATGGTGGGCCTTGTTCTGCACAGCCCTCAGATATTACTGAGTGGCATTCCAGACCAAGAAAGTCCGCCTGGCTTTGGGAGTAGCAGACCCATGCTGCTGCAGGGCCTCGGACAAAATCAAGGGCCTTCGTGGCAGCACAGGCCAGGACTTCACTGTGGTCTTAGATGACATCACTCGCATCGGGCTGTCCCTCACAGTTTCCAGTATGCACACATTGCCCTGCATCTCTTTCTCTTGCATTTTTCCAGCACTCGCTTATTCCTCTTTGTGGTGCCCAGGGTCTCTACATGTCTAGGGTCATCTCGGGAGTGGTCTCAGGTGTGCTGTTCCCCATCTATACAGTGTGGTACCTAGCACGGGTCATCTCAGAAGGGATTTGCCTGCCTGAGCCTATGCAGCCCTCAACCAGTGATGGTCTTAGGCTGCCTCCCTGTGTGGGTCCCATGGCCCCAGATTGGTGGTAGTCTCATGCTTGCTCCTCGGCCTGGCCCTGTGGTGCTAGGCTGGTGATTCTCTTGGTCAGGCTCCCCCCACCCCCCTTTGGCTGCGTGGGCCCAAGCGGGGGTGGATATGAGGGGGGAGAAGTGTCCTTTCATCTTGGGCTCACTCTGGATTTTGTTTCCTAAATAGATGAATGTCCCTCTACGCTGGGTAATTGTAAAATGCCATCAGTTGTTCCTTGTGTTGTCTCTGGTAGCCTTTAATTTGTATTCAGACGCACAGTTGGTCAAACCAAATGAAACTGGTGATATATGCACTGTACCTTTAGGGATTGCTTTGTTTATAAGAGGGCACATGCTGGATCTTTTGAATGAAATTTCTTGAGGCAATGGATGAGAAAGCATTATCATCAGTATCATTGCTGTCATCCGTCTGCCGGTCTAAGTCTTTGTCTCTAGTTCAGTCACATATGCACATGCAATAGAACGATTCTGTTGTCCTTTTTACATAAATCATTTCTAAAACTCACACTGTGTCTCTGCAATCATATTCTCTTCATATTCAGTAAGACTCCATCTAAACAGTTACTCCTGTGTGCATAATTCAGAAACCTGTCTAATGAAATTATTACTAAAATACCCCACCTGTTCAGATTTCTGTAGGGTCAGCCCATGTCATTCATAGCACTTGATTTGTTTACATTTGGTTAATAAAAGTAAAAGAACTGGAAATAATTTAGAGAGGGAGTCCTTTCCCAAATGAAGAATATGGTACAATACCAAAAAACCTTGGATCACCTTATTTTAATGGGTATAGCCTCTTCTTGCCCTGGCCAGTGTGGTAGTCATTTGCCCTATGTGGCTGTTGAACAACTGGCATGCATCTTACGTTGTTGACAATTTAAATTGTAGAAATTATCTAGTTTGAAATGATTAGACCTTAGATACTACACATGCTATCATTAGCAGCAAACAATTGGGGATTATAAAATAGTGTCTAAGGCAGACATCTATGTAGCACACTAAGAGAAGTAGCCCTTCTGTCTGTTTGGTATCTGTATATTCTCTTTTTTAATGTATTTGCATTATCAGCGCCTTGAACACAGGAACAAGGCCTTATCATTTCCTTGTGCCCTCAATAAATGCTTCCTAAATTGAATTTAAGTAGTTGAATAATTAAAAAAAAAAAGAGTGTACTAGGAGGAGACTGTGTTATCTGGAAACAATTAATGTGGAGAGAAGAAAATAAAGATATGGATGGAGTGATTCAGAAGGATAAGGACTAAGGTTTGTAAGGACTGGAGTTTACTCAGAGTTCTTTCACTATCACAAAGTAAAATAATCCACAGCCAGCCCATGTCCTTGAAGTCAAAGGATGGGAATCTGAGGATGGGAGGTTTGAGTTAGGGATGAGTGTCGGCCACACAGGCAAAGCTCAGCAGGTCCTGGACAGCTCAGGACATAGCCCTTTCAGCCACAACAGTGCTTCTCATGGCGCAAGAGCAGAGGCCGAGCCCCCACACCTGTACCAAGACTAAGATGCTACTCTAGCTCCGGAAAATTAGCCCAAGTCTAAGCTAGCAAATAATCAATCCATGAAGGGTAAGATGGTGAAGGAGAGGGTACCATGACTCGCATAATGAGAAGCTAGCAATGGCAGTAGTAATAGTAGTGATTTTTGCCAGATTCACAAACTAGGGAATCTTCTTTCTGCTTTAAGAAAATTAATAAAGAAAACAAACCCAATGGCTCTTATGCCTCTTTAAATAGCTGTCAATCATTGTGCTTAATGGGGTTAAAGAATTATTTCCTGTCATAAACATATAAAAACATTGTTATATGTGGATTTGAAGTACTCTAATCTGCTTTAAAAATGAGCACCAGTATTCACAAAGTCTGTGGGACATATATCAGTCTCTTCTGATTCTCTGAAGTATAGGTGGCAACTCAGACTGCCAAGGGGCTGGGCAAAGCCACAGTACTCATTTTTTTTTTTTTTTGCATGTGCTAAGTGGATTAATTTCCCAAACCATCATTTCTTCAAGAAATAATTTGGATATAGGAATCCATGCTTTATCTTTTTGCTTGATCTTTGAAAGTAGCTTCATCTCATATCACAGATTTGGCATGTCCTCAGAATCCACATGGATTGTGCATGTGTGCATAAATGTAAAGTCTGTCAAACAACTCTAATGAGCTGTTATTATGCCTCAAAGTTTGTTGAAAAACATTTGATCTTCCTCATTTATAAATTGAGAGAGCACATCATAATGAAGATTGACTTATTGTATGAAAGGCATTATTTTTAATACAGTATGAACTAGGGCTGCTTTTCCTTCACTGGGTGCTGCTATAATGGGGTGCATGCCCATCAATTTAGGAAGTGAGGGGCACATCATTCTTTGGGTGTTAGCCTTCCCAGAGTAAAGAACATGATATTCAACTGTCAGACAAACTCATTACTTAATTTAAAAGTGGCACCAATATCCAGAATTTTTTTTCTGTTTTCTATGGATAGCATAGTTTGGGGGTTAAATAATAGTTATTGTAATTATTCCATGAAGACATAGAAAATTGTTTGGATCACGTGTTTCCATTGTATGATTGCTTACTTGCTTATGTAGATATTTAGAGCTAAGATGTGGATTTAGTGGTGTAGACATGCTGCAAAGTGGTTGTGTGATGCTGTGTCAAAGAAGCAGTCTCAAGTACCATGATTGTCTAAGTTATTTCTAGAATACAAAATATTAAAATTGGAAAATAATTTTAAATTACCTCAAAAAGTGACATGTAACTGATTCTTGTGTATTTTTATTTTTTTTTTACTTTTTGAATAATTTATTCAGATTATAATCTGATTGTTATCTCCTTCAATTGTATCTTCCCCTCTCCCCCATCTTTTGCCCATTTCCCCTCCCCTAGACCTCTGATAGGAGGGGACCTCCTCCACCGTCATATGATTACTATCAGGTCTCACCCTTATAGCCTGGTTTCCTTTCCTCTGAGTGGCACCAGACCTCCCCACCAAGGGGAAGTGGTCAAATACAGTATTCCAGAGTTCATGTCAGAGGCAGTCCCTGCTGTCCCCATAACTGTGGAGAATACACTGTCTATTGCTGGATCTGAATAGGGGGTGATTCTTGCATCTTATGCAACATTTAATGTGAAAGTGAATGTTAATATATCTTCTAAAGTGCAAATATGTCATAGGTTTGCTATTTTGATCACTGAAATAAGTAATTAATTTAGACCTCAAACTTTATTTTATTTTTGCTACAATGAGGACAGAATCTAGGGCCTACTGTGTGCTTCACAAGTGTTCTACAAATGAGCTTCGTTCCTGGCCTCATTTTTACTTCTATTGAGTCAAGGACTCACCATGTATTCCAGAGGAGCCTTGAGCGCACGGTGAAGAGACCATTTTTCTTGCTTTTACTTCCCTTGCAAGAAGAATTAAAGGACTGCTTCATCCTTATTTACACTTCCTGATGTGTTTCATGCAAGTGTTGAAGTTGTTCATCTATTGTGTATTGAATTATTTCTATTGAAAATGAATTTATGGGTAAATGGTAAGTCTTGGGCTCATTTCCTATTATTGAAATAATGCAAACAATTCTCTCACTCACCTTCTGGATTGGATACAAGGAAGATATATTATAAGCAATTGCATTATGTTAGATAGCCGAGATCCTTCTGCACCAACTTGATTTACAGCTGTGTAATTTCTGCTTAAGCAGCAGTGTGGCCTCAGCAGGTGGTAGCCTTGACATATAGTGTGCCTGGCCACGGAGGAGACCATTTATAAATTCTATAGGAGGTAATAAATTCTGAGGCCTGTGCAAAATAGATGCTTATGAGGACTTATCATCATTATTATTTCATTGATGTTCTTTAACTGTATTATAGGGTTTATATTTGTAAATATTTTCTAAGTCAGAGACACCTATTCATAGAAAGCTCCAAAGTAAGGGATGCTGGATTGCAAAGATCAAACAGAACCCAAAACTTATTGTACTGAACAATTATCTTGAATGTTTCCATTGCTTGTCTTTCAAAGCAGAAATTTCAAAATCAATTATCCATGCAGGACTGAAGGGATGGGAGCCAGAATTTCATTCTAAGGAACAGAATTTTAAAAGCTCTGATGTATACGGGTTCAAATATGATCTGTTTGATAGGAGAAAAATATTCCTGTCCTGTGAAAAGGGAAATTATGGAGCAGAGGCAATGTGGTGTGAGTGACACTCTGTGAAGGAAGAACTTGTGTCTAGATCAAGGTGTGAAGACAGGCACCCAAGTAAAGCAAGGACCTGAGTTACTTGCTGCCTTTTGTTGGCTCTTCGTTCTAACATAGAGAAAATATACTGTGGTGTCATTTACTGCCTTCTGATAGCCTGGAAGAGTAGCTCCACTTTTGAATTGAGCAAAGAGCCCCGAGGCATTCATTTATAAGACTCTGAATCCCATTAGACTGTTTCATGTGTCAGTGTGGTGAGTAGTGAATCCAGACCTTGTATGGGTTAAACACACTCTCTACCACTGAGTAATCTCCTTAGACCTTTATATTTTTATTTTAAATTGCGCTTCAACAAATCCAAACTAAAACATAAAAAGTTGTGTGTAGGATATGTAGTCTTCTTCTGACACATTGGCTCTAACTCCACCACTGCTCGATTCAAGTGTGATATTAATTTGGAAGAGAATTGTGATTAAATACCACTTTACATCTTATAACAGAACATATGTTGTTGCAGATAGAAAGCGCAAACAGATGATTGGATTTAATGACATAGTCGATAAAAATTTTTCAGCAGCCAATATGTAGGATACAAAAGCATTCATTTCCTGCCCACAAGAAACTCACTGTCTAGGGAGGGAGAAAGATGTATAAATGCAAGAATGCAATGCTAGTAACATGAGTTATAACAGATTTAAGAGCCCAGTGCTTAGAGAATTTAGAAAGGCAATTACCTCTGCCTGGAGAAGTAGATTTGCTTCCCAAGGGGAGTGACTTTTGCAATAAGGCTTGAAGGTGTGCTGTAATAATATCAGACTCAGCACATTTTGAAATGTGATATTTGCTCGTAGTTGAGGTGCACTCAGGAAGTGACAAGGGAGGAGAAACCAAATGAAAGATGTGTTACAGCTCACCTTTGTATACATCAATCCCATAGGTCCTCTTTTACAAGTGGATGTGACCCACGAACAACTCCCACTCTACATTTTTAGGAATTGCATTAGGACCAGAAAAGGCGGTTTTGGAATCTCGAATAAACGCATTTCAAATCACCAATGTCAGACTCTAAAATACATTTCAGGAATACACTCTGATAAAAGGAGATATACACAGTAAAAAGATGAAATACGAAGTTGTGCAAAGTGAAATATGCAATTTAAAGTCAGGAGAAGTCGCAGAAAACAAAATAACATTTACATGAGTGGGGGATCAGATGTGCTTTGTTGTTGGACATTTGAAGTTCTGTCTCTCATAATTTACAACAACATCATTTTGATCATAGATGGAAAGATAATTACCATCAGCAAAGGCAATGAATTGCCTTACGGAAAATGTAGAAGAAAAGTATCCCAGAACTATGGCTCCAGGATAATAACCTTGACTTTGTGATGAACTTTAAGTTGTGTGTGTCTGAATGCAAATAATTTACTGCAACATTCTATGCTCTTTTTAAGAAAATGGTGGAGTGTCCGTGATAATATTCCACTTCAACTGTCCATGTGTGATAACATGAGATATTTGGTTAATTATATGAGAAAATAAAATAAAAACAGGAAGTGATCTACACAAAGGAATAACATAAAGTTTGCTTTTACATATAATATAGCACACCACACACACACACACACACACACACACACACACACACACACACCCTAAAGAGCTTTTAAATGTGCCCTATTTTGATGGTAATTACATAGGAATAGTACAGAGCAACATTTTATTTTTATCAAGATAAAACAGAGAGGTGTAGAAGTAGAATGATTATTAATAATTAATATTGACGCATATTATTAGTAATGCCGCAGTTACTCTTTAAGCAGCTGTGTTCCCAAATAACCACACAGAAAGACTATGATTTATTTAATTAGCCCAGGGCACAATACTGAACAATAATTACTCTATCATGAACCTCCAAGCTAGTCTAACTTCTCCCATTCAACTTTCCCAGTGATACTTGCTTTTTAATTATCTCCTAGCTTAGGTTTATCCCTCCTGATGTTTCCTGGACTTCTCCTTCTGGCTCAATCTCCACTTCCTCTCCTCTTATTCCGCCCCTTCCTGGTCCAACCTACTCTCTGTATTGTTCAGCATTGGCTGGTTTGGCATTTTATTTGCAGAACAGAGAGCAAAAGGCAGGCATGTTCACACAAACTTGAGGCAGGAGATATGTAGAATAAACATTACACTGTGATATTTGGATTGAATCCAGATTAGGGGGGGGGGGTAAAGAAATCCACACTTGAATGAACAAGGGTAAACTGTACACAGTCCACAAAACATTACATCACAAGGATCAGACATTTAAAAGGTGCCAGGACTAAAATTGCTCAGTGAGTAGTGTCACACTTTAATGGCAAGCTAATAAAACCAGCAGCCAAGTCTATCTACGGACCTAGAGAAGTAGCTTAGCAGTTAAAATTATGTGCTTCTCTTACAGAGGACCTGCATTCAGTTTCTATCACTCACTTTGATAAGTTACTTTCCAGAAAATCTGATCTCTTTTTTACTTACTTATCTTTGTTTTTTTGTTTGTTTGTTTGTTTTTCTTAAATATTTTACACATACATTTATATTATTGCACAGATATTCAATAAACTACCTACAGAAAGAAGAACCATGAAACAATCAGGTTACATTCATGATGTTTTGGCTCTACTTGCCTTTATCAGAGGAATCATCCTTTTTTGTATCATTGCATAGAAATACAATGGGAAGTTGTGGACTTTCTTTGTAAATACTAGGAAAACATGGGTATTGCAACTACATACTTGTGAATTATTCTTATAGTGGAAACAATGTGTAGTATACAGTAGAATTCAGAAAAATGAATCACTTCTAAAAACCTGTGATTTTTTTTTCTTCAGTAAAAAAAAAAGTGTGCCTATAAATTTTAAGGTTCTAGAAACAAACAAAAAATTAGAGGAAACAATTCTCTTTACAGACATTTTAAATATTTTTATTACTGTACATTGGGAAATTTGTCCTTGTACATTTTATATATCACAGATTTAAATTTGTTTATCAGAAAATTATATTTTCTTAATATACGAGACATAGGTCATTCATGAATTCAAGGTTTTCTTATAAATTATATGCAGTGTAAATTTATTAGAAGTTTAGTTGCAGCCCTATTCTTCATACACAAGAAAGTTAAAACCTGAACAAACACTGAAACTATGTCACTTTTCACACATCTCAATCATTACCTGGGCTGGTAATCTTTTTTAGAGGTGAAATGACCAAGAGATCATGTCAGAATTCAAATACACTGAAAGAGGTAAAAACACAATTGTCAAGGTCACAAGTTATTTCCTGGAGATCTAAACAGGACTAAACGTATTCAGTCTATTGCACTTTTTTTTACAAGCTCTAAATACATTTTCTTATCATAAAGTATTGGATTACTTTCACAAATTAATATATTAATCTAAATAAATGTTCTTAAATTAGGAAGTTATTTTATCTTAGTTAAATAAGCACTTGTCAGTAAGTGCCCATCACTCCATCTGCCAACATGTTTTTGATTCCTAATATTCTCATCCAATGCATTAATTGTCTTGGTGCTTAGAGACACTTAGCTGTTATATTTATCTTTTTCTCCCTCTCTCTTCTTCTTCTTGACATAATTATTGCTACTTCCTAGATCTAAGTAACTATAAGTAGCAATGACAACAAAAAAGAATGCATCTGTTCTCACTTTCTGCTCGTTGAGCACTGTGCTTATTTCCTAAACTACCTATTTAATTGTTTACTCAACCTATATCCTTATTATTGTAGATGTATCAGGTTAGAATACATATTTTAAAAATAGATCCCAGTTTGAAAGACATAAAGTGTGTTTGTGCTGCCCTTCAAATATTATTTGAATGAAAAGTTAGCCCAGAATTATAGGTTATCAGCAATGTCACATGAAGTGTCAACGGAGCTAAGGATAAGTCACTTTTCCAGATTATTTTGTTATATAAACAAGGCATGCATAATCTCATTGATTCATAGACGACAGTGAAATCTAGATTTCAAATTTATTGCTTATGATATGTGACTATTTTCTCAGGGTTTCAATAAATCATGTAGGAAACCAAGTATGCCTCCAGAAAACAGAAGTGTAACATTAGAGTGACGGTACTGTGCTATCAAACTGGCCTGAACAATGCCTTTTAATTGAATCTGTACCTGAAATAGACATTTAAAACACAAGCAAAAATATTTGTCAGCAGTGGAAGGAAGATTTACATGTATAGTGAGTAAATTCTTCTATTAACAGTAAGGCAGTCTCAGTGATAGCATATGAGTCCCTTGTCTTGTGTCATTCCTTAGCTATTGTTTTTGTTTTTGAGGGGGGAGAGAGAGAGAGAGAGAGAGAGAGAGAGAGAGAGAGAGAGAGAGAGAGAGAGAGAGAGAGAGAGAGAGAGAGTTAACAGGAAGTTGAGTGAGTAAGGAGGGGGGATCTTGAGGAGTTGGGGGAGGAATATGATCAAAATATATTGTGTGACAATTTGTAAAAGTGAATTTTTATTATCAAAATAAATTTTAATCTTTTATAGAAAAAAAAAAAGAAAGAAAATAGTGAGTAGACATACTATGCAGAGAAAGAGATTCAGACACACTCATATTCAAGGGAAGAGGGCCGAGGAGGTTTTTACAGATTATGAGTTTTGTCTAACAGATGCCTGAAACTCAAAGTGTCCTGCTCTGAACTCTTGCTTTGCTCAATCTGACTCCAAAACATATACTTGTGTTTGTTTTTGGTTTTTTTTCTGAGACAAAGGTTCTCTGTGTTACCTTGGTTGGTAGACCAGGCTGGCCTCGAACTCACAGAGATCCGCCTACTTCTACCTCCCAAATGCTGGGATTAAAGGCATGCACCACCACGCCTGGCTATGCATACTTGTGTAGTGTGCCTCTTTCTTCCCATCATCTGCTAGCTCATTCTGCTGATTTTACTTAAATGTAATATTCAGAATCCACATAGATAATACTTTCTGAAAGTATCTGTCACTGCCATTAGTAGGACTCATGCAATAAATAATCTGTATCATCTCCATGTTATTCTCCCTGGCCCCCTTAATGTCCGTTTGTAAAACAACAGCCAAATTGATCTTTCTGGAGTGACTAGGTTATGGCAACAGTTTGTCATGTCATTTCTGGCTGCCCAAATATGGCTGGCTCATATTTCCGTTAGAGGGCGACAAAATGTCTTCCTGACAACAACTGTTACCTTCACGATTCTCTAGATCCCATCACTCTCCTGTCTCGCTGCCTTCTTCTACTCCAAAGTCACAGGGTTTGACCCTCTGTGCTGATCGATGGCCGCTTAATGATGAGTCAGGTGTTTTTTTCAGAGATGCTGTCCCAAGAGTCTACTCACTCTCCAAGAGACGTGCCCAAACCCAGGTACAACACTAAAGTTGTTCAAAAGATATCATCAAAATGAAAACGTGCAAGATCAACTGAAATGCTTAAAGATAACATGTAATCTCAGAAACAGGATCATGCACCTGTGCTTACCATCATATGATGCCATTTTCCTTCTTTCTTTTTTTCTGGTTTTTCGATACAGAGTTTCTCTGTTGTAGCCTTGACTAACCTGGGCTCGCTATGTAGACCAGGCTGGCCTCAAACTGAAGCGATCTGCCTGCCTCTGCCTCTGAAGAGGTGGGATGAAAGGCATGTGCCACCACCACTCAGATATGATGCCATTTTCTAATTTTCTAATATATATAAATATATATATTTCCTTGTATTGTTACACTTTGAAAATTAAACTCTTGGCAGAGATTATTGTATTCTAATTTTTTAAATGTATTTATTTTTTAAATAATATAATTACATGATTTCCTCCTTTACTCTTCTCCCTTCAAAACCTTTGTATGTGTATTGTGGTGTGTGTGTGTGTGTGTGTGTGTGTGTGTGTGTGTGTGTGTGTGTTTTGAACATGTGCCACATCCCACATGTAGAGCTCAGAAGATTTTCAGGTATCAGCTCTGTATTATTCAAGGTGGGTTCTGGATGTCTATCTCAGGATAGTGGATTGGCAGCAAGTGTTTTTACCTGTTCAGCCATCTCATTGGCTCTGGGTGTTTTTAACAAAAAGATTTACAGAGGTTCTTTAGTATAAATTAACCCAACAGAATGGAATGCCAAGTGGCCTGAGACTTCAGGAATCTATTTTGCCATTGCTCTGACTTCCTAAAGCATTTTTTTATATTATTATATTATAGCATTTTTGTTTATATTTGCCCTTTTTTTTCCTGTAAAGAATACTACCCCAATCAGGAATAAGAATGTTTTAATGTATCTTTACCCCAATAAAAATAAGAGCTGCAACACTGACAATTATTGACAGATTAAAATTTTAGCATAAAAGAAAGTAAATTAATTCTAGAGCATATATTTTGATTTTTAAACAGTGGCCTTGATAAAAGTTTAAGTGTGATAAATGTGCATCAGTTTTCAATATGTACAACATTTTAAAAGCTTTTCATTGAACATCAAAAAATTTAAAATCAAAAGTATAGCTAAACTGTAGAACACACTTTCAAAAAATTATTATTTTGCTTACCAACATAAAATACATAAAGGGCCCCATGCTTTACATTCTGACAGATGACACATATACAATCTATATTGTCTGTAAAAAGGATTTTGATTCTGTTTACAGCATTGCTATGAATACATTCAGTCATTCTGTCTTGTGTTCTTTGGGCATTTTTTTCTTCTTATAGATTTTGTGCAGTTTTTTCAGCAATCAGTATTCCAGAGAAGTGTAAAGAAGAAACTTTGCCCACAGTTCATTTAAATAAAGAGTGGATCATGACAGAGAGGATCCTACTGTAAGGACTGAATACAGTGAGTAAGGGCTGTCAATTGCTGAGTGACCATCCCTAGGGAAATGTGAGCACACATATAACTAGGAACTAACAACCGACTCAGGCAGTAATTTCTTAGTCTAGCTTGTAATCTGGCTGGGCAACCTGGAAATGTGTTAGGGCTTTAGAAGACTAGGAGTGAGGAGTCGACATCAACATCGCCTCAAAATTCTACTGGAGTTCCCTATCCAATATTAAACCTATGTCACTGAAGGTTTTTTTTTTCTACACAGCAATTGTCTGCGGCTTATATAGCCATGGGGAAGGACTTCCTGTGCCCAAGTTCTGTTTAGTGAATACCCTGAAACTTGTAGGTTGTTAGCGTGATGAATATTATAAAGGACGTGTTTCACTTTGGATAAAAGTACAAGACAGCACCAACACATCCTAACACATCTTCCAATATATTGCTGTATCATCTAAATTAGCTAAGACAAACTTGCTGACATTTGGAAGTGAGGAAGAAACAGTCCTTAATGTACTCTGATGGTGCTAGGTTTTCCGATAGTATGGCCTGAAGGGGTTTACAACTATACAGGATTAAAAGAATGTGTTCTCTTCTGTGGAAAGGAGTCACAGATAACACAGTTCAGACCCAGCCCAGGAAACTCATTCCACAGTACCAATAACTATCTACCCCTTAAGTGCTCTTTGTAATAATTCTAATACTCAGCAGATGCCACTGATCATTTAATTGCATGGCAATTGTATACATTTCCTATAATATTTATATGACAGTTGTAAAGTTGACTTTCATAAAAATTACTTGAGTAGCCTATTTCCATAAAAATCTTTCTCTTGGAATATTATTTTAAATTAAAATATCTTACTGTATTTTACATGTAGAAGCCTAGGAGGAAATAATAATGTGTATATTTTTAGTAATTACGTCAAACTAATTTTTGTTATAGGCAAGTTTTAATACACTGATAACTAGAACATTTCAAAATATCTTTAACATTATACTAAAATGAAAACATGTTTAAATACATATGATTGATTATGCTTTAAGTACTATAAACATTCGAGATTGTAGAAATATTTTACTTCCCAAAATCACTTTCTAAATGTGAATGAAAACTTAACATAATGAGGCTTGAATGGTGTCATTATACAATTAAAATACAATTATAATGTGTTTAGAAAATATTTTGATAATAATAGTCATATACTCTTCCTTTTAAAATATTATTTTTATGTCACACATTTAAGAAACATAGTCTAGATAAGAAGAAACACTTTTCTCATGGTCTTAACCCTCCCACACCTGTTCCCAAGGCTGAATATTCTGAACCTTTGTAGGGCATTGTTCTTTGTTGGCCTTTGAATTATCTTTAGACTCAGTTTTCTATTGGATATAAAAGGCTTGCAAAAGATTGTAGAGAGTTTGCTTAAAAAATTGCCACCCATATTTTATCCTTTTATAGAACTGTATTTATGGTCTCATTTATTGGCAAATAATGTGTGCATATTTATGTGGAGACCAGCAGTTACACTGAGTGTCTTCTTCACGGATGAGACTTCACACATGGAGGAGCTTTTCTCATCTGAGAAACCTTAGGTGGCTGATTTGCTGGGTTAACTACCCAGCTTCGCCTGGGAATTTGTTGTCTTTTTCTATAAGTTCCAGAATTTGAGACTGTCTACCATATTCACCTAGCACTTACATTCTTCATTCTTGCAGCATAGGGATTTTTCTTCCTAAGACATCGTCCAACATTTAACATCAATTTTCATTCTTATAATAAGAGCTATCTAAAACAATCCGATGCTAGGTTCAGACTCTGAAGTATGTAAATGTTTTCTTTAAAAAAAATAGAAGAAATAAGTCAAAAATCATATAGTGTGCAAAGGCTGCTACTATCTCACCATTATACTGAAACTCTAAAGTCATATATAGTTTGATTTCACTTTTTTCTTGCCACAGCCTTTGATGCTGGCCCAAGAAATTGTCATGAGAAACAAAACAGGTTGCTGGTTTGGTTTAGAGTCGGATAGAGTACTTGGACCTAGAGACACCAACAGGATGAGATTTCTAAGGAGATCATATATTGTGTTGCCGTATCAACTATATAAAAGCAAATACTTCCAGGAAATAGGGCAAGTGTGTGATTAAAGTTTAAAAGGCCCAGAGACTATATGCTCAATATGATCTTTGTTAGAATACCCCCATAGTTAGAAGAGGCCTAAAGTCATGTCCAAGGATCCCTATCCGTGACGTGAGATCTGAGGCAGCACTGAAGAGTTCTTAGATAGAAAACAATATAGTTAAGAATTAGAAAAATCTATATATTCATTCATAGAATATATTCACCGAGTGTCAAGTATTATAGGCAAAGTCCTTTCTTAGACCTTTTCTAAAATAATGAATAGAAGAGTACACCTCTTTCCACAATATGTTTCTGCTTAGAGGTCTCCTTATTATTGTAAGCCTTTATAAAGTTCTTGCCATATGCAAAGTACCATCTATTTATCACATTTTGCATTGTAGATGAGAATAATGAAGACCCAAAGAAATAAGGTAACTTGAACAGCTAGAATAGTTTGTGAGTACTAAATTCCCTCATATTTTATCCTGAATCCTTTACACTTTGCCATATAACCATCTAAAAATGAGAGACATTCTTTGTTTGTGTGCATTCACGTGTATGCATGTGTGTGAAGCACTGTAAAACACAACAAAACATTCTAAGTTGGAGACTTATACAAAAAAAAAACATTTCCTGGATGTTCATTTAAGGAAATTCATGTGTATGGAATTATTAAATATTTCTTGGAACTTGGGATTACATTGGAACATTAATAATATATAAGAATTTGTTCTGAGTGAGGGACAAGCATAATTCAGGAAGAAAAATATTAGCTAAGACAACGTATTTTGAAAATGTCAGGTAGTCCAAGCTGATTGCATATTGGTTTGTATGAGGAAAGAACAGAAGATAAATGAATTATGACAATGAAGCGTCCTGAACAGATGCTTATGAGGAGAAAACATAGGAAGGAAATCTGGAAATATTATAGGAGTAAATGCACTTGTAAAGCCAAACCATATAGAGGACCCATCAAAGCATAGTTTCTTTTCTTTCTCTTGTCTTTTGTTTCATTTGTGTACTTTTAATTTTTTTTTAAAATTAGTTAACTTATGTATTCACTTCACATCCCAATCATGACCTCTTTCCTCTCTTCCTAGTCTCATCTTTCCTACCTCTCCTGCCCAACCCCTTTCCCTAGTCCACATAAAAGGAGGAATGCCCCACAACCCTTTCCACTCCATCAATTTGCATCAAGACTAAGCACTTCCTCTTTCCCTGAGGCACAAGGAGGCAGCCCAGACAGGGAGGAGTGATCAAAATGCAGGTATCTGAGTCCATGTCAAAGAGAGTCCCGGCTCCCCATACTAGGGGTTCCAAATGAAGCTGAACTGCACATCTGCAACATTGGTGTAGGGAGACTAGATCCATTCTATGCATCGTCCTTTGTTGGTGTTTAAGTCATTACCATCTCCACTGGGCCCTGGATAATTGCCTCTGTTGGGCGTCTTGTGGAGCTTGGGTCACCTCCAATTCCTTCTATCCATCTCCCTACTTTTCCACAAGACTCCCTATGCTTTGCAAATGTTTGGCTATGAGTCTCCATATCTGTTTGGATTCATTGCTTGGCATAGTCTCTCAGAAGACAGCTATGCTAGGTTTCTGTCTGCAAGCATAGCAGAGTATTACTAATAGTGCCAAAGGTTTCCTCCATCCCATGGGTTGGTTCTCAGGTTGGACCAGGCATTGGCTGGACATTCCCTCAATCTCTCCTCTATCTTTATCTCTGTACATCTTGCAGGCAGGGTAAATTTTGTGTTGAAGCTTTTATGTGTGAGTTGGTGTTCCCCTCCCCCAGTACAGGTGAGAGAAAGTGTGGAGCAAATAGGACAGATTGGAGGCATAAGAAAATAGGTGTTGTTAGAAGAGAGAAGAAAACAAGGTGGGATTGCTCTTCTTGTCTTCATGTTTTCCTCTGTTACAGCCTATTAATTTATCCACTACGGTTCTAAATTCTAACAGGTAAAAATGGGACTCATTCTTGTCCTTTGTTGAGAAGCTCAGTATCTTGATCATAGTCAAAGCATTAATGAAGGACAACAAAGCCAGTGTGAGCCCAAAAACTTACACTGCTGTTAGGAGTACCATATAATTATGTGACTAGAAGTTGAAAATAAGAAATGGCTTCTAGAAAAAAGCTGTAACTGTGGATGTATATACTTGGGAATCAACTAAAGAGATATTCTCAATGTCATACATTGGGGCTAAGAGAAAGAACCAGAAAAAGAGAAGAAATAAAAATGAAAAAAGACATGTAGAACATTCATATAGACTACAGTGTGAGATCAAAGTGAACCGGGTTAGTAACATCATGGAAGACTTTAAAGATATCGTTCAGTTGAAAGAGAGTTAGTGAAATGTAGTATCATTGGAATAATTGCCAGAAATTTAAAATACTGTATAGCTGCTACCAGTGACATGTTCATGAAAAAGGTATTTTGTTTTGTTACCCACAAGGTCATTACTGGCAACATAAACATCTTCAAAAACCAGATTCTAAGGGTTAATAGGTAAGTGAGTGTCTTTATAGGAGGAGACTTGATCCTATTTTCAATGGGAAAAATCAGGGAAATTTAGAATAGTGGCATCATGTGTAGGGTGGGTACAAAGATGAAAAATTACAGGGTTCAATGGTGGGTTGATTTTCACCTTATTCGTTTGGTGAGGGAGACTAGTTCATCTCATTGATTTTTCAGTGCTAAACAAGTCATGTTCGCTTGTTCATTAGAGATTACTTCATTTCTTTTCAATTCATTTTTTTCATCAGTTTGGCACTTCTCTGTGCTAGAGCTCTGCTTCACAGAGAGTATAATTCCCAACTATTGATGGATGTGACATCCGCACTCTGAAATATGAAAGTGCACAAAATGCAGCATCATCACATGAACACAGATGCAAATTTACCGGAGCAAACTGAATGGCTGCTTAGTTTCACGATATTTATCAAAGCCCTTGTAGAACAGTTCTGATGTCAAGATATGAAATAACAATAAATATTAAGGAAATAAAGATCTATAAGAGCATTTATTTGAATACAATAAAAGAATAAGTGTGGATCCCTTAGCTGACTCTTAACAAATTTTATTAGGCTTGTATATTCTATTTTATTACAGAGCCATAAAATAACTCAAGAAAAATTAAGTGAGCTAATTCTGTAGTATTTACTAAAAGAAACTTCTGCTTGAATTCATTGCTAGTCTTGCCTGAGCAAATGCCAAGTAATCAAGCCTTTCTCTCCCCCAACAGAATAACCTGACTCTAGCCCAGAAAGTAGTTTTCAATATTGAAGTGCATTTCTGCATGAAAAGTCACCTGCTTCACACCACAGTGTTAGAGGCCCAACTGCTCTGTAACTTATGGTGTGAATTACGGCTCCAACCTACCACCATTAACTTTACTTGAGGGATCAGCGAGTTATGATCAACCAGTTTCTATATTATTATTATCTGAAGAATTGTAGTCGGAATGTGATTCTGGCAGAAATGTGCCATCAGAAACAAGCCAGTACATCAAATGTACTCCTGGGGCAGAAATAAAAACCCCTTTCTAAAATCTAAGGAAAACATTTTGTCTCCTGACTTAAATAGTTGGTTGGGAGACTGTAAAGTAAGCAGTTTGTCAATGATTGGAACATAGGCCAATTAACAGAAAGGCAAAGATTTAAGAAATAAACACACCTGGGCATGGAACCCTAACAGGAGACTTTCAGCCATCGATAGAATAAAGTGATCATTTTTGCTACTTTAGGCTCTGTGTAATTTTAAAAACCTTTAGAATTTATAGAGATTACATTTTATTATGCTATTCAAATTACCTGATTTGTTTAACCAGATATAAGCTGAAAGTCACCCATGATATTTTATAATGAGGAAAAGCTTGAATAAATAATTTACTGCCTATATCCTTTCTGCTCATGCAAAGAAGAGATAAAACACGTATGAAAAATATAATTTTAAATTATTTTTAGATCAAGGATGTAAACCATACTTCTGGGAAGGTAGATAATTGTGCCGCAAATATGAAGTATAAAATATTACCTCCTTTAAATGTTTACTATAATGAAAAACAAGCATTCATCTGCTGAATGTATCTACTAACCTACATATAATATCTGACCTTGGGAGCACAGAATTCAAGAAATAGTTTCACTAGTTCTTAGGAGATTATTTTAACTATAGGAATTTCCTTACTCTCAGATGCAAATAACAGGATATTTCTAAAACTCATTATGTGGGTTTGCCCCATGTATCAGGCTGTATTTCAGCAAATACCAGGTAATTCTAATTCAACTAAATCCTTCCATAACTTATAGTTTGCATCGGATCCCACAGGTTAAAATCCAGTCCCATAAGTGTTCAACCCCGCCAATGTCAATCAAGCCACAAGGTTATAATCCTTGTTTCTTGACCAACATGCTGTAAATTGAGATGCCATATGATGTCTTAGGAGTTTGATTAATTTTTAATTAAATTTTTATTGTTTATAATATTGTATTACATCCTGATTGTAGCCCCTTGCTTCTCTCCACCTGTCCCTAACTTTTCTCTTGCCCCTACATCCCCCAGGGGCCATTCCCAACAACTAGAGAAAAATACAAGTATTTGCCCATTATAAAAGACATTAGAGGAGTAGGATGGATGGACTCATGCTTAAAGTGGTGGCAAAGGCTAAAACACATCCACACAAAACCCCACTCAATCAAGAACCTATACACACCCAATGCATGCTGGAAAGAGGAACATCAGTATTGCCCCAATGAAGTGTTAACTGAGTATATCAATTACACTACACTTCAGGGCAGACAGACCCAATGCCTAGCATCAGTTGACCAACTCTGGTATATAAAAGTAACTTTTATCTGCCTGATTTAGTTGTTTCTGGGGCAGTAACCTAGGCTGCATGCTTCAAACCTTTGTACAATCATTTCTAGTCTAGTATGTTTTAACCCTCTGAGACTTACTGCTGTATAAGCTCACCCTTTCTAGCTCTTTCTGAACTCTTGCTGGCTGAGGCAACTCAGCTGTTCTGGATCAAAAGCCTCTCTGAGCTGACTGATTCAAACTGGCTTCTCTCTGGGCCTTTGACTGAATTGTTACCTTGGCCTTTTGGAATCCGTTATAATCTTCTGGTTCCTTCTCGTTCTCATGCTCATTCTGTCTTCACCTGTGTCTAGTTTGTTCTCTCTTCAACATGTCTCCATAAAGCTGTTCTGATAAAAGTGCTCCTCCTCCTCTTCCTCCTCTTCCTCCTCCTCCTCCTCCTGCTCCTCTCCCTCTCCTCCCCCCACTCCCACCCCCTCTCTCTCTGCTGCTTTCTTAGTTTTAACTGCCTCTGCTGATGTGCACTGAACTCAACCCCACTTAACTCACTGACTCAAATGAATTGCCAGACTAGCACTGACTAGAATTGAGGTCTACATGCATCTGACCCCCGAGTGCTGAGGTTAAAGGTGTGTACCACCACAGAGAGAACTAAGCTTTTCTTTA
This sequence comes from Acomys minous, assembly GCF_964271855.1. Classification (NCBI taxonomy): domain Eukaryota; kingdom Metazoa; phylum Chordata; class Mammalia; order Rodentia; family Muridae; genus Acomys; species Acomys minous. The sequence continues at coordinate 38,626,487 of NC_140497.1, read as the reverse complement.
ACAGAAACTTGTTTTATACCAGGCTGGACTTGAGCTCAGAGATCTGTTTGTCTATGTCTCCTGGGATTTAAGATGTGTCTGTATTCTGGCCAGATCATGTGGACCTGCAAGGACTTTGGGTGTAATCTCTTACCAAAGCAACCGTGTTCTGAATTGGAATTCCTCTACACTGGCCTTTCTTGAGAAGCTACTCTGTAGAGCCTCATGAGTGCAGAAGGAAATCAGCTTGTAGAAACAGTTTTTGGCTGTTTCAACAGAAGTTCCAATGCAAAGCAGGGTTGACCAACTCAACCTTCAAGCCCTCTTTAATCTTTACCTCAGTATAGGGCTGAACCAAGCAATGGCATCCTTGATAATCCTTTGTGAAACTTCTTGAGGACTCGTAGTCATCAGAAATTTCAATCGCATATAAAAGATATTCTTACCCCCACTATTTTATATGCATATATTATGTATATTATAGCAGCAACTCCCCAATGGTGTGATGCTATCAGTGTACCAATTAAGGACATTGACAACAATTATGACTCTCTTCTTATTGTTATTGAAATTTTCATAGGATTTTTTTCCTTCCTTACTCCTCTGTCTCAATCAAACAGCCCAAGAAGACGTGGTTGAAATTTTCTGTTTAAAAGGAAAGAAGGCCCATCAGTGCCACCAAGTCACATATAGTTTATGGAGTATGACTTCATTTATACTTGTTTTGTTTGTTTTGTTTTGAGTAAAACATTTCACTCTGAAGCCACAGGTAGCCTAGGATTCAATGGGTAGATCACACTGGCCTCAAACCCACCACATATTGCCTACGTATGCCTCACACATGCTGAGATTAAAGGCACGTCCATATGCTTGGATCTTTTGTGATTTTTAAACCTTTGTCATGTAGAGATTATATTTTTCTGACCACTAATTTTAACATATGAAACATCCAGTTTCCTAACACGAGAGGTGGTGACTTAAACACAGTGCTAGTCCTGTGTAAGCCTTATCTGCCTCCCCATTGCTAATCTTGCTGATCGTCACATCTTTGGGAGGCTCTTTATGTCCCCACTACATGTTTTATTCACTAATAATTTCCTGGGGAATCACATCGAGCCAATTCCTACAGTTCTGAGGATTCTAACAAGTTGATCTCACTCTGTCATAAGGACTCATAGTCTAGGGGTCACATGCTATGGTAAAAGAAGCTGGAGAAACCAATGCAGGGATGTGCAGAATGAGGGAGTCCTAACAAGGTTCATCAGAAGAGGGGTCTACTGGACTACCAGAAACTGAGTAGAAATAGACAAAGGTCAGAGCAAGGGAGGAAATACGGCATGAGAACAATGCAGGAAAATATGGAAAAGGAAGAAATTTACTCTTGTTTGGGAAAGCTGTAACAGCACTGATTAGGGATGAGACTGGTATGTTTGTAAGTGACAGATAATCATTTGTAGGCTCAAACACTTGACTACAGTCGTAGTACTGTGTAAGGCTGATCTGTCTCCCCCCTGTCACTTTATACACACTTTGAGATGTTGTATATTCGAGACATGAGAGAACTATTTGTTTTAAGCCGCGTGGAAAGCCTCAACTTTGATCCTCATTCAAAAGACCAACAGTGGACTTCTGATGGCAAAGTTCCTTTCTGGGGGAATGTTAACAGTGTAAGGTTGATCCTGTAACTGCGTACAATGATGGCACCGAGAACAGAAGCTGCTAAAATTATCTTATTAAATTCTGCTGTGAGGTCATTTTTTTTTCTTTGCAGTCTAGAAATATCCAACCATCTATCTAAAACAGAAATATATCTTGAAAGAATACAGTGAGGAAGATAAGAGTTTTCTAGATCAGCCAGATTTTACATATCATCCCATAATTAATACTAAACACCAATCATCTTTCTGTTTTCTAAATTTATATTATTTAGTGAAATTTAATTTTCCCTATTTTATTTACCTTACTTACATTTTATATACTGTGGTATGTGTGCCTTCCTAACTCCTTTTGTGTATAGAACATGGAGAAAAATTTTCCCTTCACCAAAACAAAATAGAAAGTTTAATCCTACCATAGTTAACTTGGTTCATTAAAATAAAAAGCAATTGATAAAACTCAAAATCATTATTTATCCTCCAGAACATAATAGCAATTATAATGGAAACTAAAAGTAATACCAAACTTTTAAAGATTGATTTTGATCATCGTGTTCTATTGAATGAGTTCAAACACAGAACAATTAATCTTTTACATTTTAAATGTTTTCCCACAAACATTGATGGAGATTAGTTCAAGCAAGTAGATACAGAAAACACAAAGTTGTCACTATTATTACTATTTTCTTATTTATGAAATTTCTGCCCAACTACAATTTGTTTTTACATTTTATTTTCAAAACACTGCAAAACTCATTGAAAATAAATCCCCATCTGTCCTTGGAAGACAAAAGCTGAGCTGTATTTTTTGCCAGTTCTTTGTTCTATTCTATGCTAATTATATATTTTCCATGCTGATATTGACATGGCTCTGATTAACCTGACATTGACCTCCTACTGCAGACTTTAGATTTATTAAATTTTTTTGTTTCCATGTGCCTTGGATAAAAGAAAAATGAGTGAATTACAAAAGCACAAATGCTTCATTGCTGGCAGCTAAAACATGCAGAAAATGGTAATGAAGCTGGAATTCTGATAGAGAGGGACAGACAGACAGACACAGGAGAGACAGAGAGAGACAGAGACAAAGAGAGACAGACAGAGAGACACAGAGACAGAGACAGAGGCAGAGAGATAGGGAGAGATAGAGGGAGAAAGGATTGAAAACATGGCTTGGGTGGGGAGAAAATTAAGATTAGATTGTATGAAAAAAGTACTAAAAGATAGTTGTTTTAAAAAGAGTTTTGTAGACAAAGCTCTCCATAACCTTCACCCCCATTCCTATCGCACACTCTCCACTCACCCACGAAAAAGCTAAATAAATAAAGTTGGCCATTCAGAAGCAGATTTCCAATAAGGCTGCTGGGGAAGTCTCTGAGGTTATAGAAAAACAAGAAACTTCCTTCTGTATTATTATATTTTTTTGCAAAGAAAACTGCATTGTAGGAAAAAAATTTTCTTTCGTTAGTGCAAATGAAATGTGTAATGAATAATATAAAATCTTAATGCTATTACTGAATGATATATTAGCTATGAGTACTGAAACAAGTTGATTTCAAGGCAAAAGAAAAACAGATACAGAAAAGTAGGAAGTTGGACTTTTAGGTATTGCATCCATATACTGTATATTGGAATATACTTGTACACAGTCTTTGTATTGTAATTTTGTACAAAAGATCTCAGGAAGATTGTTTGAACACATTTGCTGTAGCAATTAATAAAACTTTTATTTAGAATACTAAAAAAAAAAAGCATACTGCAGAGTCCAATAAAGTTAAATCACAGAGCCTCAATTTCTTTATCATGCCATGTGATCAAATATTGGCGTTACATTCCAGAGTGCTTTATGGTAAGGGTGAATTAACCATGTTCCAGCATTTGGATGCAACCTTGTAATTGACTTAACATATCTTGCTATTTTCTTTCTATGTGACAGTAATATCTGATCTATAGAATCACTAGAAATACCCAGTGCATAGCTATCTGAATAATACCTAATGCTAGCTGACCCAGTAAGTGATTCTTTTTTTTTTCTTTTTTCTTTTTTATTAATTTATTCTTGTTACATCTCAATGGTTATCCCATCCCTTGTATCCTCCCATTCTTCTCTCCCTCCCATTTTCCCCTTATTCCCCTCCCCTATGACTATTCCTGAAGGGGATTACCTCCACCTGTATATGCTCATAGGGTATAGCTAATGGACAGAACATTCTCCACAGTTGAGTGGAGAGTGGGATGTGACTTTCTCACATACTCTGGTGCCTCACATTTGACCCCTGGAGGGGGAGACCTGGTGGCACTCAGAGGAAGGACAGCAGGTTACCACTAAGTGATTCTGTCTCACATTTGTTACTGTCATATACATCATCACCATCAATTGTTATTAGCCTGCTAAAGGACCTTCCTCTTAGTTTTAACTAAAATGGGAATGGTATACTTTGTCTTGTATATCCAGTAGATTTATCCATTTTTTCCCATGTGCTTAAGCTACAGACATGTATAAATTTAATGACACCTAAAACTTATTCCTGTTTTAGATTTAAAAATATTCCAGTGAGTCTATCTAATCACATTTTCAAGATCATGTGTTTTAATTGATGTTGAAACTCTGATTTGACAATGTTACTATGCCCAAATTGAGGCATCTTGTTTCCCTTAAAACACTTTTCCTTCCTAGGCATCTGAATATTAAGACACGTATGGAGAACATAACCAAAACAAACACATAAAATTAGGCTATTTGACCATGAAATGAAATCCTGTTTTTATTGTCCCCACTGAATGCTCCTTATATTAAAAAATAAACAAATAATGAATAAAATGTGTCCTAAAAAGAGGCTTACAATAGAGGCAAGCTAATGATTTGATCAGCACAACCTATCTTTATATTTAGGAGTGAAGTCTATTTGCAATTTCAGAACATGTCACTTTATGCCCAAAGTGTTACTTTTAGCTCTACACAATTTAAAGGTGCAGGAGAGAAAGCTTAACAAAGCAGATGCATTTGTTATACATTGTAGGTTTATTTTTTTACCAGTTGGGAAAATAAACAAAAACAACAACAAAATATAGTAAGAATAACTCGCCACCCTCTACTCTGGCCAAGTTATAATGTGGTGCATGCTCAGTTTGTAGAAAGTGGCTATATTTGGTAGGGAGAACCATTTCTGTTCAGTTGTTTAATGTTTTTATTTGATTTTAAACTTATTCATTTTATGTGTGTTTTGTTTGCGTGTATGTATATGCATCACAAAAGCGTTTGGTGTCCATGGAGAGCAAGAGAAAACATGAAATTCCTGAAACTGGCTTTCTGAATGTTAGCTTGCCGATGCAGGGAGTGAGGGTCTTGAGACCATGTCCTCGGCAAGAGCACTAAGTGCTCTTAACCACTGAGCCATCTCTCTGCCACATGGTTTCAAAATGGAAGGCAGGTCTCTTTACCTTCGCTAGTGTTCCTAACCTCCCTCCATACCTCACCACAACAAAGGAGCAGTTAAAATCAGTGTGGAACCACAGAGATGAACTGGGCCCCTCTGTGCAGTCATCTGAAGTGACTGACAGGGAAATCAGCCTCTAGTTAACTCCAAGCTGGAGCATGAACCCAAAGCAAGGAGGACATCAGATGGCTGAGATTCCATTTTCACTCAGCACCGACTAGGAGTGGTATATGGTCTTCTTACTTCATTTTCTGCCTTTGTCAGCATAACAGCATCAGGGTCAGAGCTGTACTACAGGGTCCCAATGAGGAGCTTAAAGCAAGAGATGGCAAGTGCTCAGGGTCTGTTAGACTTTTTTTTTTAGTGTTTATTTTTGGTTTATTCACTTTACACTCTGTTTGTAGCCCTCTCCCTCATTGCCTCCCAATCCCACCCTCCTTCTGTCAGACCCCCTCCTTCCTCTAGTTCTCAGAAAGGGGAGTAATCCACTCTTACAGCTGACCTCAGCCTATCAAGTCTCTGGGCTTATAAGGTTGCTTTTTAAAAAAAAATAGATATCCTTGTGAAAGTCGAGCATTCTCCTGGACAATCACAAAGGAAGGGCAGGGACTTCAAAAGTAGGAATTCATAGACTTGCCTACGAGTGAGGTCAGAGAGAATGTGGCAGCTGCCTATTCCTGTGAAAATACCCAGACTTAGTCGGGTACGGTGATAGGTGTCAGTAATCTCCCACATGGGCAGGAACACAGTCATCTAGAGGACTGCACAGACTATTCAGTATTATCTAGTCTAGACTGGACTATATCGTGTCTAAGAACAATATCCATTTGCCAAGTGAAACAACTATAAGACAAGAAAGTGCAGTCTATGTATGAGTCGATGTTGTAGCAGCACAGAGTTCAATTTCCCTCCTGGAAACTTAACATATCATTGATTGGACTCAGGAAAGTCAGCCAAGACATTTTCTACATTTGTTCAATCTTCTTGCCTATTTACCTTTTCCTCTATGCATCTATCTCTTTTGTGAGAATTTACCTTTTATTCACACTAGTAATTTGCACCATAGTTAGCCTCTTAGAGCATTTTGAAAAGTCACTGCTATTGACTCTTCTAGCAAACAACTAAGGTTTGAGAACTCATGTCAGTAAACACCGTAAAGAGAATTCTTTGCTGTTTCCAGACACACTAACAGCAAGGAAAGAAGAATTAAAATGGACTGATTGAGGGTACAATGATTTACCTTTTTGGAGGCACAAGATTTTTATTTGAGAATCGAAAGTTTTAGAGGGGAAAAAAAGCTTAAAATTCAAGGCATAAGAGATGTTGTTAATTTGTGTGCCTCCCATTGGGCTTCTCAAGGAAAGACAGAAAGGGCCAGCTACTTCAGAAATCTTGGAAGGATTTAATACTCACTTCGACAGAAGTTTGCCCTACTACGCCGATAGCCTATGAAGCTAACATTTAAGAGTTCCCTGCCCTGTGATACAGAACAGCCTGTTGCAGGTCCTTCACAGCACCCCTGTGTGTTGCCTTGAAAGCAAAACATTTTAAGAAACAAGAGAAAGCCTTTTGACAGGCCTTTGAATAAGGCAGAGTTAATAAGAAATACTCCACAAGAGGGTTACAAAAGACTTCTTGAATTATTTGATGAGTTTTGTGATTATTTTTCTTCTTTACTCATTCTATCTTTATCTGCTTAATTTATTAATAAACCCCACTTTGGGGAATTAAGAAAGTCAATTTTGTCTAGGCGATGTGTCTCCTGTCACTAATACAACACAGTAAATTAGGCAGAAATTCACAGTCAGTGACAAAACGTTTGAAGAGTCAAGGCTAGAGGGAGAACTAGCTGGGATGGTGTTCAGACATAAGGTTTGAAGCACTCGTTGTAAGTCTGCAAAATGATTACAATGTTTTTATGAAAACTGAGCATATATTTTATATACAGTGGAGGAAAATGTTACAGAATGACATATGTCTGCTGTGGAATTTTCTGCTTGGACCATCTAACATCAATAATAATGCTTAATTTAACATTAACTTGGTCTCCTCTATGTTTTTAATTAAAAGTTCATGCACGTTAAGCTTTGAAATGCTAGACTCAAGTGTTAAATTCTCCTGGCTCAATTTTTTCCCTTTCTATCACTGAGGCCCACATTAATGCGACCTCTGAGATGGATTCTTACATATGGACTGAATGTGGTAGTTCAAGGCCACCAAGGCACAGCTGAACTACTTCAGGCTAACAGCCCGCACACCGAGTCAACGTAATGTGCTCAAAGTCAGCGTTGAATTTCTCCATGAACGAGTGTTCATATATAGCGATGACGGACAGCATCACACATCTTTTTCCCTAAAAGCAGCCCTTCTTACCACCCACCTGTAAATTAAGTTTAGGGTCCTTTTCTGACCATTTGTTTCTGTTTACAAATATATTCTCAATATTCATATTTATTTTTTTATTGGAAATAGATCCTTCTCTCATACAATGCATCCAAACCACACGTTCCCTTCCCTTCATTCCTCATTCCTCCCACCTTCCACTCAACCTCCCCTTTCCCACAACTGCACTCCCTGTTAAAGTTACTTTTACATAACTATGCTTACCCCTCAATTTCCGTCTTAACCAAGCTATCGCACAAATAATTGAGACTATATTATGTTCTTTAAACAAGCGTCAAGCACAAGAACTGAGCATTATTACTCTATTCTTAACCCTCTAAACTAATTTGGCTACTTGCACTTTGTAGCTTTCCTTGGTTCAGCTCTCTCTCTCTCTCTCTTGTCTCTTGGACAGCTCCCAAGGCAGAATGCCCTATTTCCTCCTCTTATTTGTTCCCCCTCCTGGCTGGCAGGAAACCTAGCCCTATTCTCATCCCTGCTCAGAGGTTTGGGGAGCAGTGTTTACATATTGAGACAAGAGATTGTCTGAATTTATTCCAAGGAGTGGAATAGCTGAGTTTTGAGGAAGCCCTATTCCCAGTTTTCTGAGAAAGCGTCAGATTTCCAAAGTGGCTGTACTAGTTTGCATTCCCACCAGCAACGAAGGAGTGTTCCTCTTTCTCCACATCCTTGCCAGCATGTGGTATCGCTTGAATTTTTTATCTTAGCCATTGGAATCTCAGAGTCATTTTGATTTGCATTTTTCTCATGACTAAAGACATTGAGCATTTCTTTAACTGTTTCTCAGCCATTCAATATTCCTCTGTTAAGAATTCACTGTTTAATCCTGAGCCCCATTTCTTAATTGGGTTGTTTGGTTTTGTGGTGTTTAATTTCTTGAGTTCTTTATATATTTTGGACATTAGACCTTTGTCAGATGTAGGGTTCATGGGGGAAAAAAAAAAGAAAGAATAAAGAAAAGAAAATGCCTCAAACAGAAAAAAAAGAGATTGTCTTGAACAAGGCTTGCAACCAGATATGGGGGTGGAGGTACAGAAATCAGCATTTGAATGACACAATAATGCCTACAACTGCTACTCCATTGACCTCCAGAAAAGAGCAGGCCTCCAAGAGACAACAACTAATCAAGACAAAAAAAAAAAAAAAAAAAAAAAGGAATGCCAAGAGTCACACTCGCTCCGCCGACCCATGGAGATCCCCATGCATGCCTCTTCAGTCTCTGTGAGCCCATATGAGGCCTGCTTAGTTGATTGTAAGGGCCATTTTCTCCTGGTGTCATCATTTTCCTCCTTTCCCTCTTATGTCTTTCGTCCCCTCTCTTTCTTCCAAGGGCATTCCATGAGCTCCAAGGGGAAAGTCCCAGTGGAGACCTCCTATTTAGATTCTCTCTCTACATAATGTCTGGAAGGCTGTGGGATTCTGTGCCTACTCCCATCTGCCTCCAGAGGAAGTCATGGAAGATGACTGAACAAGGGAAGAATCTATGAGTATACCGGAATATCATTAAGAATCATTCCATTGGTTCTCTTGTAGATCCATGGACTAGCCAGTCTGTGGCTACGGCTGCTCAGGTAGTATGGGACATATGTCCCTCTCCTGGGGTGCGTCCCAATTTAAACCAAACATTGGTTGCCAAAGAGACTAGAACTTAGGTGTGAAGGCTCCAACTAGGCACCAGCTCAACCTGTCTAAACTCAATGAGATGTGTGGATGTTTTCTTCTCAATGAGGTCCTGCGCTCAGTTTTTACAGAGTGACTCTCTGCCTGGGTTGTTTGGGGATCTAGAAGGTAATCCTCAACCATACAAATTTCGCCTTAATTAAAAAAAAAAAAAAGAATAAAGGGACTGGGAGATGGTTTAGTGGGGAATCATGCTTCCTAAAGTAGATGTACGTGTACACACATGCATGCACACAAACACAATTTTTAAAAGCTTATATAAGTAAAGACAATTATCATTTTAATGTGTTTATTCTCAAAGTTCAATCCTTTGACCATGTCCCCTGGAGGAGGAGACCTGGTGGCACTCAGAGGAAGGACAGCAGATTACCAAGAAGAGACTTGATACCCTATGAACATATACAGGGGGAGGTAATCCCCCTCAGGAACAGTCATAGGGGAGGGGAATAAGGGGAAAATGGGAGGGAGGGAAGAATGGGAGGATACAAGGGATGGGATAACCATTGAGATGTAATAAGAATAAATTAATAAAGGAGAAAAAATTGAAAAAAAAAGAATGGATAAGTACTTGTTAGGAAAATGATGCCTCACGGCATACTTTTTGCTTCTCTAGAACTTTAGATGATTGATAGTTTTGTTTCCATTGTGGTTTATAAACTTATTCATCTATAGATGACATTTGTTCTTAGATTCACATAATTTGGCTAATATGAACAATGGACAAGTGGACAACAACAGAAAAAAGACCAATTAACTGAAAACATTCAAATAGAACGTTTGTAAATTCTACAAATTTATTTCAAAATAATTGCTACTTTGTAAATTTTTCATCTGTGCATTTTAATGTGTGGCACATAGACTCACCTTTTGTTTAATAAAATAGTATTTTAATAAATAACATGTAGTTGCACTTGTGTATACCTAAAAACTGCTATTGAACTTTTGTGCTTGCTTGTTTAGTTGGTTTTGTTTGCTCAATCAAGGCTTTATATGTTTAAGGATGCCATTGGCCTCCCTATGTGGAGAATGATTTTAGAAGTAACTTGAAAATAGAATCTTGTAGGAGTCTGAGGTCTTTCCCCTCTAATCAGACTTCATAACAAAGTAACTGTCTTCCTCAGCAGAAGCCAAATTTCTTTAATAGAGTCACACAATTACTTTAAAATTTCATTACTATTTCAAATATTAATATGTAATCTGTTAGCTGCCATTCCCAAATTACATATACATTGTCAATTTTAAAAGTAAAGGTAGAAAAGGAATAAAATTTGCTGAAGATTCCAGGGTAGCTAGCTCAAGAATTCACTGTCTTTCCAGAAAATAATGTTGCACACCCACCCTACAAACTTACCTTCATATAAAATTATATTGTCTAGACCTGTGGAAAACTTTTGAGTATATTATCTCAAAATATCCTGTTTGTTCGTGTATAAAATGGGCTATATTTTATCTCACCTATTATTTTTATATTTTCCTTTCTGTTGCTCCTTCCTAGTAATAGTTTTGCCACATAGACTTCAGAACAATAAATTCTGCATAATTACTTGCAAATTGCATTTCCCCATCTAGACAACATTAATAGCTATGCATACACTTAACACAGGGCAAACGTCGTTATTTTCAGCAAATTTCAAACGCAAGATTGTGCTTTGTCTCTTGAGGTTTGATGTCTTTGGATTGAATTCACACCTGTCTCCTGTATTATAAAGCATTTTCAAGGAGAGAGAAGCAATTGTGACTTGCTGTTGTCACACTGTCTTCATGGTGCTGATAGGTTAATATGACTACTTCTGTAGCTTGACTTGGAACATTAGTCAAACCAAGTGAAAATGACATGTCTCAAAGACTGCACCAACCATCCTCTCTGTTTACCTGTATTTATACCTCAACCATGTTTAAAATAAAATTAGGATCATTTGAATGATTTTGTTTGTTGAAGAAAAGAAGGACATTACATATTGACTTAAAATATATTTTTTTTGTTCTCTGTAAGGCAAACCACCTTTAATGTTTGTCTTTTCTTTAACTTTTTTTTGCCATACTGCTGATATTTTTATAGATTTTAAGACAAAATATGATCCTCAGTTTGCAGTTTGTGGAATTTGCTTTCAAACGCCGTAAGAAACCTCTGCTTCTTGGAGTACTTGTGGTGGTCCAAGTGTTCCTTTAGAGGGATTTAAGACCGAGGTCTTTCTAGGTGACAGGCTAGATTTTGCATATTTTTTCCATTCTAAGGAAGTGGGCTTAACCTGTACCCACAACCATAAACTCTAATTTTACAAATAAGAAACTGATGTCTCTTACTAAAAGTTGGCAGTATTTATTCTGGAAACCCATGGTTAAAATAACATCACCAGGTTCTGATGATCATAAATAGCATTCCTTCATTCTCTGTAGCATGTTAAAAGGTAAGGTTCTGAGCATCATCTGTCTAGTCTTTTTTCCTCAGACCATTTTAGAATTATCATCTTAAAATGAGTCCATCTTATTGACCCCTATCAGTACAGTTACCATTTTTTATGCCTGAGAACATGAAAGTTAAAGCATCAATATAGAGTGACACCAAAAAAAAAAAAAAGTGTTCTAAAACACACAGTGAGAGACACACAGCGTAATCACATTATTAGATTGCTTTCATTCAGGGAAGGGGCTCTTCCCTTTCTCCGCCCATAGGATATTTTGATGTACTCACAATGAAGTTATGCCAGCAGGTTGACTATTCCTAGGCAACAGAGAACATTCCCCTAACTCCCTCTTCAACAAAACTAGTAATTTTCCATGGGCCTTGGTTGGTTTCATCTTTGTTTCTTTGGGCTGCTGTGACAAAATATCACAGACTGAATGGCTTAAATAAAAATTATCTCATCCTCCCATTTCTGAAGAAAGGCAAAGGCAAAAACATATGGCTTGCAGATGTTTATCTTTTCGATGTGTCTCCACGTGCATTTCAAGGGAAGAAAGAAGAAAACCCAGGAAGAATATGAGAAAGGAGGGAGAGAGAATACGCTCTGCACTTACAAGGCTTCAGGTTCCATCATGATATCACGAGGCATCATTTTTTTTCTTACTTAATTAGCTCCCAGAAGCCCCATCTTCGAATGTCATCACATTAAGGTATCATCACTTTGGATATTAGAGTCTCACAGATTTCGTAGTACACAGTTCAGACTACAGCATTATCAGTTTCTCTAGAACCAGTATAAACTCTGTATGTAATTAGTTAATGATATTGTACTGCTGGGAACATTCTTTCATATGACTTGTCAATTCCTGTGCCCATTCATTAACTTAATAGAATTAAATTTCAATCAGTTAATGAGAGTGTGGGTGTTACCACCATGGGATCTCATCTAATACAGGCTTGACGTACCTTAATCTCAAAGAGTGATCTATGTGATCATTGCAAAGACTGCATCACGGGTGGAAGCAGGCATAGCATTAATTTATCCATCAAGTCTCTATAAGTCTCTTGAATTTTATCCTTACCTTTTTTTTTTTTGAGCAGTAACTTATTGTTCTTTGTTTCTTTATTAATATAACAAATAGGAGTATTGCAATGTGGTCATGATTGATCTATAAAAATAATAATGAGTAGAACAAAGCCCTAAGTTTCTAAGGGGCCAGAATCCACTGAGAAATTAAAAGGTAGATAATTATGAAACAATAGGATTTAAAATTTTACACTTACATATGTATTTTACCAAGTTTTGTAAAAATCAGTATTTAAACCATTTTTTACTTTAAATATATTTTCTCATGTGCTCTCATTTTAAGTACTCAGTACTTTCTTTGTATATCAATGTGTGCCCCAGGACTGAATTTATTGATATTTTTGGATGGTAAAGTACCATGTAGTCTATATCTTTGAATCTGGGAAAGTAAAATCAATTCTAGGTAGAATACATTTTTCAATTATATTTAAAAATATTAAATAATAGGATGATATTTTGCCTCTATATTATTTATTTTGTTACTGTTTAATATCTAAGTATTTCATTTATTTTGTTAATATTTTCTTTTTCTTTTTAACTTTAATACAAGCAATAAAATTCTCATATGAATCTTACCATTATAGATACCCTTAAAAACCCAAGCCAAAAGATTTTTCTTCTTTGTGAAAAGCTTGATGACTTAATTATGTTAACTCTTAAAGTAAAACATACAAAACTTTTAATGCTCTTGAAAGTTAGACTATTCCGAGCATTTTTAGACGATAGCATATATTTTCACTTCAAAAGACTATCTTCTGTTTTTCCTCAAGGCATATTGGAGACTTTTGTCATTGCGTTGTGTAGGATGAACTGCTTAGAATTATGATTGTGCTACATTCTTTCATCTTGCTTTCTTTTGTAGGTTTCTGCTAGCATTTTAAAATTAATTTAGAGTATTCATCTAGTAAAATATGCACCATTACAGTTTACAAAAAAATAATAATTGAATATAAATACATACAAAGAGCTATGGAGGAGATAGCATAATGTGGGTTATACTGGTAATTTAAGTGGGAGAGAGAAACATAAGCAGCAAGAGGATGGGGAAACAGTGTCTAAGATTAAGTGGGTAATTGTCCAAGCTCAGTAAAATATTGAACAAAATTTTGGCCATTTGATCCTAAGTAAAAAGTAGTAATCTTAGTGGTGTGACTTAAAGGGGGAGTAATTGACAAACATGCAAGGGGCTAAGAATCCAGTCCCAGAACAGGCAATAAAGAAAAGCAGAATATGCACATCTAAGGAGAAAATCAACATGGAGTACATGTACCTGGGATCTGTGGGTGCGTGCATGTACGCATGCGTGTGTGTGTGTGTGTGTGTGTGTGTGTGTGTGTGTGTGTGTGTGTGCATGCGTCTGTGAGTGTGTGGGCCTACGTGCATGCGTGCGTGTGTGTGCATGCATCTGTGTGTGTGCGCGTGCATGTGTCTGTGAGTGTGTGTGTGTGCGTACGTGCATGCGTGCGTGCGTGCGTGCATGTGTGTGTGTGTTAGCCCAGTGTGTAATCTCCATAATGATCTTTGTATAACACTTCACATCAAAACTTGAGATTACATAGAGTTGTAATGTGAAGGACACAAGAATCACTTCTAGATATAGAAAACCTTGAAAAAATAAAATGAATTTGGAAATTTACTTGGTTCAGATTCCTATTTATGTTTCCTTTAAAACTGCATACAAGGTAAAGGCACATTTATGATTATGCATGCCTATGTATGTAGATACATAATGTAGTTTTGTGTTGATGTACTAAGTATTTTACATATCCTAGGGTAACTTATATTAAAATTAAATAAATATTACTTTAAATTCAAAAGACGTCTAAAATAAACAGTGTACAATTTATTTTCAAACTTCTATTGCCTAGTCCAGTGTCTGTCAATGATTTGGGCTTCAGTAAATGTTTGCTGAACTGAATTAAATGTGCTATACTGCTATACTGACATTTCTTTTTTTTTTTTTTTTATACTGACATTTCTTATTTTAGTTTTCAAACTCTAAACTAGAGGCCCCCAACTATTTAAAATGTATGGCCCAGTGTCCCATTACCACTGAGTAATTTACATTTTAACTGCCCAGATAATTGATGCTGTGATGTTCATGCCTATGGATTTAATATTCCCCTCACTGTAGGATTTTTCTATAGTTTCTGCCCTGCCTGTCTTTAAGAAACAAGGTGAAATAGAACGCAACAAAACGTGAAATGCAATCTAGAATAAATGTTCTTTATTTTATACCTATGTTCTTTCGGTGCATCATACTTCCAAGTGGCATCACATAATTCATAATGACTCTAGCAGTAGTTTATTTGGGTTAAAAAATGATCATGGAGTATTCACATATAAAAGCAAACTTTTTTTCTTTCAAACATCTGTTTTTGAAAATCCTGACCTGCTGACCTCATCTTCCCTATGGCACTCTCCACTCTTTCCTTTCTGTAACAACAACAACAACAACAGCAATAGCAAAAAATCTGTGTCAACTATAGTCAAAATTTCCAGACCAATCAATATTTATCACTTGGAGAGACCACTTTGTGGGTTGTAAGAGCACAGGCTGAATGTCATGGCCAATTGCTCGCACTTCACACTGCTGCTATGTCGTATTTGAATTTGAGCTTCATGAAAAGTTTTGTTGCAGTCTCTGTATACAATCCTTGCTCAGCACACTCTAGAATGCTTAAACAGATCTAATGATGTCCTCTCCAGTTCAAATACATAGAGTGGAAAGCTGCTGCAATGCAGCGCATTCACAGGACTGTAAGAGGGGATTGACGATGAACAAGCAGTGGCCATCTGGTTGTCATTTACAGCAGAATATGTTTGCATACGACTCCATTTTTTTTCAGTGTAATTAGCTACATGGAATAGCTTTGGCACATTCTGAATTCATACCTGTGAGTCCCACAGAGCTGAGACATCTCCTCAGAATTAGAAATATAAAAAAGAAGTTATGGATATTAACATTTACAAGGGATTTTTGAATAGGAGTAGCTGCCTGGTAGATAGAATAGGGCTTTTCATGTTTGAGGGGTTAGGAACATTTTAGAGAATAAGTTTTTGGCTTACCATGCAGCTATCAGTTATACAACTTTTGGGGGGGTATCCAACTGTGGATTTCTAGGACCTCATTTTTTCCCTCTTATGATACAGTCACTAGGATAGAATGCCATTCTGATTTGTGGTTTGAAACTCAGAAACATGTCTTATTATCTGAATTTTAAACCTGGTCTAGAAATGATGCCATGAACATGTGGCCCACTTGCCCACAAGTAGCATTGTCACTCATTGTGAATAATCACTTTTTTCTGATTAAAGATGAAGTATCAAAATATCTAGGAAACAAATATTCATGCTTTCAGTGTATGAGTATGCAATGTTTTCCAGATATATAAAATAAATGATGAAAGTGTTATTTATTTGTCATTGTGACTTATTAGTATTATCAAGTTCACTATAAAGTAAGAATGCATGCTGGTATTAAATGTGATATTAATTAAGTAGAGGATTTTATTGACTTATAGGAATATATAATGGTCCAAAGTTAAAAGAGTGCTTTATTTTAACATGCTTGAGGATGAAGAGCATATCTTCTATAAAAGCAGATATTTATTTAATATCTTTTTATCCAAATATGTGACACCTCAGGTCCCACTAAGGAGCTCACATCTTAGAAAATATTATTTTGATATTGCATGGTTATTCTGAATAGATTTCCTACAAAATCATAAAGTAGGCTGTTTAAATTTCTTCAGGGCAACTTTATTTGAAACAATATAAACTGGCATTTATGTCATTAAATCATATTGCATTCCTAATTAAGAACTTAAGTTGTTAGATGTGAAAAGATTCTATTTTAGGTTGCTTCGTGCAATATGCATGGTTTTGGGTAGGAAATGTTGACTCAAATTTTGTTTTCATAAAGTTTCTCATATGTTGCAAAATTATACTTGGAATTAGGTCAGAAAATTGAAGCAGAAGATATGACTGCATTAAGTTATTAAAAAATCACTATTGCAAAATCACTTTATGCGTGATAGTCTATGGACAGAAGCCTTTGTTATAAAGGGAACCAAAACTAGTGCTTGTTGGACAGGCTTGCAAATTCCAAATACACTGGAGGTTGAGGCAAGAGGATCCCAAACTCAAGTCCTGCCTAAGCTACAGACTAAGTCAAGGCCAATCTGGGTAGTCAATTAGATCTTGTTCCACAAAGGGAGGGGGGCGCAGTATGTATAGTTCAGTGATGAAGTTAGCTTAGTATGAATGAGGTCCTGGGTTGCATACCCAGCATCATAGAAGATAGAGCAAACAGGTCTATGAGAAATCAGTTAGCTAACACTGACATTCCAGTTTCTTAAAAATTCATTACTTTAAGAAGCATTAAATGTGCTCATAGACTCTGGTCCAGCTAGCTAAAGTTCTCATCTGATAAGTTCAATGGTGTCAAGATAACTGTCAAATATTATGGCTTAAGTATAAAAAAAAAGAATATCTTTACTATTAACTCATACCCAAATATGGATAATATAAGAAATACCTCAAAATAGTACCAAATGGCAGCAAGACAGTTCAGCATGTGAAGGAGCTTGTCATTCAAGCCTGAGACGGATTCCTAGGCTCACATTAGGGTAGGACGAGAGAAACAATTCTATAGAGCTCTATAACCACAAATACGCATGCACGCATGCACTAAATAGCTTCTCAAGTTGTCATTATCTACCTGATAACATTAAGAGAGAAAAGGAAAACAAGTCATAACCCGTCATTGTGAAGACAGAGCTAAGAAAGGTGACATCTAATTCTTGATGCCTCCTACTGACCAAGAATTGACTGCATGCCTCCATGTGACTGATATGCAGACTTGGAAATGCAACTTCTAATGCCCAGCTAAGTACTAAGCTACATTCTAAAAGTTTAATTCTTTTAAGAAGAAGAGGAAAAAGGTGAAGAGAAAGAGGAGCATAGGCAGAAGATGAAGAGGAGTTCACACTGAGGAGACAATAGTATTTTTCCAATGCAAAACATGTAAATAATAATATTCAGAAATTTTGAAATGTACAACTTGGAAACACCTACTGAGGTTGCTCTCTGTTTCTGGCCTTAGCCATCCCTAATCTCCATAGAATGTTTTCCCCCCAGTTCCATTCTTGCTCAGTTATTAATTTTGCCCTACAAAACTTCCATGAATTCCCAAGTAGTGCTCCATTTTTTTTTTGAAGTTAGGACTTATATAAACTAATTCTTCTTTATCTCTATTTTTGTCTGTTCTTAGAACTTGAAAACAATAACTATTTTGCTTTTCATGTTTCTGCAACAAAACTTCAAATATTATATGCAATTGGTACTTTTTTAAATGAATGAGTGAATCAATGAATAAGTTTCTTCTTAATTTTCAGTGATTATTAAGTTGGGTCTAGTGGAGTCCAAGGCATGAAAATGCACTGTCTCGGATTCAAAGCTGATGGCTAGCATCCTTTCATTAGTGAACATGCTCTGCCATTGACCCTTGCAATATGAGTGCTGCGCACCCTTAAGAAATGATTCCCCCAAGTAAATGCAAAGGAGAGAAAATGACAAATCTATAATGATTAGGAACAGAGGTACTTCTCCATACCAGTTTTGCTCTGCACAGCTTTAGAACATACCATTATCAAATACTATATAGTTAGCCTACTCAGTAAATACTGAGTGGCCACAATGTGCTATATGTAAATGAAGAAGGAATAAAAGTTGCCCAGATGGGGTTGGAGAGATGGCTCAGAGGTTAAGAGTACTGACTGATCTTCCAGGGGTCCTGAGTTCAATTCCCAACAACCACATAGTGGCTCACAACCATCTAAAATGTAATCTGATGCCCTTTTTTCACCTGCAGGTGTACAGTCAGGAAGAGCACTGTATGATAATATTAAAAATAATAAATAAATATATATATATATATATATTTGCAAATGCTAGAATTGTGGCAACTTGGACATATTAATTTGCTTTAAACCGATTTATGTTAATCGGAAATATCCTTTAAAATAGATAATTCAAAATGTAGTTTAAATATTAAAATAATCATGATAAATATTACTAATTATAAATTTGATGTTCTCATTTATATCAATATGTACATGTGCGAATTTTAATTAAAAGGTTTTCATTTGTTCTTAGATAATTTCATATATGTATGCAATATATTGTGATCATATTTACCCATCTGTTTCTCCTTTATTGACCAGATTGGCCTTGAACTAACAGAGATTTGCCTGACTCTTCCACCCTAAGTGCTGGGATTACAGGCATGTATCACCTCACCTGGCTTCTGGCTTATAATTTTATAAACATCAAAAATAATATTCAATGTAAGTCCACCAACAAAGGGTATCATTTACTTTTACATGTAAAAATCATGTAAAAACAAATACCAAAATTACATTGCTGGGAAAGCAATATAGTGTCTAAAAGAGCGCTGTCGTGTAGAACATTCTTTGAAAATAGATATCTGTATTGTATCATCCTTATTCTTCCTTGTGTTGGGGATGTTATTACCCCATCAGGAGTCAGGAAATATTATAGCATATCTGTTCTATAGCTAGTCTGATATCCCATTTGCACTCCTGGAAGCCCTGCATGATTACAAAGGATGAGCTGTTACAGCTCTGCATTGCTCATACTAGAAGACTTTGCTTTGGTCACTCCTGTAGTTTCCAGGGCGTTTCCTCTGCACTAGGCTTTTACATCATCCTCCAAATGCCTCCCATTCCAGTCTCTTTTCCCAGAATTCCGTGCCCGCTAACACCTCCAAATCTTCCCAGTAAGATCCATTGTGTGCTCTCCCTCCAGATCATACAAATCTTTCCACTTTTACAAAAGAGTTTGATGAGCTGTGAGAGCGACGCTTATCTGTTGGTATAAGAACAAGTACTCAGAGTGCAATAGGAAATGCTCCAGGTTTAGGAGACTGATAGTACTAAGTCCTCCTTTAGGGTCCACAGTCTCTTCAGCAGTGGGTACCGCCTCGGATTTCTATTGCCATAATCAGACAAAACAAATTCAAAAGATCCTGTTAAAGTAACTGTGGAAAATTAGTCAGTTTTATTTAGCATAAGAGTTAAATGGTTGCATTTATTTTTCACACCTTCATGAGTGTGCGGTATTAGCTAGAATTTATGTTGAGAAGCAAGTTATATTATTTATCATATAACTTATCATACTTTTGTAAGAGAACAAATAAATAAAAAAAAATGTCGACGATGGCATATTTGATTTTAAAAGTTCCTCTACCTTGGGAACTGCCTTCAGAAAACATTTCATCTATAATACACATGATAAAATCATAATGCCAGTGCAAGTGCATGCTTTGAATAATTAATGTGTTAGATTAAGCTGATAAACTCTGGGTCAAACTAAAATTTATGATACAGTCAGCTACAACACATTCGTGTTCAGAAATCTCAACGTTTGATTGTAAGAAGAACAAAAATAATTTATAAATTTTTCATATTTAACAAAACCAATTATTTCTATGTAGAAAAGGAAGGTGATAATACATGAACACTGCCATTAATCTAGATTTAAAGTGATTTTTCTCTATAGAAATGTCTCACTTTAAAAAAAAGAGTGAGAAAAACCAAGTGGATTAGATTAAAATCTGAAGTATTAAATGATTAGCAGATAGCACCAGGAAAATGCATCAGGAGTCAGCCTTATTGCTTCCTGGGACAGAGGCACAATCAGATGAAAAGCAAATGGGAAAATGTACATTAGATGCCTGGTTTAAAAAAAAAATGCTCTCTGCAATCAGTTACAGTTGACTGCAACAAAAATTAGTTTCTAGGGATCAAAGGAAACGAACGGCTGACCAGGGCAACCAAAATATCCCACAGTGTGTTAAATATTTATTACTGAGCCACTCTGCCCAAAACAATTTGAATCCTGGCGTATTTCCACTAAAATAGCTCATCAGTAATTAATTTGGCATGTCATTTTGCATAAAATTAGTCATTAATATTAGTCCACGTGAGTGATATTGCACTTTTCTCACCATGGCATTCAATCTCTCTCCCTTCAGAAATATGATAAAACAACCATTTTACATTTTGTTCTTGAACACAGGCCATGTATTAAAAATAAAGAAAGACAGGAAAAGCATGGCAATCTATGTGACATCAAAGTTTATAGACCCAATTTGTTGGAGGTTTTTCAAGGTCATTGCACTTTTCCCTTCCACTGCTTGATCGGACTGTGCTATGATATGAATAGAGCTTTCAGATGGGCTCAGTGCTTTAATGAACTATCAAGGCATGCTCATGAGATTTTCTTTTCAATGGATCTCTCAAAGTTTAACAGATTCTCAGTAGAGCACCTGAAAAACACATCATTTTGCGTGAGACATTTTCCTGTTCTTTAGAAAAAAACTTAAACCCTTTCTAAGATCCTGCAGTCCTAATGGCTTAACTAGTCCTAGCTTTCATGTGTTGTAACAATATAGGTCCACAGGATTTCTAAAATGTTGTTGGAATAAATACAATATTTTACTCAATGTGACTATTGGATGTTAAATTAGTCTTTTCCTTTACTATAAAAAAACAAAAACAAAAACAAAAAACAAAGAGTTTTTCTGGGATGACTTTGGGCACTGGAAAACAAATTGCTGTATTCTTCCCTGGGGAAGGTCACCTCTCCTACTTGCAATTTTCCTCAGTTGCCTGAATTACACAGACTGCACAGTTTATATTTAGGAACATATATACGTATACAAATACATATATCCATGCAATACCATTTAGTGAAAAAATGGGTCATGAGTTTGAAGGAGAGCAGGAAGGGGGTATACTGGAAAGTATAAAAGGAAATTTAGATGCACCAAGATAGGAAAGAAGTTTTTTTCAAGGCTGTTAAATACAAATAGCCAAAACACTAAGAATGTAAAATTTATATAATTCTTGATTGTGTCTTGCTATAGGTAATTTATTGTATATGTATGTAATAATATAAATGTATATATTAAAATGTTTAATTAATAAAAAGGAAGAAATATTTAAATTAATTTTAATTTTAAAAAAAGGATTACGAAAAATAAAAATGATACTTAACAAGTTGTTTGGGGACATTTCCATTTAAATCAGTCATTTGGAGACAATTTTTAACAAAGGTAACTGCTTTTTTTTTCTTGAGGTCCTGGGGATTGAACACAGGCAAGTACTTTACCACTGACACATCTTTTGTTCAAATAATGCTCATTAAAATGTTCGTTTCCGTAGGACTTTATGTTTGGTTTTAACTTTGTTACACACATTCACATATATAACTTTTTCCTAGACCGGGTTTCTCTGTCCTGGACTCATTTTGGAGACCAGACTGGCCTCAAACTCACTAAAATATGGTGGCTAATAACCATCTATAATGAGATCTGGTGCCCTCTTCTGGTGTGCAGGCACACAGGCAAGTAGAACAAGGTATATGTAATAAATAAATAATAAAAATGAAAAATACACTGATGCACTAGAATATTTGAGCACAAAAATATCTGAGTTTAAGTAATAAACCCAAACACTCACATCTCTACTGTCTGTGTGTATCTAAACTATTTCTCCCATTTCTCATTACTGTCTTGAATTGTGTGGGCACCACCTGTGCTTTCACAGTCCGTGCTCTTTCTGACATTTCTCTCAAATTGTGCTCAGGCTGTGACAAGACATAAAGAATTAGAGAAATACTTCTAGCATGCCGACAATTGCTACTTGGACTGTAGGACGGTTAATTCTCTGTCTCTTGTTGAGTCAATGGTCTAGCCACTGACCTGACATCTTATCATGGAGTCTTTCATTTCTCACAGTCATGTCTCAAAGTATTCTTATAAACTGTGCATTTATCCTCAAATAGTTTGTTGATAAGACTGGGTTCATTAAGGAAAATCCCTTGTTCCTTGTCATACAGGAAGAAAGCAAGCCTAGACTGAGGTTCAACTCTAAATCTATGTTTGTGTGCACATCTAGAAACAACCTTGTCCCTGTTCATTGTCCATGTAAGGCAGTGACACTTTACTTCTAGAAAATTTCTAACTAGAAAGTCCTTCCTTAAGAAATCTATAGTGACATAGATCATGTCCCTTCGAGACAATAAAAAGATCTAACTTCCTGCCCAGAAAACTTGTTCTAATTCTTTTTCGGCCATATATCAACCATTTCTCAGTACAAGGGTTTCTTCTTATTGCTGGGAACCTCCTGCAGGGGACGCTGACCCACTGGCTTTCTGTGATCTGTGCACCTGTCCTCTCTTTGCCACAAAACTTTGGTTTCCTCTCTACATTCTATGTGTTTCTGTTATTTCTCTGACTAATTGTTCATCTTTACATCTGTACACTATGTTCTGCCCGTGGAATTATGTCATTTCGCACTGTTGTGTCCCTATGACCTTAATATTTAGACCACAGCAGGGGCTAACTAAGCAAAAGGTCACTTCTTTTAATGAAAAAACAAACAAAAACAAAAAAACAAAAAACAGGTCTTAGTATTGGTTAGCATTAGTCAATCATTGTTGGTGTTTTGTGGCAGAGTGTCTTTTTAAGAGCCCTTCATTCAAATATGGATACCACAAGTCATCTGGGGGGAAGCAGGAAAGGATTTAAGTGAGAGAAAACAAGATTGGCCAGGAGTGATTCATTATTCATGCTGGGTGATGAGTGCATGGAATTTTATTGTTCTTTCTACCTTTATATGTGCTAGAAACCTTTGAAGACAATTTAAGTATCTCTTTAAAAGGAAGTGCATGCTAGCTCCCTTTTGATTTAATCTTTTATAGAATAGAATCCTTTTTGAAGTAATGTTTTACCTTATTCTCCTATCCCTCTCAAGTGAACACTTCCCTCCCCCCCCACCCCCCACTATATGACATTAGAAGTTTTGCGTACATGACTTTATGAAAGCCTAAAAACCCTGTCAATATAAACCCCAGGAATATTGCTTGTTATATTTTCACAGAAGTGTTTACAGGACTTCCCTGCATTCATTGCTCACAAATAAATGGTGCTAGCAATGTGCTTTTGACAGCACATTGCTGCTTGGTGCAACTCATAGTTTTTATTTTCTTGATTTTTCAAGCAAGCTCTCTGAGATAGGCATTATCATTTGGTAGAGCAAGAAGGGGTTAGCTAAGTTGGTCACACCAGATATTTCCTCAATACCACAGGTCTGTTTCTGAACTTTCATACTATTTTTCCAATTCCCCTTTAAAGAAGGAAACAGATGCAGCACTCCACACCCTCGCTTTCTCACCTCTGGAGTAGCTGTATTCTTGTACTGACTATACCATTGTACACCCCCTCTGAGACTGACTTTCCCACAGTGTAGGATGCTATTCGCGGATGGCACTGTGCCTCTGATGTCCACCTTCTTCAGCAGGCAGGTGGTCAGAATAATACTCAAAGATGCTAGCCCTGATCCTCACACACCAGCAGACTCATTTGAATGGCTCTCTGCTTCAGGCTGGCTTACACATCAGACCCAGAGATCAGAGGCCCAGCAGGAAGACCCTCACAATGCAGTCCCCCAGGAGTCCTGTTTCCAGTCTCAGAAGTTTCCATAGTACAGTGCCATCCCTAAGGTCCTGACAATTTTAAAGGCAGCTTTAATAGCATGACTGGACTTTGCACACCTAAGTCTACTGTACCTGAAATGAAACCAGTACATTAAGGAAGCTAGTTTGGTTAATTTATTGAAAAGCTCCTTTAATTGGTGATTAGCACATTAGAAAATGATGTTTCCATATATTCTTGTGATATGGCCAGTGACCAGTTCATAAAATAACAATTTGAAAGTAAGTATAAACACACATGGCAAACTACTTAATAAGGAATGTGCTGAGAAATGAAAGCAATGTGGAAAAGTTTACAGTTTGCCTTACTTAAAAAAATATTGT
This sequence comes from Acomys minous, assembly GCF_964271855.1. Taxonomy (NCBI): domain Eukaryota; kingdom Metazoa; phylum Chordata; class Mammalia; order Rodentia; family Muridae; genus Acomys; species Acomys minous. The sequence goes on along the minus strand of NC_140497.1, from coordinate 38,601,935 downwards.
CGGGGAATACATGTAGAATTTGAACTGCCTAATAAGAGAAGTGTTTATAAACAAGAAACAATGTAAAGAAACAAGGGGCAGGCTTCAGTCTATCCATTACAAATTCATAAGAACTTGTCTTTAGCTGAGCGGTGGTGGTGCGCCTTTAATCCCAGCACTTGGGAGGCAGAGGCAGGTGGATCACTGTGAGTTCGAGGCCAGCCTGGTCTACAAAGTGAGTCTAGGGCAGTCAAGGCTACACAGAGAAACCCTGTCTCAAAACACACACACACACACACACACACACACACAAAAGAACTTGTCTTTAGTAACCAAGAAATCAATATTTGTTGATTGAATTAAATATCCTCAGACCATTTATTGACTTAAAAAAAAACCTGAGGATATACAGATATCATACTATTGGTTATAGACACCCTCAGGACTATAGTGCAAAAGGGGTGAAGTTAATGTAGAACATATGTAATATTCTAGAATGAGAAGGTATTTTGAAACAAACTCTGCAACAGTTAAGAGGAACACTGCACCTGAGATGTAGCTTCCTTCGCAGTCAGCTACTGTTTACACAGGTTTGTGATATAGGATATAAGTTAAACCTCCATCGTGATAAGTGCATTTCATTTTCTTGAGTGGCAAAGGAATATATATATTTTTGTACAGTGGGCTCTGTTACTGGATACCACTGTCCCTGCAAATATAAGAAAATCTTCTGGAAAGCAGCTTGATGCCATTTTCTTCTCATATTTTCTTTTAATTTTATATTTCTTTATTTCTTTTTTTGTTTGTTTGTTTGTTTTTAGTTTTGGTATGTGTTTTGCAAACAACAATTGTGGAACACATGCATACACACATCACAAAAAAAGAAAAAAAGAAAGAAAGAAAGAAAGAAAGAAAGAAAGAAAGAAAGAAAACCGCAATCATGTGGGTCACGTGGTTCTCAGAGAGTCTGGCATAGCAGCACCCCTCTTCCTCCTCCCCCACACTGACTAACTGATTGTTTTGGCTGTATATAAAAGCCCATATGAGTCAGATTTTCCCTTGTGAATTTCATTTACTGGTAATGTCAAGTGCAAATCCTTATTAGACCACAGTGATGCACTGTGTAAACCTCTTTAATCACCTAATTGTTTTTTGCCGGGAGAAACAGCTCTAGCAGGAAGAATAAAATTCCTTTAGTGATTACGGCAGTATCCTCCAGGCCTCTAGATTAAGCAACATCAGAGAAAGGAAGACACTCAAGTCCTTCAGAGTACTAATTTATTACTGTATCCTAACCCCTTTATTTTCTCTTTTGTTGTTTTCTGAAAGAATCTTTATCTTTCTGCACTGTGTGTGATTAATTATAGTATAATGCATTAAGATAGCATTTTTTCTCCGAGCTAGCTGTATTTCAGAGAAGTTTTGTGATATATAGATAAGCTTATCTTGACGTACACAATGATTTAGAGACAGAGACGGCACAGTTTCACAGGGAAAATGCTTTTTATGGCTTTCTAGTCAGCTCACCGAAATTTGTCAAAAGACAAAACTAAGGCTACCTCTGAACTATATATGTCTTAGCCATTTTCAAGCTGCATAAAAAACATTTTTATAAAACTTTGATGGTTATTTGATTTTATTTGTTTGGGTATTTTCTTAAAACCTGAGTCATAAAGAACCCTACCACCAAGGCAGGAAAAAACTTAGCATTATAATGGGAAGGACACAAAAAGTATTAATTTTTATGTATTTATTAACAAGATAAAGAAATTAATCAGACATGGATTATTTTTAAGGATTGGCCAAAGGGCAAAAACTAATTCTTAAATTCTAACTTAGTTTATGATAACAACTAGAAACCAATTTGTATCTCAAAAAAGGCAGAATGACAGGCCAGTGAGGTGTCACAAGAAACATGACAGCTTTTGAGACTTTGAATATGCAAATGCTACAGAAGAATTAGAATATGGCTAGCTGCTATCAGGGCAGTAAACCGCTATGTGTGTGTGATCACGCTCAGCACTTCTCAGTCTGAGGCTCACAGACTGCGGTCCTTGCAGTGTGTCTTGCCTGTCAGCCCTGTAAACTTGGTATTGTCCCGTCTAAGCCTTTCTCAAGTGAGCTCCTGCTGCTATGGGCATTGCTAGTCCATTGTTAAGGCACTTTGTGAATGGTTAAGACAAGGCTTCCAGAGGCCACAGAAGATGTGCAAAAGTATTCTTTTTTTATTCTTGAGAGTCAAACCTAGAGCTTTGTTTAAGCGAGCAAATGATCTACCCCTGTGCTATATTATCAGTCTTTTTTGTTTTATTTATTTTTTCACTTTGAAAACGGCTCTTATAGTTTGATCACACTGGCTTCCTGTTTATAGTGCTTCTGCATCTACCTGCTGAATAGCTGGGATTGTGGTCTAACATTTAAATCAAAGTGTAAGAAGACACACGCCCGTTAATAAGCCCTTCTGTCAAGATCAGAGACATGGGGAATACGGTTAGTGCCGTTACCTCTTCATGACACCATGGTCAGCATATACAGAAGGGCTGGGGAGATATCTCCATCCATAAACTGTTGGCTGTGCTAGCATGAGGTGTAGAGTTCAGAGATTTGCAAACCAAAAGAAAACCAGAGACAGCATTCAAGATACTTAACATTTCCATAATTTCAGCACTAGGGACAGAGGTAGCAGGAAGTAGGAGGAGAGGGCACAAAGAGGGAGAGCCTAGGTCTTGTGGTCCAGACAGCCTAGCCAGCCAGTGAGCTCAAGGTTCAGAGAAAGACTTTGTCTTGGAGCTGAGGAGATGGCTCAGCTCCGCACTCTTGCTGAGGACTTCAACTTGGCTCCAAGCACTCAGTTTGAGTGGTTCAACCCATGTAACTCTAACTGCAAGGGATCTGATGCCCTTTTTCAACCTCTGATGGCTTCCCCCATACATGTGCACATATACACATGAACATGCATGTGCACAAATAAAAATCAAACAAGTATTTAAGAATTTTTAAAAGTTACTAAAGAAGACACACAACTTCAACTTTCAGTTCCCATAGGTATGTACATCTGTGTAGAAAGACACACACACACACACACACACACACACACACACACACACACACAGCACTTACACATGCAAGTGATACAAACAAAACACAGAGAAAGAAGAATGTCATTAGAAAAGCTGATTAGACTTGAGAATGCCAAAGCATAGTGGGAGCTCCAGAAGAAAAAACCCACTAAGAGTGGGTCTAATCAAGTCACGAGCATGTGACCAGCAAATTCAACCATAGATATGTACCAACTGTCGCACAGTGACTTTCATACATGTGCATCTTCTTCAGTGAATCATTGTAGGCCAAAGAGTTCTAGGAGTCCTTTGGCGGGCATTTACTGACTGCTGACTGTGCTGTAGAACTCTGTAGTTTTCATAGACATTATGAAATACTGAATAAACAGTTCACAAAATGTAACTTTGGAAGCACAAATGTGAATACTGAGACTGAAAGATTAGATGAATTGCCCAAACCCAAACCTGCAGTTTCAAAACCCATTATTGTAGCCACATCTCAATACATTTTCAACCTTGACAGCTGTTAATAGAGACAACGCGCTTCGTTGGGCAATAGACTCTGTGCTAACTTTCCATCGGTACAGTAAGGCACTTGATGTAATGACCAACCTCCTAACAAGAAGATAAACAGATTAATTTGCTTCAGTAGTTTAGAAGTTATGAGCTGATCATCAGTAGGGCTTTGGAAGTGATGGGATAGCAGATCAAGGTGACAGGATGTCAAATTCAAAACTACTTACCTCAAGCAAAAGAAACCAAAAGCATTCGAGAGATAATCTGAATAAAATATTTTTAAAAAATAAAAAACAAGAAGAAAAAGGAAAAGAAAAGAAATCAGAAGAATAAAGGAAAAGATGGGCCCTTCCCCAAAGTGACCTTAAAACCTTTCTCTTAAAGCATCCATTATTTTTCAGTAGTGACACACTGGGGACCAGAGTGTTTAATGGATAGACCTTGAACTTCTAAACTGTTGCAGATCCCATGCCACGCAGCCCAAAAAGCAAGAGAAGGAAACTAGATTATAGAGGGTAGTGGAATAAGCACATTGCCTTAGCTACACTGAAAACGTCTAGGGCCACAGCAGACATTACGTTCTGGGCTGCAAGCAAAAGCTGGCAGGTAAGCAAAGTCACTTCTGACATCCTTGCCATCCTGCGTAGGATGTTTCAAAAGAGTACCCTTGTAAATTATCCTACTCATCAAACGACATCACTTAGCCAGTTGACTTTCCTGTGGTGGCAGGGTCTCATCCTCACTTTTACTGCCAATGCTGTGTAGCACATTGTGAGTATTCAGTAAATGTTTGATGAATGAGTATCTTTAAATAATGCAAAGTATAAATGTCGTTATGATACAAAATGAAAAATATTAATTTTTTTCAAATTCATTACTCTGCCAAAAACACTCTAATTGTGTGCCTCCTAGTACTGAAGATATCCTGTTAGAGAAAATTTTTAATGTGTTTTAAAATTCAAACAAGGGCAACTGGCAAGGCATGAACATTTAAATTAAGACAGGTAAATTTTGATGTTGAAATTTCAGAGTAGTTCAAATACTTATTAGTCTGACATTCCTTTAATATTTGATTGTGTGACTGTGAAGAAAAATCTAACGAGCAAGCAGCAGCTGCTTCCTAAAACCGAAACACAGTTTCTATCTGAAGAGACATGGTGCATGTGCCCCCATTTGGTGAGATTATGGAGTTGCAGATAATTACTGATAATTTTCACATCAAAACGTCTTAGGGAAACTCTTTAAATTGTGATCGTTTGTGTATTTTAAAATAGAAAGCCATGCTTACAGATTTCTTGCTTATAGCTCTTAAGCTATGATTTATGCATTGCATAACATTATTAAATATAAATACATAATTTGAAATGTTAGGTGTTTCATTCTAAGTCTGAGGAAGCTAACCAATTTAGGTAAAAAATCCATGGACATTTTTGCTTAGCTGACAACCAGCTGTTATTTTGTCTATAGTTTCAAGCTAATATAAATAACAAATGGGATTCACAACTTTAATATTACTTTTTTGCCAAAGTAGACGAGATCCAGAAATAATGTATATTATTGTGTGGGAGGACTGGCCAATAAACTAAAGGAATTGGCTATTCTTGTGTGGATTCCAAAATGGCTGTGAAACCATGTTCCAGAGATGAATTCTGCCAATGACCAAGAGCGTAACTCTAGGGCCGCTCTCCTGCATTCGGAGGGGATACAACGCAAGACTTTCAAGTTTGCTTCGCACTCATCTCTGTGAAGACAAAACTTCAGTAGCAAAGCCGTCCAATCTCTTTATTCTCCTCAGTTATTCTTTACTGTACTGCAAGGATTCTTAGTGTGCTGAACTCTGGGCACGTGTGTACTGTGTGAGGTAAAAGTACCCTCCACACATGGGCTCACTGGAGAGCTGAGCAGGACCAGGGTACCATAAGGACAGCTTTAGTATAAATATTAGGGTAAAATGCAGGCTAAGTGTTAATTATACCTCCTCTGATTCTTTCCTTTTAACATGGACACAGTTATTGTGAATTGCCACAAACAAGCAAAAGTTTACTTTATTCTTGTGTGCCATGTTTGTGGATAAGAACCTGGTGCTGTGTGCAGGCTAGGCAAGCACTGTACTCTGGGCATGTGCCCAGCAGAGGGTAGAATGAAAACTGTACAGATTCTGATTAATTTTAGCTCCTCATTCTTGAAAGAATCTCTTTCCCTTCTTCCCTGGAGATTTTGTTTGTTTGTTTTAAAGTAAAAAGAAAGAAAAAAAAAAGAAAGAAAGAAAGAAAGAAAGAATCAAAGCAAAACAGCAATGAAATATCCTCCTAGCTCAGTATGTACAGAATAAAAAAAGCTTAGAAAATACCAAAGTTTTGATATGCAATTTATAAGGTAAGTTACTCTAAAATGTGCATATAACTACTGACAGTTCTTAGATGTCAAACATAATTCACTTCTCCTTTTAATTATTGATTTGAAAGATTAAAAAGCTGTTTTAAGGAAGGCATTGGCATTGAGAACAACAGATTTGTGCCTAATTTCAATGCTATTTTAAAACTTGTCTCATAAAAGTAGCAGAGTTTCTATAATATGTAATTGTTTAGCATCTTCTGTAGAAAATAATACTATATCAGAAAAGATAGATATTTACTATTTAGAAATAGACTAATTTTACCTGAAAACTTCAGAGTAACCTCACCTGTCCTTCAGCAGGTAATAAATAGTGGCATCTAACAAGGACCGTGAAAATTTTTTTAAATCATATTGTTATTATTATTACTGACTGAGAGTCTCCAGAGAGCAGTGTTTGCTGATGGGATATACAAAATAAAAGACATATATTTTAATATAAATATGTTACTTAACAAAACAAATGTGGAGTTTCATGATGCACATGTTACTAGCTTAATGATTCACAGAATAAATGTAGCACAGTATAGTGGCTTCATAGGATTGTACAAGTAAAATACAAATCTCTGATAAACTGAAAGATAACATTACATACTTGTGGGTCTCTTTGTTTCCAATAATGTTACTTTGCTCTTCAATATTGCGAGATAATCATTGTTATGGAGGACACAAGAGTTGAAATAATGAAACACCTTTTGTGTTGACTTCTACATGCTATTTGCTAGGTTTCAGCTAGAACTGGTGCTCTGTCTTCAGGTCTGATGTGAATTTTGTATACTGGAGAGGCCATTTGATTCCACACGATGGGCAGGCTGAATATCCTAAACAGCTAACCTTTAGAACAAGGTTCTAGGTAGTTTCTTTGTTGTGAAGTGTTAAATTTTCAGATGAAAAATGTGTTGACATCTACTAGGTAGAAATTCCCTGGTTATGATAATTTGCTCTATAGTGATATAATATAGCAATGATAAAAGAAACCTGGAAAAAATAACTCCAAAACTAGAAAGAGTAGAACAAAAAATAAATAAAATTGAAAATACATTTTGAACTCCTCTTGTCACACAAACTTTATTGTAAACCAGACTTCAATATGAATATTCTCAGTCAATCACAAATATAAAATAATAAATATAATAAATACTATTTTAAGACCACATTGTTCCCCCCCCCCCCGCTAGTTTCTAACATAAATATATATTTTAAATAGGTTTAAATGTTGTCATTAGTTAGGCCATATTAGAACAAATGCATTGTTCCTTCAGTAACTAGTAAAACATATTATAAACATCTGTGCAAATTGTGCTGTGAAAGAGTTTATGTCAATATGTTGTCCAAAGGACTCCCCCCAAAAAGTGCATCGTTTTTCTTAAATTCTATCTCTCTTTTACTTTCTTGCATTATTGTGCATTAATGGCACAAAAGAAGTCTTTTCTTCCCTAATTTTGGCTGACTTTGCTCCTCTGTAAACTATGCACCTGGATTAATAAATCACCCTAAATTATTCCTTGCACATTCCCTGTTGTTTTCTCTGCAAATCTAAAGAATTAGCAAAAATTGGTGTCACCATTTGTTTTAGGGCGGACGCTTGGAACAGTTACTCTTATATTGTGGAAACCTCTGTGAATTAACATGCTCGGAACTGTACTAGCTATGAGTGATAATGGTTTGTTTATGATCAGAAGTCAATTGGGAATAAAAACAAGACCAGGAAGGCCGCTGTACAACGGGAACTCTCAGCTCTTAGGAGTTAACAAGCAAGTTACACACTGTTACTGTCACAAGCTCAGCCTCATTTTCCTAACTATAAAACAGATGCAGTGCATGCATGACCTAGGTTTTATAAGGCTGGAAATGGCACTTAAGATAGATGAGCTCGGCCTCGTAGCGGCCCACAGAGACTGAAGCAACAATCACTGAGCCTTTAGGGCTCTGCACCCTGTCCTCTGCATATGTGTTAGGGTTGTGTAGCTTGGTGATCTTGCGGGACTCCTAACAGTAGGAGTAGGGGTTGTCTCTGGATCTTTTGCTTGCTTTTGAGACCCTTTTCCTCCTACTGGCTTGCCCCCACCCAGCCTTGATATGAGGGTATACGCTGAGCCTTATTGTAAGGTTTTATTGCAAGGTTTATGTGCTATCCCTGTGAGGCCTGCTCTTCTCTGAAAGGAAATGAAGGAGAACCAGTTCCGGGGGAGATGAACCAACGAGAGGGGAGGTGGGCTGGAAGCAGTGGAAGGAGAGGCAACTGCTGTCTGGATGGATTGTGTGAGAGATGAATGAATTTATAAAAAGTCACAGGTCACATTAACGTGGAGTTGTATAATTTCTGGGCACTGCTTTGCCAAACGGAAAGACACTTGGGCTTATTATTATCTGCCCCTTAACTTTTTGTTACTGGAAACTTTGAAGCGTATGTCCCTTGCCCACTGTTATTTGCTCCTCTAGAGACAAGGGACTGCCAAACCACACATCTCTAGCAATGTGAACCCTGTGAGTAAAGATCTCAATTCTCTTTGTCATTTTCCAAAAACATCGCAGAATCGCTCTGTACCACACTCCTAAAGTCGTTCTCACTTGACGAGTGGAATTCCCTTTATGCCACGTGTCCTCTCTTTCTTTCCCATAGTCTATATTTGGAAATGCATGAGTGCTGGAGAGATGGGCGTAGCGGTGAAAAGTGAAAACTGTTCCTACAGTGAACACAGTTTCAGTTCCCAGCACCCATGTTGGGTGGCGGCTCTGAACTGCCTGTAACACCAGCTTCATTCATTGGATCTGAGGTCCTCTTCTGAACTCTGGGGTTATCTGTATACAAACATGCATATGCCCACACATATATACATATAGTTAAATATTACATACAAGTATTTTTAAAATACCTGACTGTCGAATTTACCCATTTCCTAGACGGGTACAGAAAACAGTAACTCTGGCCATACTGCAGGAGATAGACTGCGCGTTGAGTGAAGATGGCAGCCCTCCTCCGTTGTGTAACCCTGTTGGATTACAGCTTTCTCTGGGCATCATTTGTGGCTGTTGTTCTTGCAACCTGTGCTCTACCATAAGCACGTTGACATTGTTCAGATAACAGGATTACTGAATGATTGAATTTCGCCATCTGTCATGCATCAGTTATAACGATCCTATGACCAAATGGCAGAGACTATGTAGAGGAAGTAAATGTAGATGTATTTTAAAATACTGCATGCCATTTTTAGGATTCATTAATAATGTGATTGAAATCCCATAACCTGGGAATCATAGTATTATGATTTCAATCACTTGAGAATAAGTCACTGCCCAGTGTTTTACTTTTACATATTTAGTATTCTAAAAGAATCAAACAATTGATAGTAAATCATAATGTGTATTGCAAAAGAAAACAAGCCCCACATTTTCCTGTTGTTGACTTTTTCCTATCATTGAGCCAACGGCTGCCTCTGAGTCACAGGCTTAAATAAAAATCTTCTCATTTCAGCCTCCCAAGTGTTAGGATGATAACTGTAAGCACCACACATTCTTTACAGCATATCTGAGATTTTTACCTTAGGTTTTACCTTAAATTACACATGTATGAATCAAAGGAGTATAAAATCAAAGTCATTATTGCCTTAAAAACAGAAATATTAGATACAGTGACCTGCAATATACCTTGGCTTGTTTTTGTTTTATTTGTTTTGTTTTGTTTTGTTTTGTTTTGTTTCCTGAGACAGGGTTTCTCTGTGTAGCAGAGCCATGGCTGTCCTTGAACTCCCTGTGTAGACCAGGCTTGTCTGAAAGTCACAGAGATTCTCCTGCCTCTGCCTCATGAATGCTGGGCTTAAAGGCTTTTGCCAACACCAACAACTGGAATATAGCTTGTAAGTCATGATAAAAATCATAAGGGGGAGACCTGGTGGCACTCAGAGGAAGGACAGCAGATTACCAAGAAGAGACTTGATACCCTATGAACATATACATACAGGGGGAGGTAATCCCCCTCAGTCACAGTCATAGGGGAGGGGAATAAGGGGAAAATGGGAGGGAGGGAAGAATGGGAGGATACAAGGGATGGGATAACCATTGAGATGTAACAAGAATAAATTAATAAAGGAGAAAAAAAAGAATTTTCTTTCTCTTCTAAGGAAGTAAATGAAATAGGCTTGTTGGTAGCATACCAGGAAAGCAATTATTTGCCATCTCTTCTAATCTAAATAGTTTCTTCATGTTTCATAATACATAGTGATTTTTAAAAATCTGAATAATTCTGAAAAAGGAATAACATGAATACCAAATGATCTTCTATGACTTTTTAAAAACTCTGTCCATTTGAACTTGAAAATTGTGTTTAAAAGGAATCACATGCTGTCCATTAGTATTGAGTATTTAAAAAAAAAAAGCTGCCAATGCTGTAAGTGTAATAGGACCCAGAACTTGCCAAGAATTTGAATATAAAAAGGCTAGTGAAATGTATGCCACAGTTGGTTGTTTGGCATGAATCTGGCAGTTCTCACCATTAAGGCTCTAAGGTTTTTTTTCCCATGACTACATTTTGGTGGACAGAAAAACATATTTACGATATATATATTTCAGAAAAATAAGGACTATACATCAAATGTCAAAATTACCACTCAGGAAATACCATCTGCCTTAGTGAGTAGTGGAGCTCTTTATGCTTGTCTTCTGCACATGATCTACTGCCTATTGTTTAGAGAAAATACTGATAAGAGCAGACACGTGATTAAAGCAAATTTGCCTTCAATCATCCATGCGTATTTTGGTGCGTCTTAGAATGTTCACTCATTTGGTAGTTTGAGCATTCTATTACTTTAGAAAGCTTGCAAAATGAAACTACAAGGAAAGGGAAAAAATCAGGGCTCTGCTATTTTAGGGTTCCTCATCATCATTATCATTTATCATTCATTGTTTCTGAATGCAAATTTATATGAACCTCTGACTCGCCACTCAAAGACCATTCATTTCACACAAGGCTAAAGCTTTATGAAATCTGACAGTCTCCGATATATTTTTTCTTGCTATCACCTACATATTCTCAACTGTCTTCATTTATTTCTATAAACCTCCACAAAATGGCAGTCTTTAATTCTTAACATTGTAAAGTTCTTACCAAAAATTTTAAATGTAAGTATGTAATAACCATGAAGGAGTGACATGTTTAATATTTCCCTCAACGTTTTAATGAATCCTTTTTATTTGCAAATAGAACAACTTTTGTAACCAGGAGACTTCTTTTAGGTGTATAGTATGTATAAGAAAAAATCTTGGATGAAGTCCTAGTGACTGCTGAAGGAAAGAATGTTGTATTAACCTGCAGGAGTTATAAATGTCCAAATAGTTGCTGTGGGAGCAGGTGATGATTTAAGCCTCCTATTGAGAATGCCACCGTAAAGAGTTCCCACAAAATTGCTCCCCTCTCACCTTTAATTGCATTATTTAAGTGGAATAGTTCCTCTACTTAGTAAAGCCCAAGTAATAAACTCTTTTCCACTTATTATGCAAAGTCCTTGTCAAACAAATTATGAGGCTGCAGAGAAGCCAAGCATTCTTCATTGAATCAAATAAAAAATGAAACATCTAAACTGATTCGCGAATGTAAGAGAATTTTAATTTAGTTGAGACAAACAGAGCTTATGATGAATAGGTGCAAAATGTACTCAGTGCTCTTAGAGAGTTCTGTATTTTTATACGTAATAAGCAGTATTTGCAAATCGTTATTACAATGGTATGGAAAATATTGTTTTTTAAATGTACTAAGCAATGCAAATTACTTCTTTTGGGTAAATGTATGATCAGTAAATGTTCCTTTCTCTTGGCAGAAGTAATAATTGTTCTTCTATTCCAATGCCTTTTTAAGGTATGGCATTTGCTATTTCTCAAAATTATTACTGAATTGAATAAATTGTTTTGAATAGAAGTAACTACAACTGCAATTATTATTTTAATTGGGAAGCTAAGTCATTTTAATGTTATAATAGTTAGTCAAGAAGAGTTTAATTAGTACTATTTTAATGATTTCATTTTCCATGGACTTTATCTAGCATTTAATATAAATGACTAAACGTTACTTGAGTATTTCAGTAATAGATGGTACCTGAAGGGGTTTGAGATCTGTTGATCCTTCCTCAGATGGAGTAATTTATTTCTTGCTTTAAAGAAAGTTTGAGGTAAGAAATTGTATGTGATATCAACATCTACAAACTTCAATAGCTTTTTAATAGGTGGATAGTTCCAGAAGTAAGAACAAATAGGTTTAATAGACCTAAAGCATCCCCAGAATATGATAGGGATGCTAAGGTCAATAGCACATAAAACACTTTCTGAGCTAGGAACGGTATCTTAAAATACTGGTCTATATCACTTTACATCCTGATTCCAGTCCCCTCCTCCATCTCTTTGCAGTCCCACCCTCATGCCCTGCTCTCCCCATCCCTCTTTTCCTTCTTCTCAGAGAGGAGGTTCCAACCCACCCATGGCCCTCGGGTTAACATTAAGTATCATCTATGGTATCTTATTATCGGAACAATTAAATTTCAAATAAAGTTTGTAACGTTAATAAAATGACTTGTAATGTGCAAATTATGAGAACTTTAGGGAAACATGAAACAAAGGGTTATAAATGACAAGCAGTCAGAGGAACACTGTCCCAGTCAAAATCCAGTGTAAGGCTTTACAAAAAAAAAAAGGAAAGGAAAATATTCCAATGGAAATTCAGTGTGCAGTTTGGTACCTCAAGAGAAAGCCTGAGAAGTTTATGGATTTCTGATCCATCTTCCTACGTGAGTAAAGACAATACTTACTCATACCAAGTCTGTGTTGCACATTGTGTATGAAGTTGATCTATTTTTCAATAGCTGTTTTTTGTCATTGGCAATATTATGAACTTTATAGGAATCCACAAATACTAAATAATTAAATCACACGTGCCGTCTAGGTATCTTAGATCAAGGAATATAAGATGTAGACTGTTTGATCCAATAAAAGCTTCAGACAAATTGATTGCATTGAAATTCAAACTTGCATTCTAGTATTTTATTATAAATAAATATATCATACTCGAAATAATATTCGATGTGGATGGTCACTCTGGTTTACTGTGGGCCTTCAACTCTACCCTATTACAAAATGCATTTCTTCACAAATAAAGTAAGTTGTCTGTTTGTTAAATAATTTCATAGAAATTGGCAAAGTACGGTTTGTTTTTATATATTTACAAAAACTTATAAAATCAAGAGTAATGATTGGTAATTCATGCACACAGAAAACATGCTAACTTAAGTAGGTTCTCTTTAATATGTTTCACGTTAAATGGTAAAATTCAATTAAATAATGAAACATATTTTAGAGAAATCACAGCATTTAAATTGCAATCTTTTAAGCCAACAACAGAAAAGGAAAATATTCAAATGAAAATTTGTTGGTACTTAAGGTTAGCAAAGAGTGTGTGGCCGCTCTTAAGAAGGAGACCATAGCCGGATATATGTCTTCCTTTCCTTCATTTTCCCTGTCTCCGACTCTTTGTCTCTTTTTTTCTCCGGCTTCATAGTGTCTATATTTCTGTGAACCCTATAATCTATCTTTCTCCCTTGTGTCAGTAGCCCACAGTAGAAAACACAATCTGGACTTTGAGCTCCGGGTAAATCATATAAATGAATTTGTGCATGTCCAAATGGGATTTTGACACCAACTGTATCACTACAAAATTGAGACATACACAGTGCCAATGGGCCATTGAGTCTAACAAATTCCAGGAGCAATCTTGAAGCAGATACAAAAAGTTTCCCCCTCTCTCGCATTGTCCTTTGATTTGAAGCCACCTCCTTGAGGCACATACAGTTCTTCAGGCTGGGTGCTTCCCAATACAGAGAAGAGGAAACTAACAAGTGCATTAATGCCAAGCAGCAAAGGATACAAAGCAAGACGGTAATTTCTAAAAGGCACACACATACACAAAAAAGCAAGCAAAAAACAGCTGTCCTGGGCTCACTTTGTAGACCAGACTGGCCTTGAACTCACAGAAATCCACCTGCCTCTGTCTCCAGAGTGCTGGGATTAAAGGTGTGCACCACCACACCCAGCTTAAACAAAAGCTACTTTAACACAGTTGGCAATAGTCTTTTTAGAAAGGGAATGTCAAACAGGAATGAGAATTCTTTGAACTTGATATTTGATTTTAATGTGGGGAAATTTTTCTTCACATATTTCAATATAGAAAACATAAGGAATGGCAACAGCTGTCTTTCTCCTTGTCTTTATTTCTTCTATTTCATCCTGCACCAGCTTTCAAGCAGCCCCCCAGTGTCCTCTCTGAAACTATTGATGAGCAATAGAGTTTAGACCTGAATTCACCCAGAGAATATGTCAATCAAACATCTTATCTAGAAAAATGAACGGTCTTGACTTTTTTCAGACTTGGATGGTTTGAAACCAACATCACCAACATCTATGAAGCTTTTTTTTTTTTTTTTGCCTGTCATGTTTGAAATACGTGTTTCAAGCTATATGTATTCTGAATCATTTTCTTTGGACCTTTATGAATTGCCAGTAAAGAACACCACAGAACTGTAATTTTTTTAGATAAATAATCATTTAAGAGTAAGTTGACTCACTTATTATAATAAAATGATTTTTCTTTGAATGTCTACATTAAAGAAACTTTTAAACTTTGATGTCACAAAGTTGGTTCAGCTCTATATGAAGATTATTATAAAGAATTACTTACACATAATTGAAAAGCAATTACATAGTCTAAAAATGTATCATCTTATACATTTCTTTTTTCATTGCTTTTACTTAATACTCACACATTAAAATATAATTTTTCTTTTTAATTGGGGTTGTCTGTTCATATTAACATAAAGCCATAACAATTATTGTGGGGCTAAAACTATCTCAATTCATTTTAGAAAGCTGATATAGAGTATTACAAGAAAAAACACAAAGGAATGTACAGGTAATTTTAATTCTAAGGAATAACCATTATTAATACTTTCCAATGGTTGCTTTGATTATATGTGTCCAAACTCCTGACCTGGTGTGCACAGAAAGTTCAGTGACACATGTATGACATTCAACTTTCTTTTTCACTTAGTATTTTTGAATAGTATTATCACGAGTGTAAAATGACAGAACCCACAGAGAGACTGAAATTCAGTTTTAAAAGATACCGCTCCTTTAAATTTTCTGATTCTTTTAACAGGAGTGAAAAGATATTGCCCGTGTCTTGAGGCGTATACCTAAAACTTTACACCAAAAGAGGTAGCAATGGGCTCCAAAAGAGGAAAATGCCAGGTGGCTTCTATTAGGGCTGTTCGACTGTGATACCTCCACTCTAAGAAATATTAAATATTTCCATGTTTAAGATGTACTTGTACAGGGCAACTAGCACAGCAGGGCTCATCAGGGCAGCATGTTTGCTTGTATAAGTGCAGTGTCAGCTGCACTGTAGCAAGAATGCAGAAACTGCGATACGATACTCAATGCTGCACAGGCCAGATGTTAAAGCCGCAGAACAAAGCAAGGTATCTATATTTAAACTCTCCCTCTCTCTCTCTCTCTCTCTCTCTCTCTCTCTCTCTCTCTCTCTCTCTCTCTCTCTCTCTCTCTCCCTATCTCCCTGCTTGGTTTGTTCATATTAAGAAAAAAACATCTTGCAAGTGTTAATGAAATAGAACTTCCTTCAGGATTTTGTGAGAGATGAGCATGTTTCCAGTCACATAGGGCACACACTCCTGGAGGAGGTGGGGGTAGTGACGATAGCATCTGAAGAGCTTCATACAGAGCTTGGGAAGTGGCTTGGTTTCAGTGTTTGGCCAGCCAGGAGGAGTGCTTGCCTCATCACTATCATGCACACATGATAAATATGACTAAAAGACATTTGGTTATTCAGGAAAAATGTGGTGATTGCTTTATAGGATTCCAGAAGAGAAACAGTGCACCTGAGTCCCAGATGGGAACTGGAGATCTTTATTATTATTATTATTATTATTATTATTATTATTATTATTATTTATTTATTTATTTTGTTTTCATCAAAGCCAGCTTGTTTATGTTAACACAGTCACGTACAGTTGCATGTTAATGTGTACCTGGGTAAGTACATCCTGGCTGGTGTAGAAGGAGACATGGCTCATTCAGTCTGTACCTGCAAACGTTTAGGTGAATACTGTTATTAGAGAAGTAGAGAAACGCTGATTAATCTGTATATTCCATTCCATGAGGTTTGCGTTTCACATGACAGTACAGCGAGATAAAACCATCGCATGTTAGAAACCTGCCTGCTTACCAATATGGCACAGATGAGTATTTGGTAATCTGCTAAAAAGAAATGTATAATGGAAGGAGAGATCATTGTCATGGTGATGTAGAGGGTGTAGAGAAGAGGAGCAGGCACAGGAACAATAAGCATTAGTGGTAGCATGTCCATATCAAAAGGCAGGACCAAAGTGTGCATCAGGCAAGCCTGGGTGAGGTCTTAGGAACATAGTCACTTTTTACCTGTTGGCTACAGGTTCAGGGGTTACCCTGCTATGGCCCTCAGGTCTACTAATTCACTACAACTCTGAAAGCTTGTATACATGTGGTCTCATGAAGAACAGAGAATAAGAAGGGTTCAAGTCAAAAATTCCTATCATCACACCCAACAAGTAATCAAAATCATCACTTAATCCCATCCCTGAGTTACAACAACTCTCAAGAGTTTCTGTCAACCAGGAAAGCTCACGTAAGCTACTGGTATTCTCAAATTAGTACAGCTCCATTCACCAATGTCGCCCTTGGTTTCCAGGCCTTTGCAGACCCTTGCATTAATCCCTGTAACTGCTGGTTTCCAAGAGATGGAGGTCACGTCTTTGACTGTGTTGTCATCAAAGTCTCCAAGTAAACAAAATATTCTACCAGGGCGCACATTTCAGTAGCCTAGAACTCTTGGTCCTAGGCAAGTCATGTAAACTGGCACACTTGAAACAGGTGTAATAGACACAATGCCGCTAAAGGGTTTCCTGGATCATTAGTGTGTGCAGTTGAAAAAGTAAACATATCTTGTGAAATAGAGATCCAAACAGGAATGTTGCTATAGTTACATCAGCCAGCTCAAAGCCTAGCATGTGACCTGCAAGTACATTCACAAAGAACACACAGCAACAAATGTGGCTTTGTTTCAGATACAGTGTGATGAGACTAACAGTGCTATGGGAAGGCTTTCTAAAAAGTTGCACTAAAGTTCTGTGGGCCGTTCGTGGCAGTGTCAGACCATTGCCTTTTAGACAGTGAGCAATTCAGTTGTAAACATTCTACAGAGTTAGGATCACAGGCTGAAAGACAGCTAAAGGACTAACAAACAGACATATAATGCTTGAGAAATAACTATCCTATATATGACTATGGTTTTGAAAGTCTTGAGTGTGAACGTTGTTGGCAGAGTCATAGCGCAGAGGTCAAAACTCAGTGTGGCACACCATGCCTGTAATCTCAGGAATCAAGAGACTCAGGCTTGAGGATTGCTATTAGTTCAAGGCCAGGTCTATCGAATTTCAGGCCACCCTGGTTTGCAGAACAAGGACTTACAGCTAGAAAACAAATAGAAACAAAGATCAGTGAGTCATCCTGAAGTGGTGGATGCTTTATTTTCTTTCTTCTTTTAAATGTTGGGTTTGATTTATTTTTAATTTTTTTATTAAAAATAGATTGTTCTCTCATGCGATACATTTAGACCACAGGTGCCTCTCCTTCTACTTGTGCCTTGAGCAGTCGTCATCAAACAAGCTTCTTCCAGCAGCAGGTGGGTTGTTTTCCTACCAGATATCCGGGATAAAATTGTTTTCACTCCGGTGGGAATTGATAAAGTGTCACTGTTCTTTGATGGGGATGATCCCTGCAGAACATAGGCGTTGATTTCCTTTAGTCTATAAGTGAGGAGAAGGTGGCTGGCTTGCCTGCTCTCTTGCTTGCCTGCCTGTCACCTTGCTACCTTCCAGGAAAGTGACATGATGACTTAGCCCATTGAATAGGGTAGAGGCAAAGACCTGTCATGGTGTTTGAGCCAAGCTTTCGCTTTATGGTTCAGCATCACTGAGCCTTGTTTCTCCTTCTCACTAGAATGCATCCACTCAAAGGATATGTAGAGGGAATTAAGACTTCAGCTTGGATAGCCCTAAGATGATGAAAGCACCTGAGTAGCTACTGCACAGATTTAGATTGCCTGTCATGTAAATGGAAACAGTCATTGCCCAGGACATTGGATTTGAGTTTATTCCCATTGACCCACACCTTGAAATCTTGTCAATCCAGAGCCCTCATTAGTTGAACACAGCCTTAATAGCACCTGGCTTATAGTGTGGCAGGGAGGAGAGAATTATGTTCATGGAAACTGCTTTGCAAATTGAAAAAAATGCTGTACAAATGTTAGTTGTTATTGCTCATAAAATCATGTGTTCCCATTTTCCACATCTAATTATAAAGCTTGATGAAAATGGCTGGAGTGGGGAGTAAGTATTCTGGAAGTGAAATGAATGGATGTGGATGAATTATTAACAGCAATTATCTTCAGGGACTGTGATTGTGTCTACTTGCTGTGTTCTTGGGTTGAGCCCAAAACTACCTAAGAGGAAGTTATATTTGTAATCTTGTTCCTTCTGTATTCAAATGTTCTGCTGGATTTGTTGCTGGAATGATCATGGCAGAAAAGAATAATTTGTTGATTGTTTAACTCAAAGTGGTATTTTTGAAAAGGATAAAAAAGATGAAACTATGCATTTTGAGAGAGAGAGGGGGGGGGACCAGAAAGAGGACCATAAGGACAAACATGTACACTTAGCTTCTCTAAGCTAAATAAGAGTGCAAATACTTACACTAGTGTTTAAGAAAGACAAAGCTTAGTGAGGTTTATATATAATTTATTATGTATAAATTTATAATCATATATATATATAGTCTGGAGCTATTATTAGGTAATAGAGGAGGAGTCATTGGTCCACAAGGTAACATTTGTCATATAACATGTGTTTGATGTCCACATTCTTTGCAAATACATGTGGAAATATGTATGCAAATTTTGATATTTCATTTAATAGTCATGGAATTTTGAATGCATTGACTCAT
The DNA here is from genome assembly GCF_964271855.1 of Acomys minous. Classification (NCBI taxonomy): domain Eukaryota; kingdom Metazoa; phylum Chordata; class Mammalia; order Rodentia; family Muridae; genus Acomys; species Acomys minous. The sequence goes on along the minus strand of NC_140497.1, from coordinate 38,582,895 downwards.
TCTGAGGGAGCCTCCAATTGGCCATGTGTCCTCAGATTGTAAGCTCAGTACTCAGGCAGATTGGATGCTGTACTCACTGTGCATTGCCTTGGGCCTTATAGTGGATTTCCTTTCACTTTGAATGCTGTTCTCTGGATTTTCTTACTGAGAAGCAGCAATGGTCCTCAAGCAAAGTCGTGCTGTATACTCTTTCTTTAAAGGATTCAGACATTAAGGAAATGGGTAGGGTAGGGAAGTGGATGGGATGAAAAATAGAAAGAGACATTCCAGTGTCCAAAGAAAGTATTTTGCCCTTACCATAATTGTACTTGGATGGAGAAGAAAAATAACCAATTACCAAGGGAAAAAAGTAAATCTTCTATAGGATCCACTGTAAAATTCAGTGCTCACTAAGTGGGAGTGTGGTGTCCATAAAATTAGCAGTTTAGTTCTTTTACTCTCCCTGGCCTTTGCTTAACCTCTCACCCAGAGGATATAAATTAGCTATTGCTGGGGCACTGCCATTGTGATGACCACAGACATGCTCTAGAGTAATGACATGAGAATCAAAAACTTTGTAATGTTCACTCTCTTTCTTCTTTTCTTTATTTTTCATTATATTTCATTTTTGCATATACATTTATATTATTACACATAAATAAAATAAAATAGCAATAAGAAATTATAAAAATGTTACATTCATAGTCTTTTGGCTATATTTTTCTAGTTGAATTTTTTATATTTTATTAATTTATTCATATCACATCTCAATTGTTATCCCATCCCTTCTATCCTCCCATTCCTCCCTCCCTCCCACTTTCCCGCTACTCCCCTCCCCTATGTCTGTGACTGAGGGGGACTTCGTCCCCCTGTATATGCTCATAGTGTATCAAGTCTCTTCTTGGTAACCTGCTATCCTTCCTCTGAGTGCCACCAGGCATCCTCATCAAGGAGACGTGGTCAAAATGGGGTGCCAGAGTTCGTGGGAAAGTCAGACCCCACTCTTCACTCAAATGTGGAGAATGTCCTATCCATTAGCTAGATCTGGGTAGGGGTTCAAAGTTTAATGCCCATAATGTCCTTGGCTGGTGCCATAGTTTCAGCAGGACCCCTGCGCACTGATCCGTCCATCATAATGTTCTTCTTGTAGGTTTCTAGGACCCTCTGGATCCTTCTATTTCCCCATTCTCCCATGCTTCTCTCACATAGAGTCCCAATAGGATGTCCTCTCCTCTTTCCCGCTTTCCTGATAAATGAAGACTTTCATGGGACATGTCCCTTGGGCAAGTGTCCAGATATAAGTGAGTATGTACCATTTGACTCTTTCTGCTTCTGGGTTTACTCACTCATTAATATCATTTCAAGTTCAATTCATTTGTCCACAAATTTTGGGAATTCTTTCTTTTTAATAGCTGAGTAGTATTCCATAGTGTTAATGTACCACAGTTTCTTTATCCATTCTTCTACTGAGGGACACTTAGGCTCTCTCTGTGTTCTGTCTATTATGAATAAAGCCACTATGAACAGGGTTGAGCATATGTCCCTGTTGTGTGGTGAAACATCTTCTGGGTATATTCCAAGGAGTGGAATAGCCTGGTCTTGAGGAAGCCCTATTCCCATTTTTCTGAGATCGCATCAGATAGATTTCCAAAGTGGCTGTACTAGTTTGCATTCCCACCAGCAGTGAAGGAGTGTTCCTCTTTCTCCACATCTTCGCCAGCATGTGGTGTCGCTTGAATTTTTTATCTTAGCCATTCTGATGGGTGTAAGATGGAATCTTAGAGTTGTTTTGATTTGCATTTCCCTGATGGCTAAGGATGTTGAGCATTTCTTTAAGTGTTTCTCAGCCATTCAATATTTCTTTGTTGAGAATTCTCTGTTTAGTTCTGAGCCCCATTTCTCAATTGGGTTATTTGGTTTGGTGGTGTTTATTTTCTTGAGTTCTTTATATATTTTGGATATTAGACCTTTGTCAGATGTAGGGTTGGTGAAGATCTTTTCCCAGTCTGTAATCTGTCGCTTTGTTCTATTGACAGTGTCTCCTCCCTTACAGAAGCTTCTCAGCCTCATGAGGTCCCATTTATTAATTGTTGACCTTAAGGCCTGGGCTGTTGGTGTTCTGTTCAGGAAGTGGTCTCCTGTGCCAATGTGTTCCAGATTCTTGGCCACTTTTTCTTCTAACTGAGTTAGTATCTCTGGTTTTATGTTGAGGTTTTTGATCCACTTTGACTTGAGTTTTATACATGGTGACAAATATGGGTCCAATTGGATTTTTTACAGGTAGACATCCAGTTAGACCAGCACCATTTGTTGAAGATGCTATTCTTTTTCCATTGAATAGATTTGGCTTCTTGGTCAAAAATAAAGTGACCATATGTGTGTGGATTCATCTCTGGGTCTTCAATTAGATTCCATTGGTCCACCAGGCTATTGCTATGCCAGTACCATGTTGTTTTAATTACTGTTGCTTTATAGTATAGCTTGAGACCAGGTATGGAGATTCCTATGGAGGATCTTTTATTGTACAAGATTGTTTTAGCTATTCTGGGCTTTTGTTTTTCCATATGAAGTTGAGAATTGAAATTTCAATGTCTTTAAAATATTGTGTAGGTATTTTGATAAGGACTGCATTGAATCTGTAAATTGTTTTTGATAAGATGGCCATTTTTACTATGATCATTCCATCTTCTCATGTCATCTTCAATCTCTTTCTTCAGAGTTTTTAAATTTTTTTCAAACAAGTCCTTCACTTGCTTGGTTAGAGTAACTCCTATATATATTATATTGCTTGTGGCTAATGTGAAGGGTGTAGTTTTCCTAATTTCTTCTTCTGCATGATTTTCCTTTGTATATAGGAAGGTTACTGACTTTTTTAAGTTAATTTTGTATCCAGCCAATTTGCTGAAGGTGTTTATCACCTGTAGGAGTTCTCTGATGGAATTTTGGGGGTCACTTATGTCACACTATCATATCATCTGCAAATAGGTATAATTTTACTTCCTCCTTTCCCATATGGATCCCCTTGATCTTCTTTTGTTGCCTTATTGCTCTGGCTAGAATTTCCAGTACTATATTGAAGAGATATGGAGAGAGTGGACAGCCTTGCCTTGTTCCCAATTTTAGAGGAATTTCCTTGAGTATCTCTCCATTTAATTTGATTCTGGCTATTGGCCTGCTGTATATGTCCTTTATTATGTTGAGGTATGTGCCTTGTGTACATGATCTCTCTTAAACTTTAAACATGAATGGGTGTTGGATTTTATCAAACGCTTTCTCTGCATCTAAGGATATTTTCAGTTTGTTTATATGGTGGATTACATTTATGGATTTCCATATATTAAACCATCCTTGCATGCCTGGAATGAAGCCTACCTGGTCATTGTGAATGATATTTTTGATGTGTTCTTGTATTTGTCTTGTGAGTATTTTATTGAGTATTTTTTCATCAATATTCATAAGAGAAATTGGTCTGCAATTCTATTTCTTTGGTGAGTCTTTGTGAGGTTTAGGTATAAATGTGACTATGGTCTCATAGAATGAATTTGGTAATGTTCTATTTATTTATATCCTTTGGAGTAGCTTGAAGACTATTGGTATTAGCTCATCCTTGAAGGTCTGGTAGAATTCAGCACTAAAACCATCTGGCCCTGGTCTTTGTTTTTTTGGTTAGAGGACTATAAATGATTGCTTCTATTTTTATAGGGGAAATGGGGCTATTTAGCTTGTTTATCCGTTTTTCACTTAATTTTGGCAAGTGGAATGATCAAGAAAATCATCCATTTCCCTTAGATTTTCACATTTTGTGGCATATATGCCTTTGAAGCAGGATCTTATGATTCTTTATATTTCTTCAGTGTCTGTTGCTATGTCTTCCTTTTAATTTCTGATTTTGTTGATTTGGACACTGTCTCTCTGCTTTTTAGTTAGTTTGGCTAACGGTTTGTCTATCTTGTTGATTTTCTCAAAGAACCAGCTCTTGGTTTTGTTGATTCTTTGTGGTACCTGAGCTCTCTGAGGACTAATGCAGGTCGGACAGAGGTGGTCTGATGGCCGCTCTACTCCCCGTCCGCCTGAGATTTCCTTGGTCTCAGAGCTCTGATAATCCACTGGTCTAAGGTTCCCTGGAGCGTTTTGGGACACAGACTGCTCACAGAGTCCAGGTTAGTGTCCCGGGGCTCAAACCATACACACACTGAGTCCTGTTAGCGTCTCTGGACCGAAGTGGGTCTCAGGATCCAAACTGTGCACCGAGCTCAGTCAGGGTGCTGTGGTTCAAACCCTGTGCCGAGCTGAACTAGGATCTCTGGGTCCAAACTGCCCACCAAGTTCAGCTAAGGTCTCGTGCCCAAACTGCGTGCTGACTTTAGCTAAAATCTTAGGGACCAAACCGCACGCTTAGCTCAGCTAGGGTCTCAGGTGCCCAACCACATACCAAGTCCAGTTTGGGTCTCTGAGCTCCTACCACGCACCAAACTCAGTCAGGGCGTCGTGGCCCAAACCTCGTGCTGAGTTGAGCTAGGGTCTCTGGGCCCAAATTGCACACCGACTTCAGCTAGGGTCTTAGGACCCAAACTGCACACCAAGCTCAGCTAATGTCTCAGGTGCCAAACCGCTCCTTGAGTCCAGTTTGGGTTTCAGGGCCCAAATCATGGGCTGAATTGAGCTTGTGTCATAGGGCCCAAGCTGTGCACTGATCTCAGCTAGGGTCACGGGGCCCAAATCCTGCACTGCGTCCCATCTCCCACAGCAGTTCCCACTGGTCACAATGCCAATCGCCCCTGCTGGAGAATTCCCAGCTGCAAACCTCAGCTGCCACTATGAACCAAGAACATCCACGCTCCTCCTGTGTTCATGGGTAAGCAGGTTTTCTGTATTTTCTTCCTTTTAAACTATGGAGTACTCCTGTTGTAGTGGGGTAGGGAGCTTGGTATTCCTGGTTAAGAATTACGTGCAATTCCCTGAATCATTTACTGGAGCTTCTAAACACAGTCTACACTGCGTACCGCCATCTTCTCATTTGAGCTCTCTGTTTTGGGTATTATATTTGGCAACCTTGAAGAGAAAACATCTTTCTTATCTTGGTGAGTCTAAAACTCTGAATGTAAATCAGTATCTGTCATATCTCATCTCCATCAACATAAAACATCTATCTAGACTTAAGACCATCTTAACCCCTAAACAACTAGGCTTAATTGTAAGACTATCTGGTCTTCAATCCTATCAGAGACTTTAGAAGGAATAAAACTTAATTACCTATGTAATCTGGAAGTGCAGGTGAGCAGCTAAAATGAGTCTTTCTTCTTAATTATGATCACCTGCCAAGTTTTTTAATATCCTCCCAAATATTTCAGCAATCCTCCTCCAAATTAGGATGACTTGCCCACACACTCTTTGTGATTCTTCTGAAGCATATAGTTATTGTGGAATTACAATCTGGGTTGACACAGCAGGAAATATCAACAGGTTGATAGTTTATATGAGAAAGGATGATTTTGAAAGAAATATGCCAAAGGTGAAACTTATGATATTATTAAAATACCAGATAGTTACCCTCTTAAAGCATCGCTTTGCTTAATAGCTTGCAGAATTTCTCTAACATCCAGGGATCAAATCACTCTGCTTCCTCATTCAGAGGCTAGTTTGTTCATATTGCCATCAGACCAATCAATAACTATCGCCTTCACAGATTAATATTGGCATGAATATTAGAGGCTATCCAGAAATGGTGTAAATGTCAGTTTGACTCCAAGCATCTCACAGTAAAAATGTTGCCATGTATTGTAAATGTTAAATATTGTTGCACTATGGTGAATGCTGTCATTTCCAATTTCCTTCCTTCCTTCCTTCCTTCTTTCCTTCTTTCCTTCCTTCCTTTCTTTCTTTTTGTTTTGCTTTGATTTTTTAGACAGGGTTTCTCTGTATAGCCCTTGCTATTTCCAATTTCTTAATCATCCAAATTATTTCCCACAATCCATTGAAAAGACTGCAATAATCCTATTTTAGTGGCTTCTTCCCTTTGATACAGAAGTTAACAAGTGCAAATATGACTTTAGAAGGCTTTAATTTCATGATGTTATAGCTAATTCTATTAATAAATTTTTGTTCACATGTACAATATATCTTAGCAACTTTTTTTCACCAGGGAAATGTAAGTGCTCTGTGTTAACTTCACAGACATGGACACTACTCCAGAGAAGTCTATAAAGACAAGATATGGATTTGAGCAATACCAAACATTCTCAAGGCAATAAAAAAAAATATAGAATGTGACTTTTCTGCATGATTGGAGTAAGGAGTCCAGTAGATATGATCAACAAGACTTCTCTTCTCAAGGGCAAATGATGTTTAACTTGCTAGGAGACTGGTTCCAAAGCAATCACTGTTTTAGGAAGGGAAATGAGATGTAGCAGCAAGAACTCACTCCACGAGGTGGCAAAGTGTATGAGACATTTCAGGAAATAAAAATAAGCCCAATGTGCTTGAAATGCTGAAATAGGGGCAGAAAATTGGCTTAGACGTTGCTAGGCAGATAAGCCAGAGCCAGATCAGACAAAGTCTAACAGAAGAGATAAAGGCTTCAGATTTTCCCCCCCAAGGGAACAAAGGAAGAGATCTCAGGGAGTAAAACAGGACTAAGAAGATTTGTGTTTTAAATAAATCCTTCTGACTGTAAAGATTAGATTAGAGACAATTCAAGACAATTGGTTAGGAGGCTGGAATAAAACCTCCACTGAGTGTGATCGTCGTTTCAGAGGAGCATTGGAAGCTGGCATGGCTCTAAACAGATGCAATCCTGAGATGGCAAATTAGTACAATTAGCAAGACGTATAAATTGATTGGGTGAGTTTCAGAAAATAACATACATACAAGCCCAGATTCGAGTGTGAGTGAATACAGACCCACAGCCTTGACTGATGTGTCCAGATGACAAGAAGCTCTCCCTGGGGAAGTCTTTTATGTTTCCACACAAATCTGGCTTTGTTCTGACATGGTGATCTTTTCAGGAGTGCCTAAAAAGTGTCTTCCAGTGAGAGAACTGAATGAGATCTAAACCAGAACAAATCTATTTAGTGATTTGTCCTACAGTAAGTTCTTTGGGGGATTTTATACGTAGAAAAGATTTTCTGACTTCAGTTGAGGATTTTACAATTAATTTTAATTTATTTCTATTTTGAGACAAAGCTGTGCTCTATATAGCCTATGCTGGCCAGGAATGTGAAGTAATCATTTTGGCGATTGCCTTCGGTTGCCACCTGAAGAAGTTAGACTGTCTGGTAAGTCATTCAGATGTGTCTGGAAGACAGCAGTCGTTCTACTCAAACCATGACCACTTGCTCCCCAGAAATTCCGCACATCTTGAATTCCCTTTGCACATTAGGCTTACCTAAAAGTGAGACCCAGACGTTTGAACTGTTCTTTTCTCTCCTGCAGCAAATGATGAAAATGACATGGCTTCCTTCCACATTCAAGAGGATGGGGTGTACAGATAATTCTTATCATTTAAGAACCCACTTACTGTTTTCAAAGATCAGGGACGATGTTTTTCTTCTCAGAACAGCGTCTGAATCACTTCCTGGCCTGGGCATTAAAATTCTCATTTACACCAGGCTACCCTCGAACTTGCAGGAATCTGCCAGTGTGTTGCCATTACAGGCCTGAGCCAGAGTGTCCAACAAGGATAGCAACAACATAAAAATTAAAAGGGTCTAAAATCAGAACAACTGTCTTTTATATAATTTATCTTTTTTGTTGTTCAACTTATTGTACTTGGGTGTTCCATTCTCACATAAATGACTCTAGAAATCAGTCAGGGTTATTTGTAGCAGTTGTTGTTGTTCTTGTTCTTGTTTTGTTTTGCTTTTTATTTTTCTATCCACCTAAATCCCCCACCTCAAAAACTAAAAAAAAAACCAAAACAATAACAACAACAACAACAAAAAGAAGCAAGACAGACAGAAAAAAAAAACCCAAAAACCATTAAGACAAAAATTACTCAAATTAAACAAATAGGACATAGTGACTGTGACAGCATGCACAAGACCTGCACCAGTTCAAACCAGACAAAATCCCAGCACCAAGAAAGGAAGTGGACACAAAGTTCCATCCAAACTCCAGAAGCCACTTGAACCTGTACTAAAATGGAGAGACACTGGCTATGACAACCACACTCCACAGCAGACACCATGCCAAAGCATAGTTGGTCAAGACTCTGTATTTTAGTTTGTATTTTTAAAAACTATATAGCAGATTCTATGATAACTATATGTAGCCTAACACTTTCTCATAATATTGACCTGACTAGTCTGCAACACTAGAGGATTAAATTGTTTTAAAGATGTTGCATATTGATTTTCCTTTACAAGTTTAGAGTCTGAGCAGATCAAGGCATTTGTCTCAGAATTTTAAGACAAGGACGAAAGCTAAAAAATCTCTGAACTTCAGCAGAATTGTTGTGGTAAATGGTCTCCAGGCTGATGTTTTCCCTCTTACGGAGGATAATGAAGTAGACGTCAAGGCTTCTTCTAGCATTACTTACGCTCTTCTGTGAACATACTTATTCCATGTTCGAACTAATATAAATCACGTATACTACAGGAAAGTAGGCGAATTTACTAAGACGTCTCAATAGGTACTTTACAATGTCCTTGTGTGATCTCTAGTCTTTACAACTTAGATTTATTCTGTATAACTAAAAGTCTAAGTGTGGTATAAGTGTTGATAACCGTTTAAGTCAAAATTAACTTGGCAGTTATTTTCTCCTAATGAGCTAAATATTTCATTTATAATACCAATTCAGTATGGCACCATTAAGTTGGCATACAATAACATAATGTACATTATATCTAATTAGTGTGGCTGTTATGTGCAGATGTGTTGCTTTTTTAAAATATCAGAATACTATGTTATTAGAGTTGAAATCACATGTCCACATTAGCCAATCCCACTAGCAGCGTATTCATTATATAGAAATGTGATCTAAGCTAATTTGTGCTTAGACATTATTTCATCCTTTGATCGTTAGCTATATGTAAAATAATGCTATGATGGTTCTTATCACAGTGTGAAGAATAAATGGAATTTCAGGCTTAGTTCATATTCACCATGCATCACATTGACATTTTTTTATTGAAGTAGATTTGTAGGTCTTTCAGGAAAACCCCAAAATTGCTATATATGACCTTAAGTTCCTAAACTGCCTTTGTATATCTCCTAAGAAACTTTGTAGATTCTAGGAAAAATAAGAACAGTGAATGATCTAAAATGCAGTGTTTGGAATTATGTTTTGTGTGGTGGCCACATAACTGAACTTAATGGTTAGTGAAAAACATTAACGTCAGGGTGAAGGAGAGATAAACCAGTTTTTTAGGATCCCAAGTGCGGGATTGGAATGGTCTTGTGAGAGAACAGGTGAGGTTAATACACTAGAAGACCAACCACCTCATGCAGGAACATGATTGTTGCCAGCTGAAAAGATCCTGTGAATAGACTCTGAGAGGAGATATAAAAATGAGCCCAGAACTGGAGGTGGGTGCTTTTTGGAGACTTGGGATAGTATCGGCTGTTCATCGCTGCACTTAGAGACTTGAGGGAAGGCTTCGGGGCTCTGGTTCCTGCTGAGGTTCTGGGTTCTGGTTACTCTAAGTTCCAGCAGAAAAAATCCTGCAGATTGTGCCAGGAGAATCATTCCTTGGAACTGGTATCCTTATGGTTTTGCTATTGTGACCATTAATCCTTGTTTCCTGTTGTTTTTGTTAGTCCGATTATAAGTGACATATGCTCAGTCACTAAGTTGTTAATAAAATATATTGGTTAAAAAAAATTGAACATACATCAGGGAAAGACTTCTAAATGTTCAGTGGCCAAAATTTAAATCAAAATCAAACATGCAGTGAAATTGAGGTGTTGGTGGCAAGATTTGCTGTGGTGAATCATTTGACTTTATTGTAGCCTGTTTGGCACACACAACGTGTGTCCACACTCCAGGCCCTCCAATGTCAACCATGAATATAACCCCTCAGCTGATTGGACACTATTATTTTCAATGAATTCCAGTGGTTTTGCTATACACATAGTTTTCTGTGATTATAAAAACTTGATGGCTCCACTAGAGAAACCAAAATTTCTTCTTTTTGCTGCTTTCGTCCCTCAGCATGTAAAGTTAAATTAGTTTATCTCTGGTGCTGCTTTGTGTTTGAATGTTTGCTTTTAAATTTTTTCTGTTTGAATCACAGACTTGAGTTACATTGCAGAAAAAAAAAACATTAAATGAATTTTGGCTTGGGAATAGAACAAGTCCTCCAAGGGTTTCTAAATGGCTCCATACAGACTTCTGATATTTGGTCATATTTCTTTGAGGAAATCAGCATTCTTATGGTGGACATTTATAAAACACAAATATCCATCATCACTTCTGAAATCAGTGAGAAAAAGGTATCCTTCTTTGCCAAGTATCAAGCCAGAATTTAATGATTTATGTAAAAATTTACAAGAATATTAGCTCATTAACATGCAATTTATTTTCTTATTTAATAAATAGTAATATTTATATATAGCCAAATTCTTTTAAGATAAAACTTTATAATATATTGTCAGTATCTGTTTAATTGGATTTTATTTTTTGCATACCCACATGTTTGGAGACACAGACACATTTCTGAGATAATAAGGGATCACAAGCAAAAAAAAAAAGTCTGAAATATCAACTGGATGTAAGAGGAAAATATCAAAATACCATTTTTCTTTTAGCTGTAAGAAAGTCAGAAGTTCAGAAACCAAGTAAAAACACAATGCAGTGTCTTATCTACTAGGCAGCTTGACAATGTCTCCATTTGCAAAGAATCATTTATTGAGAAAACAGGTTTAAAAAAAAAAATCATCCTCAGCTCCACATCCCTGCCATTGCTTTGTGATCAGAGAATGCTAGGCAATGAAGGAAACAATACAATTATTTCTTGCTCATGACGTGTCTGGTTTTTTTTTTTTTATTTCTCCTGTAATTTGTCTTCAATTGAACTGATATTGATTTCTTGGGGGGAAATTGCATAATCTCTAGGGAGAATTAAAGGGGACTAATCTTAGTGTGTGCTCTATTTTTCCCACTGGCTCGTTCTTCCCAGTGATTTATCTCCCTAATAACATTACAGACAAAAAAAAATCTGGTCTTTCAATTTATTTCTCCAAGATCTGTTCATGTTTGAGCATGCTTTGTCCTTAATTGCCTGGGGATTTTTTAGATAGCTCTGTCTTTAGTGCTTTGAAACTAGTTGCAATGTAAGTAATTAAGGCACTCGAGCCATGGAAATCTACAAATTGCTGTTTTGCTTCCATGTGTGACATTTAACTAATTGCCCATTGTTATGAAAACCTTTAGCTTCATGGATGTCATGACTTTTCATTGACTAGACATTACCATTCTGATTATTAAGATAGGTGATGGTGACCATCAAAGCTCTCGCCGCTCTGAAATGCTATTTTCCATTAGGGCGTGTGAATTTTAATTTGAGACTGCTGAGATGGTCAGCCATCTCCTGGGAAACTGAGAAATGCACTTGACTCGGCTCTAGATATGACTAGGACGGAGTGAAAACTGAGCTGTAGGAAGGAAGTGGACTGGCCAGGAGCTACCCCCTGTCTGGTGCGCTACCTTTCTACCTGCGGCCTTGTAACATCATTAATCAAATTAGTAACTACACTAAATAGCTGTGCAGGGATTTAACAGCAGAATGTCTGTCTCTTTGATAAAATAAAATGGGAGGTGCATGGGATAAAGTGATGCTTAGTTTCAAGTATCATTTGAATATTGTGACCATGAGAACTGAAAACTGTTAATTAGGTATTTCCTTTGCCTTTAAATACTGATGGATTTCTAAAGCATCCTCTTGAAGTTGAGTAGGTAAGATACGTTATCGGTTAGCCTGGTGAATGTTGTCACGCTGTAGAATTTTGTTTATGCAGGAAGAAGAACAGCGTCTAGGATTGTTTAACACACACTCAAAGATGGAACATCAGAATTTGTTCTTAAGTCTGCATCAGTCTCTGGGAATCCTGCTAGTGCCTGCTATTTATTTTTTATTGTGGTCATTTCCCTTGAAATTTTGTCTGGGGCTCTTTCTCCCCTCTATGGTTTAGTGCCTGCTGTAATAACAATGCCAGGAAAGGCAAATCTACATTGAATAAATAGCAAGGGTTCTTTTAACCTTCTCTCAAAGAAGAATCTGAAGCCTTCCAAGACATTTTCTTCTTCCCCAGGCCTTTAAAATGACCTTACTCTGCTGACACAATCTGGCATCGTCGCTGCCAGTAATAGAGATGTCAATATTAGAAGGAGCTCCTTCCAACAGTTTGCATCCTGGATTAATCACTAGTTGAATGATTTCACTCCTAGAAGGCTGACAGTTTAGGGCAAGAAAGATGTTCTTGATATATTCTTCAAGGGCTAGTGGTTTTTGGTTTTGTTTTCCGCTAGAGAAGTAAAGTGGTGAGTTAAATCTTATGCAGACTTTATAAAAGATAGATTTCTTTAACGCAGCAAGAAATGGTTTTCTTTTGCGTTCAGACACTTGGAGCTTGTTTTCGTCCATTCCTTGCCTGGGGTGCTAAGCGATCAGAGCGTGTCTGCAGACACCCGAGAATTTTATCAATGAAAGTCATGATGAAGGTGGTAGAATCTGTAGGAGAAGAGGGATTAACGTTCTTATTGCGCCTCTTCAGCCATCTGGTGTAGAGCTCTTTGTTTACTTACGAAATTGCCACTGACTTGTAGGCAAAACATTCATCTTTACGGGAAGGCTAATTCTTTGCACCACTAGGTGGCGGTGGAGTCACACACTTATGATTATTCATGCACCTTTGAAGAGGAGAGGCTTCTGTGTTCAGATTCTAAGTACCGTAGTAGTCATGTGTTTCTATACAAAGGACAGGCCTGTTTGTACTTGAATGTCATACTCTGTACGTCAAGTTTTGTGAAGCTCCTATTGATGTGTGCTTTCATTTGCAAAGAACGTGCCTGAATACATTTTCAACGAGCTAGTCCAAGTACCTTGTAATTCTTCAACTAATTGTTTTTTATTTAAAATAACCAGTATACAAATAGCCGATGAGAACATACACTAAATGCGAACTCTGAGATGCTAGTGCTTTAGAATATATTCTTAGCTCATAATAATAAATCTTCAATTTGTCTCTGGACTCTTCGAGAGGGAAATACAATTTCCAATGGTCATTTATGTTTCAAACCTTAGAGTTTGATCAAGGGCAGCTCTATGCTTATTATCTATCAAAGCATTTAAAAAATATTTTCTACATGAGGCATCCCAGATTTAATGGTGCTTGGAAAAACACATTCCCTAGGCTTGCATTTTTAGCATGGTTCAGAAAAAAAAAAAATAGGGAGATCTTTATTGAGTTGTATCTAAAAACAGCATAAGAACTGGGCATTGTCTCGCATTCCCACGGGAAGAACACTGTGGCATCCCGGATCATATATTTTGGGCAGATTTCCTTTTTTCAGACCCTCTTCATCATCTTTTCAACACAAGCATGCAGGACCAGTAATTGAGAATCAAAAAAAAAAAAAAATCAACATAATTATTGCCTGCATCTCATCAATTCCCTTGTGCTGAAATGAAATAAAATCAGGCCCTACTAGGTAAATACTGTCTGTCTGAACTTGTTTGGGGTGTTGTCTTGTCTGGACAGCTGGTCTAGAGCTCTCTGCGGTATACCCTTTGCTCACCTCAGCGTGTATCCCAGGTAGAAGGACTATCAGAACATGTGCTGCCTTTCCCGGGTCCTTACACAACTGATAGCCAGGGGATTCTGCCCTCCTCTCTGCTCACAGATAAGAAAGACAATGGGTGAAATCTAGAACGACATTACTTGTTTCTGGCTAGACTTTCAGGATCTCTTGACTGCACATAAATTAACCCATTATTTCTCACCTCTTCTAGGTTTTTGTTGTTTTTGTTTTTGTTTTTCTTAATTCATTTTCTTCTCAAGCCGGGGATGGTGAGGTGACCGGGGGCGGGGGACGGGGAGCGGGGGGTGGGGGGGTGGGGGGGGCGAAAAAGCAGCCTCCTAAGGCCATATAGATAATAATTTGTTTGATCTTCTTTGGCTTCTTCCTTGCTCACAGTGCCCCCTGGTGGCCAAAACACAATGACCTCGGATTGATTCTGAAACCCACATCCTGTTACGTTAGTTCTGACATATTTTAACCCCTCTCATTTTTGAGGCTGGCTTAATCTAAGTATTTACTATATTTTTGTAGGCAATAAGATTGGTTTGTCAGTCTGTGTGAATCGACCGTTATCAAACATAGTAAGGAGAGCCAGGCAACTTGGAAGGGGCAGGCAAATGCCTCTGACAGGCAAAATGCACCCTTCAACTCTTCTCTCCCGCACACGCCAGCTCCATCTACACACCTGAACACAAGCTCTGGTCACACAAGCTCTGACTTTCTGTGTCTTACTGGTTTCACAAACACCCAACAACATGCGATATATACAACAAGATGCATGACTTATCCCTAGAGAGTAATTTATTTAAGTCCTGGGGAATTCTGGCATACAACATAGAGGAAAACCATGGATTTCCTTTCTTCTTCACATTTCATTACTCTAGTCATTTAAATTTAATGCACAAACAATTGGCTTTTCAATATTTAAATTCCCCTGAATTGAATGACATGACCACCATCTTACTTGTCACATTTAGGCTTTTTCTAAAGACTTTCATTATTTGTCTATATTGATTGGGTGACCTTTGCCATCTATTTGCTAGCCTTTAAAGGATTTAAGTCTTCCATAAGCATAATCTGGCTGAATTCTTCCCAAATTTAATTAGCGTTATTGGTCTCCTGTCATATATTTATGAATTGTGTTTCCTTTACATTCACACCTGCTCAAACTCATTTGAAGACAGAGTCACCCTCGTAAAATACAGAGACTAACCTTCAATGTATCATGTAATGTAATATGTACTAATTTTATGGTACAACACTTCAATATATTTATTTCAACATTGCTTTTATAACACTGGTAATTTTGTGAACATTAATTGCTATGTCCTAAACAAGGCAGAGAAAATTTTGTGAAAGCAATAATGGAATGTAAAATTCATTAAGATGTAAGCAATATTCAACCTTTTCTTTCTGGCTTTGAAACAATACACACAGACACACAAACCAAACAAACAAATATCCCTTACCCTTCCACTTTTACATAGTTTTATAAGAAGCCTTCATATTTTTTCCAGCTTACGGCATGGTTTCACACCACTAAAACCACCTGTGAACTTTATCAAAAATTTCAGATTTTTAGAAGAAGAACTAGTTACAGTACATTTATTATAACCTAAAATCAATATGATTAGAATGCTGAAACACTAGCACACTCCTTTCCTGAAAGAAGCTGGAATCCACGAAGCAATGAGCCTGAGATTTATTGACGTGCTGAGAAGAGGTGCTGATGAGTGACTTTCCGATTTTCCAAAAGTTACCAAGCCACCGCCCACCTACTGGGCTAGAGTCTGGAGACCTGGGCACACTGCCTTGACTTTGGAGTCCTCAGTACAGTCCTGTCTCTGGGCTTTCTCCTCTAGAGTGAGCTGCAGGTTTTAGGATAAGGAAAGCACATATCTTTTAAGTTAACATATTTTATTTTTAATGGGATGATAGCACCCAATTCTAACTGGATAACCGTATGTGTTTGTGTGTGTGTATGTGTGTGTGTGTGCATGCGCGTGCGTGTGTGTGTATTAGTGAATTATAAAGCAACAGTATGTACTCTGTTGCTTTGCACATAATGCTGTTAAACCTTACTGTTACAGACATTCAGTACCCCATGAGCTTACCACAGAGTCAACATTAATCATAGACTCAGTGAGGAAAGACATTCTATCAAAAACACAGCAGCCAGACACTTACAATATAAAGCAACGTGAGCATTTTGCTGAGTTCTAACTTAGCATAACATTTACTGTCAAATACAAGATAAATTTCTGCCTCTAGATATAAAAGTTCAGCTTCAAGGAGTTTAGCTTATCAAGATTTGGGCCTCCTTCATTCTTTCAGTATGGTGTGTTAAATGGTTAATTCCACCAGAACAGGACAAGTGACTTCATCATCACTTATTAAGTTACTTTATAGCTGATAATTTAGAGGAATGGGCTGGAAACATGTTCAAGGACCTTAGAGGAACATTACATTGGTAGGATTTACTGACCTAGAGTGTCCCGGGGAAACCGAGGACAGGAAGCTCAGAGATTCTGGACAGACGACCCAGAGAATGAGGCTGGGAGCACAGTAAGTGGATGAAGGTGAGATACATGGGAAGGCCGTTATCTGCTGTCCTATGTCTCTGTATGACCGCAGTAGGAACAAAGTCCTGCACGATCCATTTCAGGGCTAACCGATGGCCAAATACAGGCCACTGGTAGAAAGCTCAAGGGATTCATTTCTGTCCCAAGGTCTCCGTCTTCTCCAGTGCACCTCATTTCACTGTCTAACCCCAGTGTACTCTCCCACTGTCTGTAGTCCTAGTGCAGAATTATCCCAGTCTGCTTTAACTCAGTCTTACCTATGAGAAACTTCAAAAAGTGAGCAGGGGAGGACATCCCACTGGAACTCTAGATGAGAGAAGCATGGGAGAATGGCAAAGTAGAAGGATCCAGAGGGTCCTAGAAACCTACAAGAAGAACATTATGATGGGCGGATCTGGACCCAGGGGTCCTGCTCAAACTATGGCATCAGACAAGGACAATACGTGCAGTAAACTTCAAACCCCTACCCAGATCTAGCCAATGGACAGGACATTCTCCACAGTTGAGTGGAGAGTGGGGTATGACTTTCACATATACTCTGGTTCCTCATATTTGACCACATCCCCTGGTCACTCAGAGGATGGGGAGGTCTGGTGGCACTCAGAGGAAGGATAGCAGGATACCAAGAAGAGACTTGATACCCTATGATCATACACAGGGGGAGGAGGTCCCCTTCAGTCAAAGTCATAAGGGAGGAATGGGAGGGAGGGAGGAATGGGAGGATTCAAGGGATGGGATAACCATTGAGATGTAATATGAATAAACTAATAAAATTAAAAAATAGAAGAAGTGAGCAGGAAAAGCAATCAAAGATCTTGGAGACACTGCCATGAAATATGTTCAGTTGCATTTCAGCAATGTCTTGCTAAATGCACAGTTTTGAAGCTGGAGAGATGGCTCCATAGATGAGATCACCCTCTTAAAAATTACCCAGGTTTACCTCCCAGCAACCAGGTTGCAGTTAACAACTGTCTGTAATTCAAATTTAAGGTGACCTGATGCCCTCTCTGGCATCAGTGGTTACTAGACAGCTACACATCAAAACATGCAGGCAAAACACATATACATACAGAATAAAAATTAAATAAATGTTGGCAAAAAGAAATAAAATACCAAAATGTATCTGAAGCTCAATAAGTTTAAGTGACTTTAGCACGGCCACCTGACATAACCTGGCATTCCTCCAAAGCGTAAGTGCCATCCTATTAGATGACTATGTTGTGTGCATCTATAATTCATCAATCTGGATGAATTGAAACAGAGCCTCATAGGGGCTGGGAATGTCCCAGCATTTCACTCATTGTGCTGCTTCAATTGACCCTCGTGAAGTGGAGGTTAATTGCTGTAATGACAGAGTAAACATCATAGATGCTCGTGAGGCACATCTATTCATGCATGCCTGCTACAATCTTCATGTGATAGTCAGCTTTCCAAATACTGTGCAGTATTCAGTAAGCAATGATAATACTGAGAGGTGACTTTGGTGTATGTTTTGGGGTGCCTAGAGGAGAGTAAGGATAAACTACTAATTCATTATCTCCCTCCACTATTCCGACCAATTTTTTTTTTTTAATGTGGAAAAGTCTTGGTAAAATTAAGTAGAACCTGGGAAGTGGGAAGACTTTGGTAATATCTTGCTGCAGTTTTCACATCTGGAAGCAAAATGCAGCAACTGTTCTGAAGTACTGCAGACTGAGAGTTTGCTCTTTAAACTTTTGCAGGGGTTTTACGTTATTTTATTACAAGAGATGTGGTTTATTCCGAAGTTTAGCTGGTGTCTGTGATCTAGTTAGTTTAATTTTATTTGCACCAGAGATTTGTGATGCGTGTGGAAAACATAGTGCATGGATAATGAAGGGGAAAGGTGCATCAGTTACAGAAGAAAGCCAACCAGGAAACAAAACCTTTTCATTTCTAGAGAAATGATCGTTCTTGAGAGATACGATGAGCACAAGAAATTTATTCCTTTTTTGTTTTGTCTTATTTTCTGTTTTTTTGTTTTGTTTTGTTTTGTTTTTCAAAACAGGGTCTCTGTGTGTTAGCCTTGGCTGTCCTGGACTCACTTTGTAGACCAGGCTGGCCTCAAACTCACAGTGATCAGCCTGCCTCTGCCTCTCAAGCGCTGGGATTAAAGGTGCATGCCACCAGGCCTGGCAAATTTATTCCTCTTAAAATAAACCATGAATCAGACAACAGATCAGTCTCCCCTTGATGTAAACCTTCAATTTAGAGTTCTGACATCATTCTTCTGTTGCCATGTGTTGGTGGCTTGTAAAGTAACTTTCCCTGACTGAATTTCTGGAACTTTGGGGTAAGCAGCTCAGAGAAAGGAACATCAGTGCAGAGCTGATGCAAATCTTCAAAGATCATGCTTAAGCCACATTGGAACTCATCTTTCAAGGACAAATTACAGAGAATAAGAGTTGTACTTGAGGGTATCAGACTGTGCTTTCCCCAGACTAACCTTCACATACAGTTTCATACAGCAAGCTCACTTGGACCTCAGTGGATGTGGAATTTTTTCCCCATAAAACATGGTACCCCACAGACAAAATGGCAGGCTGAGTACTTCCTCCGAGGTCCTTCAGGGTGTAATTTAAACCTCAGTTGTGTCTAAGTGAGCTCATACAGCTTGAAAGATGGAACAAGTATAAATATCCTACTAGGTGCATAGACATTTTTTTTTTCTCTTATAAAATGCAATACTTGCAAATAAGCAAAATAGATCAACTGCATAATACATTAAATGGTTATATTTCCCGATTCAGTTATGTATCATGACGTAAAAACTCAACTGATTTCCCAAAGTGCTTCGTCAGTTAGCGTAACCTTCATTAAATGTACCAATGTATAAATATAAAGATTATATTTTACATAAGAAACATTATTTTTTCTTGCCCACCCTGAGGTCCATGAAAGAGTCTACCTGAGGGATTTCACAGGTCACAAAATGCCTTTATATGATAAACATTACTTCCATATTCATTTTCATGGATCTGTTATTCATAATTTATGGAAAATTAATAATATATTTATAACACATGCTAGAAGTAGGAAAATTATTTATAAATACTTAATAAATGTTTGATAATGCTTTTGTCATGCATGTTATAAATGATAAATAGTTGACTATAGACACCTTTTTAAACATTAATGCCCAGCAGTTATGGTTATTCTGTAATAGCTTGAAAAAGTTATTAAAAGAGTGAATTAACATCGTGTATACAGCCTATAATCCAATTATGGAAAAATATGTTAAGCTTTGGTGCAGTTTGCAGGAATAGCTGGGCTATTATATCTAATAGTATTTGTTCAGTGCTTGTAATTTACTACACACAGTACCAGACATAGTGTCAGGTGGAGTAAATTCCAGTTCAATCGTTGCTACAAGTTGACTGGTTATATCCCAAGGTATCATGACCAGAATGATGTTATTTGTAAATCTCTTGGGCTTTAAACTTCAGACTACACTTCTGTACTGAAAGGGTGTGGAAATCACAGTGAAGTGGAATTGGTTGAACTTCGTGGAAAAATGTGAGGTTGTAAGAGGGGCTTTTTCACAGGCCTGTCTTAGGGACACTCACCCCAGACGGTCATTGCTGATATGTTCTGTCCTGTTCTCCTTTCTCACATTTCAGAATACTTAGAGCTTATTTTAGTAGCCTAAATGAAACATATGTCCATCCAACTTCCCAATAATAAATGCTACATATATATGTATGCATAACAGTACATTGGGGGATGCTTTATAAGATCTCCAACATTTTGGTTAAAGGTATCCATACCTAATTCATTGACCTGACAGTTATACTCACACTTAACTTTCCTCAGTTATCTGCTACTTTCAGAATGATTTTCATACTACTTTGCATTTTCAGATATGAAGGTGGCAGGATTCAAGATGGGGAGTTCCAGTTTAGGCATCAATGATGCAACAGACTCCAAATGTATGTGAGATAGATCACAGCTCAGTTGTATTTAGAAAGAGATGCAGCTGGCATTTTATTTCTACTGGCTCAAAAATGAGTGATAAGTTGGCCACTACAATGGTGAGCTGGAGAGATGGCTCAGCAGTTAAAAGCAAAGCACTGTCTGCTCTTACAGAGGACCTGAGTTCCATTCTGGGGAACCACATGGTGGCTCTCAGCCATCTATAATGTGATCTGGTGCCCTCTTTTGGTTTGCTGGTATGTATACAGGAAGAATACTGTATACATAATAAACAAATAAATAAACCTTTTAAAAATTGCACTCAGATGTACAATAGGACTATCTGAAGGAGAACACTAGAAAGGCATTTGTGTACCCACTTGGCCTCCCTGAAGATGATCAGCCATAGTTATTGGCCTAACAAAGCTGAGTGAGCAAAAAGTTGCTGGCTCATTTGTCATGTCAAAAGTATATGAATTCTGGAAACAAGTGAGAAACTATCAAAAGGAACTCTGGGTTTTTCCAAAAGGACACTATTAGAAGGATGTTATGGCAAGGGCAAGTGACTTTGAAAAGACAACGAACAACCTAGAAAGCACAGGGAGGCTTCCCTGATGGCATATAGGCAGTATGCCACACTTAGGCCACACACTTCTTAAATCACCAATTAGCCAAACAGTGCTGATTTTTTTTTTCCTGCATGGACCAATGACTTCTTTCCAGTCTTCAGGGAGCATGTAAAAAAGATAGTCAATAACCCTGCTCAGGTATATTTAATAAGTTAGTGAAGACCATCTGAAGCTCGTTGGCTGTTTAGCTATAGACCTAGGACTAGGGAATAGGAAGCAGATACGTGGAACTTGTTCAGCAGCTTGCTTAGAATGCATAGGCCATGGGTTTGAAGGCAACTACTACATGTGTTGTGCTTTCTGTGTGTGTGTGTGTGTGTGTGTGTGTGTGCGCACGCGCACGCACGTGTGTGTGTGTGTATCTGTTTGCCTGTCTGTTTATGTGTGTATATACACAAGTACCATGTGTCAGAAATATTAAAATACATGACTTAACTACATGAACTGCAGGGTTTAGAACCAGATAAGAAAGAGTAAAAATCATCATAAATAAGGAGAAAAAAGATTATAGTTGCCCATAGATAAGGCAAAGATTTAGCATAGATAAGTAGAATAGCCAATAAAAAATATATTACACCTAGCACATTAATTTAGGATATACAAGAATGTGGATTTTTTTTTTTGGAAATGTAAGATACATTTGCTATATTGGTAAAAGTTGAGCGATAAGAGACTAACAGGTTTAAGAAACAGCTACTAAAACTCTGTGGCAGATCAACAATGACCTTGCGTCCTCTGCTTTCACAGGCCATATGTTACCTGAATTATTTAGTTTGTGCAGAGCTAATTCTTTCTTCATTAATATCATTTAAAAGTGTGTCTTAAATACCAGTGTTCTGAGAGTAGAAACTGCCTTTCTGGTCTTCACCTGATGCTGAGGCCCTGGGCAATAGGCTGAGACTTGGCAAGCACTTGGCAATTACCACACGGCTTCAGGGTTAGTAGTAGCATCAGGTGAAGCTGGCCACCTTTGCTTCTTTTTAAAACTATATATCGGAGGCAGTTGTGGTAATGTATTCAGGCAGGGCAAGGCAGGGCAGGACTCTGGCAGACCATGAAAATGGAAATGAAGGGACTGACTTGAGAAATATGGAGAAAAGCATCAGTAGAATTTAGTGACAGACTCGATAGAATATGACAGAAACTCAGGTGCCATTTTGGAAAATGCCAAAAGCATCGTAGAGGGCAAAATCACCTGAGCAGGTGCCCTTATGCAATCAGGCAGCACCATGAAAGATCGGCTTATCACAGAAGGTTTTTTCTCCATCTTCTCCCTGGCTTGCAAATACTGTCAAGCTACATTAGCACCGAACGGGAGTTAGATTGCAATGACCTTTCCTAATCCACCGCATTTATGTTTGTACTTTGCTCACGATAAAGGTAACATTACATTTATTAATGTCAGCATTTTCTTTGGAAACAGTGGTGAACTCATTAAGAGCACTGCCAGGTGTTGCCAACCCCAGGTGTGAACCTGGTGGTTAGTGAGACGTAAATAACTCTTTATGGAAAATTTGCAGGCGAACGAATTAGCGAGCCTCACACAAAGTCTAGCTAGTTTCCTGTGATTAGCTTCATTATGCCACTGGCTGCCTTTGTGCAGCTCAGGAAAAAAAAAAGTAGCATATGCTCCTCCTTTTAGGATATAAATTAGATTAGTTCCCATCTCACTACCCACCCCACCATTTTCTAAGATAACTGTCAACCTTTCCACACAATTGTTCCAAGGCCCACACAGAAGTGCACATCAAGTGCTCCTTTTCTCTGTGCTGCATGCCCTGTTAGTGGTGATGTGTGATGTCCACCTACTAGGGTGCTTGTCATACCGCTTGCTATTATAGAGGATGGCATTTGCTGGTACGGTGGAGATGAACAATACTTTCAGGTCTCCTTCAGCAGCTGCTGGGTGACTAGCAGCTGTTTCCAGCATCTTTTCTCGTTCAGATGCTGTTTTCCCTTTCTCTTGCTCTAATCTCTGAAACAAATGCCAACATGATTAGAATATGAGGGAGAGAAAAAAAACAACAACAGTAAACATTTTGGGATCTTAAAGTACAGATGAGCAAATCTGCTGGGCTCCTGTGACTCTGTCTTGTTAGCCCTTGAGACAGTCTTTAAATGTGAATAGGCACTTCCATTCATAAATTCCCATGAATGTCAGCATAAAGGTAACCTTCATGTGCTCTGATGACACTGCTAAATACGCATATTTTTAAAAAAGCATGTTGGATTAATTTTGTTTACGCATGATGACTTATAAAGAAATTGCGTCTTTAAAACTTATGCTTTAGCTAAATTGTTTGCCGCCTGCAGATTCAATACTTTTATTTATGTAGCTTGAGCTATATAGGTATTGGGAGGCTTCAGTGATTTAGCGTGGAAGTTGCCCATTCTTCTTTAAGATCTTGGACAGTGAACTGCGTCTCACTGGGCAAACAGAGACAATGATCCCAAACATGTAATGTTGTGAAGACTAATGAATAAGTCATGATGTATTTAGCTACCAATTTATATTGAGAAGAATATGTGTTCATCAACCCTGGCATCCTGCAGCGTCAATAACACGGCCATCAATGTAATACCATGCGTATGTTGGGTGTCCAGACAATAACCATTGATTTAGAATAGATTATGTTCCTCCTGTTCATTTGTTTACATCCATTATCTCAAAGGTCTTCCCTGCCCAGTATTCTCACCTTAACACCGAAATGTTCGCTTTCATATAAAAGAAAGAAGGTTGACTCTGGAATGGAAAAGACTCTGCTCCACTGAGCTTTCACTGTTAACCTGATACAGCCTAGCATTGCCTGAGAAGGAGTTGCTCAGATCAGGATAGCTTGTAGACATTTCTGGGATATGGGATTCCTCGTCACTGTTCCCTGACACAGGAAGCCCAAGCCCACCTTGGCTAGTACTATTTCCTACTATTTCCTAGACAGGTGACCTAGGCTGTGTAAGAAAGCTAGCTAAGTGTGGGTCCCTGCCAGCAAGCAGCTGGCCTTGTTTTCTGCTGTGCTCCGTCAGCTGTGCATGGGATCTCTTGTTAGAGCAAGGCTGTATGAAAGAAGAAACAAGAACTGCCTCCATCTCCTGCTTAAGTTTCTGCCTTGACCTCCCTCAATGATGCCTCTGGCCTCTAAGTGTAAGCTACACAGATGCTTTCCTGCCCTAAGTTGCTTTGATTAGCATTTTATAACAGAAATAAAAAGGAGAGTCAGCCCATGTCCCTGCTGCTGTGGTTTCTATGAAAGCATCAGATGAAGGAGAAATAGGTGAATTCCAAACGTGTATACTAAATCGACTCAGGAGACTCAAAGAGGCATTTTCAGGGTTCCGAAAATTCTCACCTTGAATGTCTCCCAGTGATCCACTTGCCAAAAAGTCCCCAGAAAGGCACTATTGGAAGGAGCCCTTAATACATGGGGCTGGGCACAAGGCCATAAGGATTTACGACTACCACAGAAGATAATGGGACCTCAGCCTCATTTCTCATTATTTGTTTATTTGTTTGCTTGCTTGCTTATCATTTTTTTACGTTCTGGCATTTAGATTAGTGGTGCTCTACTGTCAGTGACTGCCATGGTGTGATCTCACACATCCGAAACAAAAGGTTCAGCCAATCATAACGAGACTGCTCTAAAACAGTGAGCCAAAATAAATCATTCCTCCTCACAAGCACTGCCTGGGTTCTCAGGGACAGGTGACGACAGAATGCTAATCAGCAAAAGCACAGCGGCGAGAGTGAGTCCTGAGCTCCTGCTCGCTTCTGTAGTGAATGCTATCTATTGAATGAAGTGGGAGAAGTTCTCTGTCACCAGGAACAAGTTGTCTACTGTGTGGTATAGAGGACAGTCCTCGATTATCACTTGTGTTGGTGAATTTTTGATGCTAGGACAGAACATTTGAGTCTGGTTAAATTATATACAAAAGAGGTTTATTTGGCTCAAAGTTATGAAGGACAGAAATGCAAGAGGAGAGAGCCGCATCTTTTCATCATTTTATATGGGTATTGTGCTGATCTGACCATGGTAGAACAGAGAAATGCTGCCCAGAAAGGTTGGTTTTTAAGAGCACACACGCTCACTAGAGCCCATCTATTCTCACCAAAACTAATCCAGTGGCAGAAGCAATACAAACTCTTAGTGACAGCAGGAATCCACGACCTAACTACCTCTTAAAGGTGCCACAGCACAATTACTCCGGCAGTCAAACATAAATGTGAATTTTGATGGGGGAAAACCATATCCAAATGAAGGCATTAGGCTTCAAAGCTATTCTAACGTTTCTGAATAAATTGTGAATCTCAAGAAAGTTCCTGATTTATGGTGGCTCAGTGTCCCCATCTAAATAATAATAATAATAATAATAATAATAATAATAATAATAATGCTCTTTTGCTTTATGATATTTAAAATATCATCATATTCAATATAGGAGGAAATCCTACACTAAATTGGCATTTTCACTAGGTTTAGTCTCATGAAAGCATAGGCCTTGACTTTATGCATTACTTTTTATCCTGACGCCTTTACTAGATTTTTAACAAATACCCACTGAATTAATAATCAAATAAAAGCACTACAACCATTTTCAGCACAATACTGGGTGAAGATAACTAGAATATCTCACAGCTTCTAATATATTTCCTGTTCTTTCTATACTAACAAAATAAATTAAGAAGGTATTAAAACAGCAGTTTCAGATAGCCTTATGATAATTTCTTGAATTACCTTAAGTTGGCCCCATAAAGTGTTATGACCTTTTAATTCACAAAATACTGATGTGAGGCTTGCCATAAAGCATTATTAGTTTTCTTAATCAATGTAACAGCCTTTTACTGGAGAGAGTGTGGCTACCCTCCCTGCACTGCACATCTATAAGTGAAATAAAACACAGATAAGTACTTTGCCTTTTAGGGCCACAAACTATTTGAATACAATTGGTGGCCTCATTCAGTATCATTCTGCCTTTTGGCCTTACTTTACACTCTGGATCTCTTTACATCCTAGGTACAAGTGGCAAGGTAGAACAGGGACTAAAATTATTATACTATTTTTAAAAATTATTCAGAATGGAAGTTCCATTGAGAGAAACCAAGAATCAAATGGATATTTGTGAATAAACTGGATTTATAAACAAACCCAGTACTCTTCAAGATCTGTTTTATGCCTTCACTAGACACGCGTTTGCTTTCTCCCTACATATCCACCTGTATTTTATCCCCGTCTGTTAGTTTTTTAGGTTGTATTGCAGACTTTCCCTTTTATGCCACAGCCTCAATAATAGAAGTTCCATTTGAAGCCTCTGTTGCACTCCCAACTTCATACCGCATTTTCCAAGATAGAACTTTAGTATTCCTTCTTCAGTGGCCGTCTACAAAGTTTGGGGTACTTACTGCCCATGTTCTTACAACATTTTAAAAGAAGTCTATTAGAAAAAGCATATTGTATACCCTAACAGTCACACTTGTCTCTGATAGACTCCTCTTGTGAAGAAAAATAATTTGTGCTATTTCCATTATACTCAGAGAATGTAGTCCCTCTTGCAAGATAGCTTTTGAGATTTCTTCTAAGAATAAAGCTTGGTCATATCTTGTAGTTCATTCATCCTACCTTCATTTCTTGCCAGTTCTCTAGATTACAAGCATGTTAGTTACAAGACTTCTTCTATATAGATATGCTTTAATAAAATGTTGGTGCCAATAAAACTAATATGCACAACCTCTTACTATACTCTGAGATGATGCTAAACTTCTTCTTTTTTTTTTTTTTTTTTGCTAAACTTCTTTATATTGAAAATGATATTCAATCACACCAATGTCATTGCTGAAACTGCTATGGAAACAAAATAACTTGCCCTATACCATGCATCTGGTAAAGTATAGATCAAGACTCAAATGCAATATATACTAGACTTTGAGGTCATTTTAAATTTGCTAAAATCCCCAACTTTATACTTTCCTTCAAATTAAATGATAAACTGACTAATATAGTCTTAGTGTAGATTCAGAGTGCAATATCCCTCAAAGAGGCAAGTGTGCTTGGGTTCATGTGTTCATTGTTTCTTGGGGATGATAGGAACACATATAGCAGCTCAGAGGAGAGGAAGCCTTGAATAAAGAAGGTAGCAGACAACAGGAAGGGGCATATACTAAAGGGAAGAATTCAGAGTTTTACAAAGGAATAGAGCTTTACAAAACACAGGACATGTTAGGTTAGAAAGATAGCTTTTATTTTGTATAATGTACAGAAAGGACAACATTGGTGTATTATAAAAAGCCTTGGGTACTCATTTTGTACCTTTTTATTTGCATCATATTAAAAGAGAAAATAAAAAAGAAAATTTCTTGCAACAAATATCCAGGTTGTTATATCTATGCTTTAAGTATTAGCATGCATGTTTATTAAAACAGCCTGATAAATAAGGGCTGCTGGAAGCAATACAATCAGATGAGGATTTTAGCAATATCTCAGGCTTTTCTTTTTCTAATCCTGGGTGGGAAAGTAATTAATATACCCCTCGGATGCTTTTTTTTTTCCTGTTCTGTTCCTCAGATCAAAGGCAACACTTCACAGTAGGCATATTGTCCTTGGTAATTTTCAAACTAGGAGTCAGAGATAGAAAATCAATCTGCACATCATGACACCTTATCCATGAGCAATAAAGGCTAATCCATAAGACTAAGATGCAAGGATTGCTGTCAGGGTTTCTTTTGATATATAGTTCTAGAAAACCAAGGACCCTTTCCCTTCAAAGCAGAGCTGACCTAATCCAGGCTTCAGTGGTCATCAGAGGCAATGACCTAATAGGAAGCAGGGTCTCAGGGGAGATAGCTACACTTGCAAGTTTATTTCCCATGCATAAGCACATGGCAAAGTGGCCAGTGTAGTTTTCTATAAGTCAATTAGCTCAAATACTAACTTAAAAAAACTATTTTAAGTATGCCTTCATAAGTCATCCTCTTTGCTTTCGAAGAGAAAGGAGAATTGCAGTAAAACAAAATGGCGCTGTGAATTTTGAATCAGGGTCAGCAGATGCCATGTCATAATGGGTTGATTTAAACATCTTTAGGATGATACCTATAGCTCAATCTGTGCTTCACTAGTGGAGAAGCATGGCCATTACTCGGCAAAGAGACAGAGTCCCTAGGCTTTCCATGTACAGAGACTGCAATTTCTTAAGCATTAGAGCCTATCCTCTGTCATCCTCAGGATGTAGGGGCCACTAGCACTATGGACTGGTATTTACATTTCATTCCTTGTGACAAGTGAACCCATGACCTTTAATGGACTCCACGTTCCCATTTGTGTGTGGCTTAATTCACTGCCTGCCCAACACAGGCCTCACCACATAGAACTGACCAATTTGAATGAAATAGAAAATGGGTTTTTAGATGTCACTCTCACATTCATCATCTGCTCAGATACTGTTTGGGAAGACTAACTGAGCAAAAGTTGATGAAGGGGGTTGATGACTCTGACATCGATTATTAATGGAAACTTCTAGGGTCGCTTTATAATATTCTTCTTGGTGAAGCCGTTTTAATTAAATAAATGATCTTGAAGTAATGACAAAAGTGAGTGCATCAAAATGTGAAATTTGATTAGATTTTATTATCAATAGTATCATACAATGTAATATAATGGCTAAATTTTATAGAATATAATAATTGACTTCAGCAAATTTTATTTGAAAAAAAGGAACCCTTAATATTGAAACAAGTAAATAATACTTTGCATATGGTATGGTACTATTTGGCCCTTTAAAAAGAAATTTTATGAGTCTTCTAAAGTCTCCTACTCTTAAATAAAATAATACAAAAATCTTTAATTGTAAGGTAATCTTTATTTTTTTTGTTCTCTAGTATAATTCCTATATATAGCAATTTTTAAAATAAATAGTATGTAAATGTTTTTGTAGCAAAAAAATGAAATTCACTTTCATATATTCAGGAAGACAGAGTAGTTTATCATGTTTCTAATTTGTTGCTCTTCAACATAGCATGACACTAAAAATAACACAGGGGAAGGACACAGTAACTGCTCAAGGTAGTGTCTGGCTCTTGGTTTTTACTTACTAAAAGATAAAATAGAAACTCAACTGAAATACAAATAATTAATTTTGAAGAAAAATACCATGTTTATTCTATACATTAATACCTTTGAAGTTGACATAGATTATGACCTACTCTGTTTATCAAATCGTTATTTGAGGTGTGCTAAGTTTTCTAGAGGTGATATTGAGTATGGCAGTAGACTAATAAGAGCTGCCCAATAATTCTTAGCTCTCCTTAGACTAATTGTGCACAAAAGGCAGCATGGAAGAATGTATTTCATTGCAGTCCACAGGGATCTTTCTTCTAATAATTATTTTAATATGAGTCCATTGTATGACCTTGGACAAGATAATACATTGCCTTAGTTATATTCCTTCATTTATTATGCCCTGGGACTATACTAAGAGTACAATAGTCTTATCAATTAGATTTTAATTCTTCTAAGGGAAACAAAATGAATATATGTATGGATACATAATGTGTCCATATGCACAGTTTATATATGCATATATACAATTATATAAGGCTATTAAAAGTTGCCATTGGTGTATTAAATGAAATAATTAGCTGCTATGAAAGAACTGAAAATGGTGAGTCTATTTTCAACTATGTAGTTGAGATTTACATTAGCTGGGAACGTGTAAGCCTAGAGGAAACCCAGAACAATGGCATGTGTTAGTTTCAGATTGACTTCTCCTTGGCACCTGATGACAAAATAATATGCCTTCAAAGTTGTCGAAATATTTTAAAAACAAAACATGAAATGTAAATGTACAGCTGTAAACATTAAAGAAGGAATGGAAGATGGTTCTTTTTCCTTTCTGCTTTTGAGAGGATTATGTGCCCATGATCAACTTTATCTTCCCCGGGGGATAGCAAAGGAAATAGAAGAGGCCCAGGAAGTGACTTAGCCACCCGGAACCTTGCTTGATAATGCAATTTTACACTCTACAATACCACCCAAAGCCCAGTCCTGTTATTCTAGTTTATAAAGTCATTTGGTTTAATATTACTTTTTAATATACTAAAACCCATTATCATATAAGCACATGTAATTTTTCATATTCCTGAATTTTATCATGGGGTTATTTAAGTTTTTAAAGATTTAATAAACACTAATGTAGGGAGCCAAGTTGTAGCACAAAAAACATTTTTCTCTAACAGCAGGGCCCATTTAATTTAATCTTGGAATACATGATTTATCCTTAAAGAGAGATACTGTTAGAAAAAAAAAATGAAAAACATTGTTCATGGCCATATGTTATTGTAAAACAGCATATTTGAATATTTTAAAGACACTAAATTTGGTCCAAATTGAAATAGGCTTTTCTCTTTTGTTGACAGTATGAAACATATGCTAGGAATATGAGCTATAATTAAGCAGTAAGAAACAACAGCGTGTTATGTTGAGTTGGGAAAAGTGCCATGCAGGGTGTGCAAGTTATGAGGCCAAAAGAAGAGAGCCCGATAGCCACCATCATTGTGGCAAAATTCCAACTCAACATCCGAGCATGTGTCTGGCAGCATGCTCATGCCATATTAATATGCCCTTATTATATAGAAAGCTACTTTACATTATAGAGACATTACAAATCTTTATATTTGCAGCCAAAGTTGAGAAAAGTGAATTCTGCAATGAGATTCTCTCTTTTATCAGACACATGAAAGGGTTTTATTGCATTGTTTCCTGCACCTCCAGAAAGGCTTTAGTTGGAATGTGTTACTCCTCTATGGAGTGGCTGAGGCAATAGCTGGAAAATAGTGAGGTGATTTGAACCCAGTAGAAAAGGTCTAACTCTGAGTTAAGGCTCAAGCGATCTAGCTCAGATAAAGACCAAGGTCACTTCTTTTGTTTCTTCAGTTTCAGGCCATGGATTTGAACGAATGAAGTCATTTTTTTCCATTATTAATGTATTTATTTAATCACTTTACAACCTGATTGCAGCTGCCTCCCTCTTCTCCTCCCAGTCCCACCATCCAAGCCCCTCTGCCCTCCAATACCCACTCCCTCACTTCTCAGACAAGGGGAGGCTCCCTGTGGGTCCCAACCCACTGTGGCACATTAAGTTCCAGCAGGACTGAGCATCACCTCTCCTGCTCAGGCCAGACGAGGCAGCCCAGATAGAGCAAAGTGATCCAAAGGCAGGCATCAGAGTCAGAGACAGCCCTTACCTCCACTGTAAGGAAATCCACATGTTGACCAAGTGGCACATATGCTACATGTGTGTAGGGGGCCTAGTTCTTAAGTGAGACAAGGTTGTATCTTGTTGCTAGGATCTCTGGACCTTTAAAAATGGCAACCCATGACAACAGAAAAACGAGCTTCTTTCTTTCTACATTTTGGAAATTTTCCAGGAATGGACAGAAAGTGATTTATGGGTTTGCTCTAATTTGTATCAGAGTTTTGTTTTCCCATAACTATGACTTGAACCTGGGACCTTGTTCATACTACAAAAGCACTCTTCTTCCTTATCAATTTGGAATAGAGTCCCATTAACTTGTCCATGCCTTCCATCCTCTTCTTGTGATCCTCCTGCCTCAGCATCCTGAGCAGCTAGGGTGACAGGCCTGAATCTCAGGCCTAAGTTAAATTGAGATATCAAGTGCCATGATCCAAATATGCATCTTTCCATTCACTTAAGAAATAAACCGTGAAAGGAGAATTGTGATAAAAACTGAAATTGTTTTGAAGGGAGGCAACAAAGATGATTTTTGTTAGTCTAGACATACTAGGGACTCTACAATTGGAGCAGAAAAGAAATGGAGACAATAGCGAGCTAAATCTCAAAGGTTTTTTTGTTTGTTTGTTTGTTTGTTTGTTTGACACAGGGTTTTTCTGTGTAGCCTTGGCTGTTCTGGACACACTTTGAAGACCAGGCTGGCCTTGAACTCACAGAGATACACTTGCCTCTGCCTCCCAAGTGCTGGGATTATAGGCGTGCGCCACTGTGCCTGGCTACCATTTTAGAATATCTTATAATTTCTGAAACATATATTTTATACTTGAAATGTAAGGTGAAATTAGAATTAAAGATAAATTTTATGTAACCAATTTGCAACATTTAAAATGTACCTAACTAAAAGAAATAAGCAAAGGTAAATTCTTATTACCAGGTAGTTTCATATGTAAATAGGTGTAGAAAATGTGCAGGGATTGTAGTAGAAGGAAGATGTAAGAAAACTACAATAAGAAAGACAGCAAGAAACATTTACTATTGAGAAAGTGCAGAACAGCCATTTATACAGACTGATATGTCAGCTGGTACTTCATGTGTGGGTGGTAAGGTACAGAAGAATCAGTGAAGGCAGGAAGCCCATATAGCCTTTAGAGGAATGAAAAGTGGCCACAAGAAAAAGGGATAAATGCTGGGTCCATTTTGAGCTGGTCAGGGGTTGGCTGGATGCTTGAAATAACAAAGAACAAATGTTTCTCAGTGTCCAGTTGAGCTGAGGTTTGGCTTCACAATGCACAAAGTAGAAAGGGTCCAAGGCAGACTGTTAATATGTTAGTGTTACCACTGTGGTTTGCATGTTCTGCATGGACTTCAGTAGCAGACCGAAAAAGAACTTTATTTCAGCATTGATGGAGAGCCTAGGAAAGGTTTGGCACTCCCATGAAATGAAAGCCACTTCAGCATGCTGCCTCAAGTAGATAAAAGTGGGAATAGATGAGCACGTTTGTTAGATCATGTCAGGAAAGGGTTTCAATATACTCACAGTGACCGACAGCAACACAGCGGGTTATTAACGAGGCATTTGGAAGTGAATTGTTTGCATCCAGCATGAGATAGTAGACCGTAATTCCCAGACTCAAGAAATCAATGAGAATAGAGAGTGGAATCTTAATTTCCTGCTGTCAGGAGGACACTTCTGAATATGTGTACTCTGACTCCTCTCCCAGACAGTGGTTACAAAATGTATACACCAGAAAATATGTAAAGATCACATTTGAGAAAAGAGTGATACGAAGTAATGTGAGGATAGTTTCCTCTCAGGCACCCTTTCTTGTCATTATCAACTAAATTGAAAGTGGGAAGTAGTCGGTTGTAGAGGATGTAAAATGGCCAATGATTCTGAGTATTTTCAAAGCTACATAAAAGTCAAGACTGTCACAGTTTTGAAACTGAAAATATTAAGAAGCTGCCTTTGACACATGAAGCCATAAAGTTCTGAAAAGGCTTTCGCTGGAGAAGAGCCTCATAGCTCATATCATTCCGGCAACATGGCCATCGAATAAATACGCTGACAAGTGTGTTCTTTACATTAGACCCCAGCAAAGCTATCTTCTCACATGGCATAGGATGTGTGCAGTACATCTCTCATTTTGTTTTTCAGCATAGCATAGGTTCCACCTAAGGAGAAGCAGGTCTATTGATCAAAATCACAAGATTTTCTTCTGTTTGTGTGTGTGTGTGTGTGTGTGTGTGTGTATGTGTGTGTGTATGCTCATGAGGGTGTGACTAAGGGGGATCCTGGAGAGGAGATATCACAGGAAGAATGCTATGGATGTCATGAGACGTGAGGAATCAGGAAATGCTCCCGAGAATAAGGATGGGAGCTGGTGAAGCGGCAACTTAATGTGAACAAGCTGTGATGAAGATGACATGACAGCGGAAGAGGTAGCTCTAGACAGCAAGCAGAGAGGAGTCGACCCTCATCTCCATGTCATCCCGCGCCTCATTATGTAACTACAACAGGCTGGAAAATAAATTTTTTTTTTCTCTGTAAAGTTGTTCATTCAACATAATTGAGGCTGAAAAGTTCAATACTGCTTACGGGGAAAATGCCATCGAAAACACAATGTGTGTTGAGTTGAAGTACCAGATGTGGCATTTGCTGTGCAAAACACACCTTTCAGATAAACTTAAAAATATAAACACAGAGACTAGAGGAGTTTATAATGTCCTTTTAATGATATTTCAGATTTGTGCCTGAGTTTAGTAGAGACAGTTGAAGCATTTTTCTAGACTCTAAAACATAACTTTGTTTGAAGGTGATTGAAAATTGTGTTTTGTAACTGTCATGATATAGAGACGTTTTTGTGATCATACAGGAGATTTGGTATAATTACTTGTTAACATCAAAGTCTAAACTGCACATGTGCCATGGGAGGAATCTGGAAGAGGCTTGTTCACGTAAGGAAGTGTTCATCTGCATGGCAATAACAGTGGATGTCATTGAGGATGAGTAGGGACTAAGTACCTGACTGTGCACTGTGAGTTGTGTGCTCAATTCACTGTAGGCGACATCTGATTTAAGGTTGGATTTCATTTTTTAAACATGGCAACTCTTCACACATTGAAGGTAAAGACCTTTCCCAAATCACAGAGTTGCTAAGACAAGAGAGAAGCTGGAACGGAAATTCTTTCCTATTTTAACTTCAGAACCTTTAGTTAAATTCTGTGTTATCATTTAGCAGGTTTTAATGAAGCAAGGAGAAAGTGCTATATGCTGAAAGACTTCAAGACAAAAGCGATGAGTGGAATTTATCTCAGTGACAATGGCAGTTGAATACCATTAGAATAAAGGAAAGTTTAATTTCATTTGCTGTGAGTTTATCTTTGACATATTTATTGTTTCTTTGTAGAGAGTATGCTTCCCTTCTCCTTGATTTGAATACAAACCAATTTTTTAAACGTTGAAACAGACAAAAACATGCAAACCTTCTACTGAGAAGGACTAGAAATTTTTTATGAGAGAAAAAAAAAAAAGCAGCAGGATTAGAGATATATGAAGGACCCAGAGGGTTCAGGACCCCACAAGGAAACCATCAAGGTTGGCAGATGTGGACTCAAGGTGTCGGGTCCCATCCCGCGGGAAAACTCGAATCAGGGTTCACCTGAAAGAGGGAATGGGGATTGAAAGTAGGATACAGAGACGCGAGAAATAATGAATCAAGTCTGGACATTTCTGATCAAGATTCACTTTATTGCCAGCTAGCAGGAACATATATAGGGCAAGGTCAATAGGACCTATTCTTATCTCACTCACCCAAGCCCCCGGGCAAGAATGCAATAGCCTAAATCGCTCCCTGTAGAACTTCCTAGTTCTCTGAGTAGTTCCTTGTAAGAACTTCCTAGATCCTCTGGGTGGTTCCAAGTTGAGACTTCTCTACTTCTTTCAAAGGTAAATAGTCCAAGGATAGCCTAGAACACAAGACCTCGTGGTGAGGTAAAGGTCAGCAACTCGAAGGTCACAGCATACAGCCTAAGCACAGGATTTCTGACATGGCAGAATTTGGCACGGGTCCCCACACAGGCGGCGCTGCACAAACAGTTGCAGCAACCAAGGACTATGCATGCAGTAAACTTTGTTCACATCTAGCCAATGGACAGCTCTTTCTCCACAGTTGTGGCGAGAACAGGGACTGCCTCTGACGTGAACTCCGGTACACTGATTTGATGACACAATGGAAGGGAAGCAGGCTATCCTGAGGAGACCTGATAGGCTGTGGTCAGCCGATGGGGGATGAGGTCCCCTTCTGTCAGAGGTCTAGAAGAAGGGATTAGGGCAGAAGTGGAAGTGAGGGTGGGAACAAAAATATACAAGCAAGGGGATAACAATCGGAATGTAATCTGAATAAATTATAATATTTTTTAAAAAGAAGGAAAAGCATTTTTCCTAAATACATTAAACTGAGTATCTTAAAGGAAAGAAAGAAATTAATGAATATTCAATCAGTTATTATTTGTGAGCCCACCTAAGCACCGCTGCCATGGAGTTAGAGGTAGGAGTTAAATATAGAGCCTAAGCATGCAAAATTTAAGAGAGATACACATGGAAGACAATGGCATCCAGAATCAAACATTCTGGGTTCCCTCTCTGCCATTTGTCAGCAGTACATGTGTCTTTGATCAATTGGCTTATTTCAAAATTAGGAATATTAAATAGCAATAGTTGCAGCAGCTTCAATGAAGAAATACATTTTTTTTACAAGATGCCAATCCAGAAAATGGCTGTAAAAACATAGAAAAGAGAAAGAAATAGTTTTCTTAGTAAATAAACATTCAATAATAGCATGCATCAGAAATATTCTATGAGAGATGTGATCATGTACATATGTAGTTTTTATATGAAGATACATATATGTGTATATAAATGTGTATATGTGTATAAATAATGTATATCAGTCAATATGCTAGAGACTAAAAAGGCAGAATATTTTCATGTGTGTGTGTCTTGGGTGCACACGTGCTTTGGTCTAACATTCAGGTTACAAAGGTGCACCTCCAGTCTTGGCTTCTTAAACATTTGTTAGCAATCCAGACTGAGCTCCTCAGACTGAAGCAGCAAGCACTTCATCCACCATAACACCTCTCCAATACTGCTTTTCACTTTCCCCAAAAGCCAAGCTGATGCAAACTCTTACATAGACATTCTCAAGGTAAGCAATAGCAATAGTTAGTGTTAAAAAAAAAAAAAAAAAAAAAAAAAAAAAGAGGACCTGGCAGCACCACTTGTCATAGACAGGTCATTCTAACTTTGTGTGGTAATTAGGTGACACTTTGTAAGGTTATGACTCCGGACAGAGTTGCATCTTGAGGCATGTCTTACGGTTTTATTGCTGTGAAGGGACAACAGGTTCCAGGCAAACTCTTATAAAGAAGACATTTAACTGAAGCTAGCCTAAAGGTTCAGAATTGAGCCCATTATCATCATGGTAAGAAGCATGGCAGCGTACAGGCAGACATGGTGCTGGAGGAGAGGAGAGTTCTGCATCTTGATCCAAGGGTAGCCGGAAGACTGGCTTCCGTAGGCAGCCAGGAAGAGGCTCTCTTTTTATCCGGGGCAGAGACTGAGCATAGGAAACTTCAAAACCCATGCCCACACTGAAACAATTCCTCCAAGACCACACCTCTCAACAGGGCTACACCTTATGGTCAAGCATTCAAACACATGACTCTATGGGCACCATAGACCACCACAAGGCAGATTGTCCACTAAAGAATAGGATCTTTTCTGGGAGATAAAGCAGTCTTCCACGTTATGTACATTTCAAAAAAAAAAATGTTTCCTGGATAAAAATGCTAGAGTAAGGCTTATTTAGGTTAGGAAAGAGTCATATGTATTTCAAAAAGATGGAAAACAGAAAATCTTGCCATCACACGTTTCTGAATGATAATTGCACATAAATAGATAGGAGCAGGGATTGTGGGTGTTAATTGTGCATACATGTGGAGTTTTTTGAGTGGAGGAATATCATTTTTATGCTCACTATGAAGAAATATCATTACTTATCAGTTTGAATTATTTTTTATATTTACCAAATGTGGAAGACTTTTGAAGCAGTAACTGATACCACATGAATATAAATATTTGTACTGAGTTAATACACCATTAATTATATTGAATGAATCGTCAAATGGAAGCTTTATATGTGTATGTGTATATATATATATGTATGTATGTATGTATGTATGTATACGTATATATTGTATTTAGTATATATAATATATACAACATGTATCATACCCAAGAATTTGGTACTGTAGTCATCAAGAAAGTATTAGAGAGTGATGGGGAGATGACTATGCATTAAGCTCAGTGGCTGCCCAAGACTGAACCACATTTTTAAAGAAGCTGTATGTGGTCACAGGCATCCATAGTTGCAGCACTCCTGTGGTAAGATAGAAGATGGAGAAAGGCTAATCACTGAGATTCTCACACCTGCTAGCCTGGAGTACTCAGCACAGCATCAGGCATCATGAGAGAGACCTTAACAAGTTGGAAAGTGAGGAAAATGTTCCCTCAAAGTTGTCCATTGACCTCTAAAAGCATACCTCTAAAAGTCATTTGCACAACTGCACACATATGCACTCTAGTGCAAACGTATGACACACACAAAAGAAAATAAAACTGTGAGGCCCAAAACTAGTTGCTGTATATCTGTCGTGTGGAGAGAACCATGTTACAAAAGAGGAGAGACCATTTTTAAACATGGATGAGAAGGTTGGAATCAGAGAACATAAATTAGTGATGCAAACCTCAGGCTGTGATGAGATGATGTCCAGGGATATACTCATGGAAAACTTTCAGTATGAAATGGAAGTTTTATGAAATTAAAATTTGTCATGCATGAGATTGTAAAGGAGTACAGTGTGCTGTATCTCATAATGGAAAGCTTATAAAATGATATTCATGTAAACAAAATAATCAGGCTTTCGTAATGGGTATGAGCTAAACAACACCATAGCTAAGGTGTTGATGGAGTCAAAGGGGAGGGACATAACTCAGTGTCTGCACAGTGAATCAAAGTAAGAATGGTGACAAATAGTCAGTCTTGATGAAAATATGAAAAGCAGTCTTAACTAATTAAATTCCAAAGAAGGATATCAGGGCAAACCATCTCCTTCTTTTCAGAAAGGTAGATAGAAGAATATAGAATTGCATAAAAGGTACCAAAACTCAATGGTGACTAGTTTATGTAGAATAAGTGTTTAGTTAAATATTTGACTAAAAATATTAATTGATGTATGCATATGCACAAATTCTCAGTTTTTCCAAGATAGCGATTATAACTCTTTTACTTGTTCCTAGTGATCTACTCCCTTCTCTAACTATTACTGAGAAAACAAGTATGATAGTTGAAAGGCAGGTGTAGGAAGAAGACTAAAATGTCCTGAGGGGCAGAACCATTTCTGTTGAGTCAACCATGTGTGCTCATTTCAGACACAAGAGTCAGCCTGCTTGTCACTCTTCTACCGCAGGGCCCTGGCTGAGTCTGGTTTTATGTCTCCTCAAGAGTTGAACTAAACTCTGGGGGACGGTTGTGGAAGAAGCACAGTGGTTTATGAGATCTGGTAGACCAAAGTTGGTTTAGAAGATGACCAAGCAACATCAAAGGCAACATGATTCTACACCCTGCTAAGTCCACATGACTACTCTGACCTCGAAAGAATTCAGCAGAATGAGAGTAGAACACAGCAATCTGAGAAGGCTGTTAAAAACAAAGTTAGGGTTTGTTTGCAAAACTCAGTGGAATGTCAAAGGAGTAAGAAGTTTGTACTGGAAAAAAAAAGTATAGTGGCAGCTCCCATCTTCCTCAATTCTCTGTTTGCAATTTAGGGGAAATTCTCTAGTCACTTTTCCCAGCAATAATTGTAGGTATCTCATTAAGTGGAATCTAAATTGTATTGTATGAATATTTTATAAGGCAATTTTGTTCATCTAATCATCATATTGAGATTGATTAAAGATAAGGGAGGCTGGCTTGTTTCTGATATCTGCTCTGTTTGTTTTGTTTGAGGGAGGTTTCTCTTTCCTCTACAAAACTGAATTTCATTATCCTAAGGACGTACACTTTGTTCAAAATTCTTGGTCT
This sequence comes from Acomys minous, assembly GCF_964271855.1. Classification (NCBI taxonomy): domain Eukaryota; kingdom Metazoa; phylum Chordata; class Mammalia; order Rodentia; family Muridae; genus Acomys; species Acomys minous. Next base: position 38,543,660 of record NC_140497.1, on the reverse strand, counting down.
ATGAGGAACAGCAAATTCAGTCCTGGCTCCTAGCAATGAACTCTCAGTGGAACATTCTCTTTTTATTTTGTCATGTTGTTTTCTTTCCATCATGGAAAAAAGACTGTCATGACTGGCCAGAGCGCCACAGGCTTTGGCAAACCATCCCTGCTATATAGAAAAGTTCAAACTCTTTAAATTTTTATGAGTCTCTATGTTTCTTGCTAAGAGTAGGAGACTTCAGGAATAATGAGTGTGGTCAATATTCACCATCCATCTCCTTTCCATTTTTAATAAGACTTTAACTCTTAATTATTTGCCTTTGCTTGGACATACTAGTATATAATTTCATAGCTATGAATATGAAATAATCAAGATTAGCCGAGGCAGCAGTTTTGTTTGTAGAAGTACCTACATGAATTACAAAAGAAGACATTTGGAAGAAACATTTTCTCAAAGAAAAAAGAAAAGACTGTCTTTGCAAACTTATCATTAAGAAGAATTCTGTAAATTCCAAACCATTTGTCTGTAACAGTATTTCAAGAAAGCCTCAATATTTATTCTGACTGGGAGATTATAATGAGTTTATTTATTAAGAAGCGGTTTTTTTGATGCTTTGGCTTTATGGCAGGGTTTCCATAGTATAAACAGTGACTCTTCAACTCAAGTAGATTCTGCCAAAAAAAGAACAATTCAAATTGACTTCACTACATAGTGTAGTATGTCCGTGTTGTTTTCATAAATATGTGTTTAAAAAGAAAATAAAATGCTACAGGGAAAGTAAATGTTTCCACACTCATTTTGTAATCTAGTGAGTCACTGCCCATAAGCACTGCCAGTTCCTACCTATTAGACAAGTGAAATCGACCGGTTCAATCTTTCTCACAACTAGTTTTGGAAATTCCTAAACTGATATTTAGAAATATTCTTTCGGAAATCTGATTATCACTTATCACAGGCACATATTATTATGGTGTGTACGGTGCTCTGTGAGACATTGAAAAAAAACACTATTTTCAAATCCAGCATTTTCATTGACATGTATAAAAGGAGTTTGTTTTAGTATAGATAAAGGTTTGTTTGCCAAGCCCAGTGGCACATGCCTGTAATCCCAGCACTTGGGGAGGCAGAGGGGAGAGGAATCTCTGTGAACTCAAAGCTGACCTGGTCTACGAAGTGAGCCCTGGACAGCCAAGCCTACACAGAGAACCCCTGTCTCAAAAAACCAAAGTAATTAATGTTTGTTTGTTTGTTTGTTTGTTTGTTTGTTTGTTTTAGGCACTTTAGACACTCAATGCAGTGCCATAGTGCCCCATATTTTACAGTTTTTGAATGACCAAAAGCTAAAATTCCTAAGTTCATATTGAGGACTTTTGTCTTCATGTTGCTCTTAAGTAAAATACTAAGATACTAGAGGGAAATAAAAGGCCAACAGAAGTGAAGAGGTCACCCTTCTCTACAGGAGATCTTATGCCTGTGGGATCTGGTAAAATAACTTAAAATTTGGGAAAAGATCTTTAAAAAAAATTGGGGGGGAGAGGAAGAGTGTGATCAAAATGTATTTAAATCTAAAAATTGTTTTAAATGATGAACAATAAAGTAAAAGGGAAAATAAGAAATAAAAAGAATCAACATGATCCCTCACTGATCTATTAAGCTGAGCATTGGAATATCTGAATGCTCCCACTGCTTTGAACATGGACCCACCACCTTCACATGGGCCATCTTTCTATGACTAGTCCACCTCAGTCCCTATGATTCTATTCAGGGGCATCTTCAGATCACCGGGCTTTTTATAATGCATATCTCAAAGCCCATTCAAGCTTTTCATTTACAATGGTTATTTAAAAAGACAGATCTTTTCTCAGAGGCATCTACTTGAGTGGAAGAATCGCTGTGTTTTTTCTATGGAAACCCTGCCTTGAAGAGTAATAATAATAATAATAATAATAATAATAATAATAATAATAATAATAACAACAACAACAATATAAAAAAAAACCAACCGACTGAGCCCTTACACAGGAATCAGTACATTGACTGGTGATGAGTGTGATAAGCTGTGTTTAAGGGCTTACTAAGCCTTACAGAAGGGAAAAGTGACAAGCAATTTTTTTTTAGGTTTTAAAAATTGTGATGCTTTCTGAATATGAATTGATAGAACTGAATGCACAATTATGTCTATATACACGCTGAGACACATGTATGAGCATAACATGTTCATATATGCATGTATAAATCATAATCATATACATATACTGATACATGTACAGCTAATGGATGTATGCTACCCAGCACACTTCCAGGTTTGATTGATAAGTGTGTATAACCTATTCTGAAGTAGCTTTAACACTCATTTGAATTTAAATAAAAATGTTTTTAATACTTATTTAGCTGTTAATAGTGGCTCCTTTTTATGTACTTTTTCATATCTACTAGCATACCTATTAAATACTTTATGGCAAAGAAAACAAAACTTTTGCATGGTTTCTTCTTTTGTAAGTCAATTCAAGCTAGATGCCTTGGATATTACCTACTCCTACCCATAAGGCAAGTTTTTGGCAAATTCTAGCAGAGGAAACAGATGCATTATCTTCATCTTTTCTTCACTTTATTTTCCTTGTCTGTGTCTTGCCCTACTATGTCAGAATTATGGTCAAATTTTTCTTCTCAACATTTATGAAAAATCAATAGCAGGAACTCAGATAGACAGAATTTAAGTTGGTGTCTGGAGAAATCCTTCAATGCCCTTCTCTCACACTGTAGAAGAGGCTAACCTTGTGACTCCTAAGAGTTGCTGCCATTTACTGGCCAATTTCCAATGAGGTAATTCTAGTCATAAATCACACTAGGGAAACACTTCTGTTGAGTACTAGAGGTGTGCCATTAATTGAGAGGAATGTTAGGGCCGGCATGATTTTCAACTTGCCCAAGTGTCTCGCTGCTATCTTGTGTTCCGGTGCATTCAGAAAGCCCTTCCCCCAGAAGCAAAAGCCACTGATATGACTCTGAGCCTTGCAAGTGGGATTTCCAAATGCTAAGTGCTAATGCATGATTTAAAAGTATGCTATTTCCTCATTCCTTTTGGGTTTCAAAGCTTTTGTCTCTCTACTCGAAACATCAAGGTCAAGTGAAGGTTGAACTGAAATAAACCGCATGATGCGAACACCTGTGGCAGGCTAATGTTCCCTACCGCTTTTTTACTTGCCTTTCTAAGCAAGTATATATGAGCAGTTTTCATGCTCATATTTAGAGACTCAAATCCCTAAAGATGGGTTGATTATTGTTCATCTAAATACCTTTAAAATGTTTACATATTGCTGCTTGGCTTGAATCAATCCTGACTGTAAAAGAAATTTGAATGTATCTTATTTTAATGACAATGTTAACACTTATAAGCTTCAATATTCTACAAAGTTTCAGAAATAATTTTGTAGCAACAATTGGGTTTGATTTATAATATTCTTATTAAAGTGTTTAAAAATGTTGTGTACTTTCAATACTTTCCATTTTTAATATTGTATCCAGATACCAGTTTTCTGCAGAGACCAGGTATTTGACTAAAGACAAACCAAAAAAATTTTTTAAAGAAAATGTGACTCTGGGCATGAAATTGAGGACTTTTTCTCCTTTAGATAGTGAAAATAAAAGATAAAAGGCACTTCGTACTACTCTTGTTTTATAATTTTCTTTTGAATCTCATTCGTTCCAATATGTTTATGTGGCCTTTTCTTCACATTATGCAATACAACAGAACTTTAGAAAGATTAGCAATAAAGGAGCAATAATAGTACTAGAAATTAATTTTCTCAATGGTTCCTAATATTTTTCATTAGCCTAGGGGGTTAATTTTACAGTTTTAGTGCAATCATTATTTATCATCTCTTGGTTTACGGGAAAGAATTAGAGTTATTAGCTATTAAATTATCCATGAAAATTTGACACTCCTGTAGACCAAACAAAGCCTGGGGCTTGCTGATTTTCCCAGTGTGAAACATCTGTGGCTTCAACTAGAAAGAACTTAACATTGTCTAATTAGATTTTCAAGATTCATAGGGTTCCAACACTCTGTTATTAGAAACCTGAGAATTAGTCTAAAAGTTTACATTCTCACTTTTTAAAGTTTATTTAAAACTTCCTTGATGGTAACTATTTCCATACTAAAGAAAATTGATTTGTGATTCACTCAAGACAATAAAGAGCACCTAACTAGCCCAGGGTATCCATAGACTTATATACAAATAAGTACAAAACTTTCCTTCAAAATTCTTGAAGTAATTTCAATGATGGTTAGATAGCATTGCAAAGTTTTTAAAGCCAACTTGAACTGCCCACCACTGAATTACTGTTGTGTGTGCTTGTGTGTGCTTTTGCAGTGTATCTGCTGCTTTCTTAGCTGAAGGAAAAAGAGGAAAGATTGACTCGCGTGTTATTAGTCAATAAACAACCTGCAGCTCTTTTACTTTCGCTACTCCACAATGTAAATCTCAGGAAGTATTTAAGGTCCACACTAGGCATTAACCAAAGATGTTACCCCCCCTCCCCGGACATTTCTGTGGACCTCTGTTACAGTGAAAACAACAGAATCCCGTCAGAGGCAACAAGAGAGTCTAAGTCTCTTTCATTTTACAGTAGAGAATACAAGTTTAGAAGAGAATTTCTGGGTTGCCCACTCTATTTACAGGATACTAAACACATCAGGCGGTAGGGTATTCTTTCTCTCTGTGCTGTTAGCCATCCTCTTAACCCTACACTCTCAGGAATTCAGCTCATCCAACTTGGCTCCAGGGGTTATGTTGACAAGAGAACCCTGCTGCCACTGTAGATGAGGGAGTTCCAAATCACCAGAACCAGTGATGCTGCCAAACAGAACATGCAGCTTTCTCCTCAGGGGAGAAACATGTTTCTCTCCCTACCTCGAAAAAAGACATTATGTCTTATGCTAATGGATTTCAAAGACTTGTGTTTAATTGGTTCATATTTCAACATGAAGACTGTCTCAATTATTTAAAATAGGAAAGTCAAATCCAAGTAAAACAATTTTAGCAGATAGTGAAGAAAAAATATGAATATGTACATATAAGAGATTTTGAAGCTGATCAGAGAAATGGAAGATTATTTCTTCTTGGCATTACTTCCACCCTACCCTATTCAGTCTATATTTCCTTTATTTGCAATAACTTTGATCCTAATTAATATATATGGGACAAGGTGAGTTTGCATCCAGAAGCCCTGGATTTGATCCTAATACATAAGCCAGGCATTATGTCACACATTGGTTAGGCTTGCACTGGAGAGTAGCAGCAGAAACAGGAGACATGCAGGTCATCTTCAGCAATGGAAATAGTTTTAGGTCATCAAGAAATACAAGAGATCCTGTTAAAAAAAAACAAACAAGTAAACAAAAGCAGTGTCTGAGACAAACCTTAGTGTTTTGGCTTGACTATGTAAATCCTAGTTTGGGTACCCAGAATCACAAAAAAATTAATATAAGCATATGACAAATATGCCATAGGTAAGCAATTGTACAAATCCAAGTATAATAATGACATATGGATTTGAAGAGATATCTTTAAGTTTATAAGAAAAGAAGCTTTTTTCTATCAAGCGAGATGAATTAAACACAAAATCAACACCTCAGTCAACATATAGCCAGACCTATTATAAAACAGGAACAGATGAAAATGTTGTTTTCTTTAAAATCACTGACAAAATGTGAAGAAGCAATTCAGACAAGACAATAAATCTCAAAATGACAATAGCAGACAAGAATTGTGTACCCTCTCTATTGAAAGGCACAATTCAATTTTATTGAGTTGATATATATAAGATATATATGTTATATATAGAAATATATATATCCCTAAAAATGATAAAAATGAAAAAAGGGTCTGATAACCATAAATATCGGCAAATTGTAAAGAAAGCAATTGTCATATTCTATGATTTGTACAGATGCTTGGGAGATAAAAAAGCTGAGAATTTGGCATTGAATATATACATACATATGTGTGTGTGTATATAAGTTCTATTGCATGATTATTCAGTTTCTAGCTATAAAAATAATAGGCTTCATTCAACTGTAACATATTCATATATGTGCATAATAATCTTTGCTCATACTTACTTCCTCTTTCCCTTTCTTGTCCCCTTCTACTTTTTTCTGTTTCTCCCCATCTCCCTTTTTTTCTTTTGTATTAAAAAGTAGATTCTAAATATGAAAAAAAACCACATGAAATATCTGTCTAGCTATATCTTGTTAACTTCACTTATGTAATGGCTTGAAGGTCCACTCATTATGTTCTTTCAAACAAATGAGTTGTGTTCTTTTTTCAGATAACTGTTTTTCTCCCTCTCTCTCTGTCTCTCTCTGTCTCTCTGTCTCTCTGTCTCTCTCTCTGTCTCTCTCTGTCTCTCTGTGTCTCTGTCTCTCTCTCTCTCTCTCTCTCTCTCTCTCTCTCTCTCTCTCTCTCTCTCTCTCTCTCTGTGTGTGTGTGTGTGTGTGTGTGTGTGTGCCTGCACCCTTTTTTATATTCTACTTTGTTAATGGGCATTTAGACTAGTTCCAAATCTTGTTATTGTGAACAATGTAAAAATAAACATGGTTACTCAAAGTGAAAAAGAAAGAAAGGAAGCTAAATATATCAACAACTATTTGCTAAGCCATAGGTAAGCATAATAAATACATGTTTATTGACCACTACATTGTTGAAACTCCTGTCAAGCAGTTAATAAGATGAAATAAAAGAATATCAAAGAATATGTTCCACAAGGAGACAAAGACAGTAATTGTTATAGTACTGACAAATGGTTAGTAACCAGAATATAAATGTCTCATAATTCTCGACAACAAAAATGCCAATAATGCTGTTAAAAATGTAAATATACCAGTGTAGATATATCCTAAAATAACACATCAAAAGAGCCAACACATGTAAGCAAACATCCTTGATAGTACTAATCAAGAAAATAGACATCAAAACATCAATAAAACACCACATCCCTAGAGGGGATAAGACTGGCTGTAGCACAAAACAACAGAGATACCAAGTGCTCTTGAAGAAGTGAAGGAAAGGGAATAGTTATCTACTACTCATAGAAATGCAAATTGGCACCACTATAAAGGAAAAGAGTATGGAGGCTACTTAACACATTAAAAATAGAACTGCCATATGATCCAACTATAATACTACTGATATATTCAAAAGAAACGAAATCAGGATGTAGAAGAGTCATAAGCAATTTTATGTTTCCTTCAACAGTCCTAGTAAGAGAAATGAAAAGAGAACCTGTTTACATGTTTACCACCTGTTGGCTTTACTAGGAGACTGTGATGTTTAAACTCCTTGAATAGTATTCAATCATCAAGTACAATGAGGTCCTGTCATTTAAGATGTTATACATAGAATTGGAAACTATCATTAGTAGTTGTTCCTTAAAATACAAGTGCCAAGCTCATGGTTTAATTGTGAACTTGTTCTCATAGAAGCTGAAAATAGAATGCTGGTGGCCAGAGAGTAGGTAGGACAGCAGTATAAAGAAAACATTATCAATAGACACTGTTGTTTTTAGATAGGCATTAAAGTTCTGAGGTGCTATTGCATAGGGGCATAGGTATTGTTAACAAAGTATATACTGTGGCTCTCAAAAGAGTCTTAAGTATTTTTATTATAGGACAGGTAATTTTGAAGACATTGATATTTTTAACCAAATTTAGACATTATACCATTTGCATATGCAAGGAAGCACCATGTTGTAACACATTGAGATATATATATATATTTCTCATTATTTGCATCTTTGTATATCAGTTAACTGCAACTGTACTTCTTGATTGAAAATAATGAATATTAGCTTCTGGAAAGAATAAATGCAAGAGTAAAAGAAATACCTAAGACATGTGAAAACTTTAATGGATAAATGAATCTGGGCAATGTCCTCTCAGACAGAATATAACCTGTATATGAAAAGATGGGAAACATATTTGGAAAGGACGAGCCATGTGGTAATTATTTATGAGTCATTGTACCTGGGATCAAGAGGCCCGGTCCTCCCCGTTCTCATTCTTCACTCCTCCCACCGCCGCCATTTTGTGACTTCACTGATTATATACCTTTGAAAACAAACCCATTCCCAAATACTTTTATTACTCTCTCAGGCTATAACAGAATGGTCCACATGGGGTGGCTGTTGGAAAACACTCCTTCTCACAATTCTGGAGACATAGGCCCATGGTAAAGGAGTCAGAACAGCTGTACACTGATGAGGCCGTACTTTCTATCGTGAGACTGGCTGCCCTCTAGCTTTGTGTTGCTGTTGACTTTCTTCTCAGGTATATATCTCTAGGGTGTATTTCTTTTTCTTTTCATGTTGACTGTTTTCCTTTTGATATAGGCTCATTATTTTGAACTTACTTAAAAATGCCATTCTGAACAGGTTCAGACTGGGACTTGGGATTCAAAGTATGAAACTCTCAGGGACAAAAAAAAACAAAGCATAACAATATTTTGCAATTTTTTTGCCCTCTGTTGCATGAGAATGAACTTATAAGAAGGAGATTATTTGATATTCCTCTGTTGAGAATTCTCTGTTTAGTTCCAAGCCCCATTGCTCAATTGGGTTATTTTGTTTGGTGGTGTTTAATTTCTTGAGTTCTTTATATATTTTGGATATTAGACCTTTGTCAGATGTAGGGTTGGTGAAGATCTTTTTCCAGTCTGTGGGCTGTCACTTTGTTCTCTTGACAGTGTCTCCTGCCTTACAGAAGCTTCTCAGCCTCATGAGGTCCCATTTATTAATTGTTGACATTAAGGCCTGGGCTGTTGGTGTTCTGTTCAGGAAGTTGTCTCCTGTGCTAATGTAGGCAGAATTGATGAAAAAAACTCTGCCAAGACAGTGTAAGCAAGTCCTCAAATAGTTTCTGCCTAATAATTAACTCTGTCTGATATTCTGGGCCAGAAGGCTGAAGATGATGCTCCAACTTTATAGAGAGTTTTAGGTGACTTTTCAGGTATTAAACTGCCTCTGTCAACTTATCATTTCGAAAGCTACTACCCTGGACTCCAAGTATATTCAGGTAATCAAATTTATTCCTTCTCAATTCTCTGATGAGGCTGAAGACCAGATAGTTTAGTTTTAGAATTATCATTAGGGTTTAAGTTTTTTAGGTCTAGATAGAGATTTTAAGTTGATAATGATGATATGATCAATAGTGATTTACATTCAGAATTTTAGATGCACCAAGATAGAATAGATGTTTTCTTCAAGACTTCCATATACAAATAGCCAAAACAGTAAGAATGTATCATTTATAATTCCTGATTGTGTCATGGTTCTTCTTTCTGTAGGTAGCTTCTTCTTTTTTTTTTTTTTTTTTTTTTTACTTTTTTTTTCTCCTTTATTAATTTATTCTTGTTACATCTCAATGGTTATCCCATCCCTTGTATCCTCCCATTCTTCCCTCCCTCCCATTTTCCCCTTATTCGCCTCCCCTATGACTGTTCCTGAGGGGGATTACCTCCCCCTGTGTATGTTCATAGGGTATCAAGTCTGTTCTTGGTAACCTGCTGTCCTTCCTCTGAGTGCCACCAGGTCTCCCCCTCCAGGGGACATGGTCAAAGGTGAGGCACCAGAGTATGTGAGAAAGTAATATCCCACTCTCCACTCTACTGTGGAGAGTGTTCTGTCCATTGTCTAGATCTGGGTAGGGGTTTAAGGTTTACCGCCTGTATTGTCCTTGGCTGGTGCCTTAGTTTGAGCGGGACCCCTGTGCCCAAATCTGCCTATCATAATGTTCTACTTGTAGGCTTCTAGGACCCTCTGGATCCTTCTACTTTGCCATTCTCCCATGATTCTCTCATCTAGAGTCCCACTAGAATGTCCTCCCCTCTGTCTCAGTTTCCTGGTAAGTGAAATTTCTTGTAAAGTGTGTAATAATATAAATGTATCTGTAAAAACTAAAATAATATTTAATACAAAAAAGTGAGACTGAAGAAATGAATTTGAGGAAATGTACAGCTAATTCGCTAAACACACATTAATTAAAGATTTATGTGGAAGCACGGCCTCAAAGTAAGTGATATTGAAAATAAATCCATTGACAACTGAAAATTGATTTCATGATCATTAAAATGCAATTAAAGTATATGATCCAACTACAGAAGACCACTGTTGATAACGGAGCATGCCTTACCCTAAGTTATTCATACATTGTAAAGTGATAATTCCTAACATTGTACATTGCCCTAAGACCCTCCATTTATAAGCAGCTTTGACTCCATTTTGACAATCAAAGATAACTGTGTGTTGTAAAAATGAATTATCTGAGCATCACATAAAACAACACAGAAACAAAAATGAAGGAATTTGGTTTCTTTTTGTAAAAATGATCTCTGAGCCCAGAGAAGGCTAACAAGCACACTTTACATACATGGTCTATCTTTTATTCCTGGCTTAAGTGGTGGCTGAGTCTCACTCAGCCCTTTGGTAAATATGTAACTAAGAAATCTGATGTGATTAGCTAATCACCATAAAGGGGAAGTGAGAGGTTTAAATATGGACCCTTGATAGACAAAATAGCACTGATAGAAAAAAATCCTCATACCATCTTCTCTTTTTTATTATTGTATGTCTTCTTGTCTCTCTTTCTCAAGAGTTCAACTAACTGCTCTTATGAAGTTGGGGTGATGATTTATCTGGCTTCTTCCAAACAGATGGGGTTGATGGGTATATCAGTGAAGGTGTTCATCAAATGGGCCCATCTAAAAGCAAGGAAGGTACATCAGTACTTTCATCTGTATAACAACTAGATGCAGAGAGGAAAATAAGTCATTGACTTGGTGCATGGGCAGAGATGTGAGAGAGATGTAAAGACAATAGTTATTAGCATTACAAATTCTAGTCAGGAAATCAGAACAGAAGGTGTAGGGAAAATGGCCAAATCAAATTCCCCTAGAATCTTTTGATGGCCTCACAAAAGCATCCATTTCTTAGGCTCCTCCTTGCTTTATTTTGGCCTCTAAAGTTGGTTTCTCGGTTGCTAACACAGGCTCTGCTTTCAAGCCCTTTGGTAGGAATTGGAGAACCTGGAATCAGCATGAGATCCCACCCAGATGGGTTCTAGATAGACAGAGAAGAAAAACTTAGTCATGATTATTAAAGTAGTAGGGCTATATCTCTGAGCTGTAAATGTTATCATGAGCCCCATTGTGGAGGTTTATATATAGGGAGCATTTTCTTATCAAAAAGAAAGTCATTAGTAATAACTGCCTAAATGGTTTAAGCCAGTCTCATGTCAAATGGGCAGGTTCCCTCGGACTATTGAAGAAATCTACCACTCAGTTTAGTCCTTGATTATGCCTTATCGCTGAGGGTGTTAAGACCATGAAGGTGGACCAAATTAATCACTTTCCTTTTACTCTTAAGACAGTCACAGACATATTTCCTCAAAGGTCACTTGGCTTGGAGAGGAACTTTGAACTACTCTATCCTTCCTTATAGCAGCTGTTCCATCTATGTGAGGATAAAGTCAAAGACCTTTCTTGATCTTGACTTCTTTACTTTGAAGAATGGAGAAAAAAAATCCCTTATATTAGACTAGATGTCGATTAGATTTCACAGGGTATGGTCTCCCTCAGTAGCCTGAACAAGAGAAAAGTATCTCTCCATAGTGAGGGACATTTTGAGACACGCCAATAGCTTCCTCAGACCTAGTTGACTTTAGACAGCAAGGGAAAAATATTCTGTTTTAATCCTTTTGAGTTCATCAGTACAGGTCTCCAAGTCTGGTTATTACAACAGCCAGAATTACACTCTTTTTGGACCTTTAACTACTATTTGTCTTGTTTTATTTTCTTAAGCTTTCTTCTATTGCCAAGAAACATTACTTCCTGGGATGTTACACAAATCAGAAGCATAGTCTTTACCAGAGCTGATTGGAGCAAAGGAAGCAAATCTGAATAGTCTCTTGTATAGATTTGAAATTGTAGTGCTATCCAATATTGTTGGAAAAAATTAACCATCTAAAAATATATGAAGAAAGCAAAATTAAATCAAGAAGGCAATTAAAAATATGCTAGAACCTACATTGAGCTAGGTAGCACACTCTGGCTTTGGCTTTGGCTTTGGCCAATCAAGTGTTTTGTGTCCTGACTCAATGGTAAAGGTCAGTAGTCTCTCCAACTCCCGTTCCCAGCTCATATTTTTAAAAATAATTTTCACATTGCCAAGAAAATAAGATAGCAATGTCCCTTTAAATATCTCAACAATGCTAAAAAGATATGCTCAGGACTGTGTCTGTGTGTCTTATACCTTAACTTACACACCATCTAAGAAACTTCTAAATTCCTCAACATGAGGAGCCTATCTAGAGACTAAAATATTGCATATGTGAAATAGATATCATTTTTGAATTATATGCTTTAAATAAAATAACTAAATAAGTAAATGAATAAATAACAAAACTTTTTAAAAGAAAAAGTACAGTGAATTTTAAACTTTCAAAAACTCTGTAACAAGAAAGTAATTATTCAAATTTCCGAATCCAAGAGGAACTATAAACCATTCTACATATTGGAATCTATTTTTCATATGTACAACTGGAAAAGTTGTATCCATTTCAAATATTATGTGAATAAAAAGGAATCTGTCATATAATTGTCTTTTCCTTCCAAACACTTGAACTTTTTTAAAGATGCAAAATATGCTGAAATTAATCGAGACTATTCTTTGGGTTTTAAGCTAACTCCAGTCATACAATAGGGGCACTTATTTCATTGTCATCTGGAATTGATGAGGCTGTTAGATGCTAATTTCAGGGTGTCACTAGCAACCATTTTTGGAGTAAAGATTGATTTGAATAACAGTAGGTTTTCCTTGCGGTAAAGTAGAAATACAATTAGAGGGAGAAGCTCATAATTTATCTCAGCTTTATGTAAAAATATTATCAGAAAGGAAAAGAGCAACTAACAAATGATAAAATGGGCCAAGAATTCCAAATCTCCTCTCAGGTTTAAATATGAATATGAATCAAATTAGTTTCATATTAGTTTGTCTGTAAAATGCTAGGAAAATAGTTGTATTACCTATCTTGAGGGTGGGGGGTCACAACCGATGCTCTGCATCAGGTCTGGCTATCTGTCCTCAGTAAGCCACATGGGGAAGAGGAACATCAAACTGCAGGATCTGCTCAAATTTATCTTTACACCCTGAAGAAACTTTAAACAGAGAGCCAAAGAATATGTCTGATTCTGCACCCCTGGTCCCTGGTGGTCACAGCAAGCATTGACTCATATTTTCTGTTCTTCAATCTCCACATGTAAGATAGTCTGACAAATAAAACTGCCTAGTCTTGTTCTTGGAGACAAATTCCCCTCTGGCTGGTGTGTTTCTTTCTCCCAGCATGAGATTCCCCAGGAAATTCCCATTTTTTAAAAATAAGTCTGAGAGTCAAGATTATGAGACACAGTGTCACCTTAGAATGTCTTCATTTTTGTTAGAATGGTTACAGTTGTACCTGAATTTGCATTTATATTTAGTCTGTTAGGACCTGGGAACACATTTGGTAATGTAGCTTGAGCGTGAAAGCACTCAGAAGTCAGATCATTGAGAAAATGTCATACTTTGCTGAAGCATCAATATTGCTATTATGTACGTGATAAAAAATTTAGGAAACTATAATAGCCACTCTTCAGGGTGAAAATGCATCTAATGAACTTTCAAAACTTGCACGAATATATTTGTCTCCCTTGTGAATTTACTAATAAATAACTTGAGCTGAAATTCTCTTTATTTCATGCAAATCCAGGGCAGAATGTTTAGCAAACAAATTGCTTACTAAACCGCCATATATACATATGTATATGTATATATGTATAATATATATGTGTGTGTATGTATAATATATATAACAGACATGCTTAGTTTGTATAATGTTACTTGTATGTATCTGTCCAGGACTGATCACTTACAATTGGATAACCAATAGGTACTCCCTTTGCTGGGTTAGACTGTTTCTCTCATTCTTGACATTTAGTAGTCAACTGCAGTTCTTTTTGTGTGGATTTGATGGCTTCTTAATCTCCCTCTCTTCTGTGGTAGCATGTCTATTGTTGTTGTTCTTGTTCAACTCTTCTTTGGGAAGTCCTATTGATGATACTTTATGGGTGTAGCTTCTGACATTGTTGGGAGACATAATCTCACAGCAAATCCCCTGATGCTCTGGCTCACATACTCTTTCTGCCCCCTCTCACTCAATGATCTTTGAGCCTTAAGTGTGAGCATCATGTTATAAATGTATCAATTTGGACTGGGTACTAGACCTCTATATTTTTACTGTGATTTTCTTTTATGGTTATGTCTGGGGCAAACAGAAGTTTCTTTGATGAGAGGTGAGAGCTACAATTACCTTTGAGTATAAAGATAAATATTTAGGCTATCGCTGGGATTATACCTGTTGAGTAGGGTGGCAGTTGTATGTTCTTCCCCAAGACCCTTGATTGCTTTAGTCCTGCGTAGTTGGTGAGGTCTCCAGTTCCAGGGATGATTTCCCTCCTGTTTAGCAGGTCTTAAGTCCAATTAGACAGCTATTGTTACTGCCAAGGTGTGTGCCATAACTGTATCCAAGGGTCAGCACGAGGTGCTGGTACTTGTAGTTCCTAGGTATCACAACAGGGCAGGGGTGTCGGTTGTTTGCCCACTTTGAAAGGTTAAATAGTGCCTTTTTGTGCTATAAATCACCATATGGGTTTTTAGTTATGCACACATAATATATAGAGGAGGAAATATTTTTTGACTACCATTTAGTTTTTGGGTTTTAAATCTATAAATATAGCTGGTCAAAGGCAGATTATCAAGGGAAAAGTTGTATAAATTTGGATTTTTTTCACAACATAAATTTCTTAAATAAAAAAAAAAAGCCTTTAAAAAGTTGTTAGCTTCAGTAGTGTGAATGACTATTTTAAAAAAATATAAGAAATGTAAGAATTGAATAGACAGAGGTGAGGGCCTTGAGAATTCTATGGGAAATAAATTATGGAAAGTTGACTAAAAATGCAAGGAGAAATTGATATCAGTGAGTGTTTGTTACTGGTGGTGTTCTATTGGTGTTCATTTTGCTGGCTGTGGCTCTGCTCTATGTCATCACCATGTTTTCTACCTTGTCCTAGAGAGGGGCACTCCTACATGGAAAATTAGAAATCTCCATTAGGTAGATGAAAGTTTTCAGGTTTTGAGGTTGCATTCAGATTAAAGTAATTTTCATGCCAAAGTGATATAATAGGAGAAGCCATATATTTATTCCCTTTTAGTGCATCCTATTTTTGAAATAGGTAATTGAAGCAACGAACAAGAATTTTTTTAGTTTAATTATATGTATCATAATACTATAGATCATTGACTTTATTAAATAAATGATTGATATAAGATCAACATTTGAAGACTTTCCCTTTAAAATATCATAAGCAACATGGTTCTTCCTTTGTACGAAAGTTCTTTAATTTAGAAATTGTTAACATTTCTGTTTCATTTACATCTATCTCATTCTTTCTGTTTTAAGATTCTTTTTTAGTCTCCTAAATACTAACTGTTTACAACAAAAATAAATGTTCATGAAAGTGGTTGGAGGGCAAGCATAGGTATTAGAATCCCTCAGTTTATGGAGTTCACTTAAAATATTTAAAATTAGTTTTGTCCTTTGAAAAATAGGTATGCTATTGATAACATTTAATACCTTTGCGATACCAATAAATGTGAAGCTATTTTGATTTTACAGATTCTTTCAGTAGAATACTTATTTTAAATAAAAGTCTATTGCTTCAGTGTCTTTCTGAATCACTTTTACAAGTCAATAAATTATATTATATAAATCCGCTAAATGCATATTTAATACTTTACATGAGACTAAAACATTCCCCTCTGTTATATTTACATGAAGTTTTCAACTTTTTTTACAATAATATTTATATTAAATATTTTGATTACTAAAAATATATATCCTTATTATAATCTAGTCTGAGTTATTCTAACACATAGATTGACGCATACAAATGTGTATATGTTGGTGGGAGGCACATTTACTATATGAGGAACTTCATGATGGATCAAAAGGATAAACACATGAGTCAAGCAGCAATAATATATAGGATGGCAGTAAAATATATAAATTAGAATAAATAAACATTAATCTTATCTTTCTCCTTTTCAACATATTTGAAGTAGAAGAAAGAGAATATATATGTATTATTCAAACTAATAGTACATTACACTAAGTGATTTAAAATATCCATAGATGTGTAACACATCTTTCTGCAAAGCAGGTCAATCGTTCAGAAGCAGAACATTAATCTTATTTTTCTCTGACTAACTGTATGATAGCTAACATATAAAAATAAAGTTCCTTTATAAGGTAGAAATTATGTGATGTCTGCAGAAGGTCCTTGGATAACAGTGCATTTCACATGTTATAAAATGTTTTGGGGGACTGGAGTGATGGCTCAGAAGTTAAGAGCATTGTTTATTCTTCCAAAGGTCCTGAGTTCAATTCTCAGCAACCACATGGTGGGTCACAATAATCTACAATGTGATCTAATACCCTCTTCTGTCATGCAGGCAGAGCACTGTATACGTAATAGATAAATACATCTTTAAAAATGTTTTTGGTGTTAGTACCAGAACAATAATTGATGTTCCATTCATGTGAAACATACAATTTTTTTTTGTAATGTTCTGATGTTCCTTTGAAATGCTGCCATTTCTTTATGAAGGAATTAAGTAGTGTTGAATGGGTTTGTTTTTATTTTACTAAAATTTTCTCTATAAAATTTGGCACTGAATTTTATTTATTATACAATTAAAGTCATTTTGTTGGTTACTCTGAACTTCATTTATTCAACCACAAGGTATTATTGGTAAAATAGGAGAAACACCTCTGATAAAATCATTATATTCCTTCTCACTTTTATTATCCTTCAATCAATATAAAATTGCATGCATGTTGTATATTTTATAATGCATTTTATTGATACTATAAGCTAAAAAAAAACCAACCTCTAGTGGTTTAAAAGAGTGTAATGTGGATTGCTACCCTTGAGCCCAGGTATGGTACAGTTTTGTACAGTGCTCAAACTGAACTCATTTGTGCAATCAGTTTGCAGATCTCAAATGTAACTCTGACAATTTCTCAAATACCTCTTGTTCTTATATCTGGTCAGTCCAATTTTCTTGGATTTTATATTGCTTTAGACTCCTACTGGAAGGTTTCTATCTTCTGATTTGGGGTTAGTACTGTTGTTTACTTGTTTTTATGTTATGTCTTATTTTATGTATTTGCTACTCAGTATACCTTGACTTGTGCGTGGACTTCCCCATTGAGCAGCTCTCGTAGATTTAACCATAGTTATTATGTTGGTGGACAGTGGCGAGTTTTGCATCATGAAGCCATAGTACAAGGTAAAGTTATAAACTTCCTCAGGCATGAATTTTGGTACCCACATGTGTATGTTTGGGTCGGTATGATTTTAGAAAGTGGAACTGCTGTATCATAGAATATCCATAGAATTTCACGTATTTAGCCAAAGTGTTTTTCCAAAATCACATTTTACAGCTTTAGCAAAGGATATGAAGTTTGCAGTGTCTCCAAAGCTTTGACGAAATATTGGTTAGGTTTATATACTCTACTGGAGTTTACTAAAACTCAGTACTTCCATTTAAATTTCCAATGGGGCCATATTTTTCATGTTTTATTAGCTATAATTATAATTCTTAATTTTAAATTCTTTTTTACCTTTTTGAGAATTCTGTACAGTGTTCTTTGATCACATTCACTTTCCCCAAGTCTTTCTATATCCAGTTTCTTTCCTTCCTACTTGATTTTGTGTCCTTTTTCCCCCTAAAGATCAATTTTTATCACCCAAATATTCTTACATATATGGTCTTCTCCTAGAGTGCTGTGAGTTTATTATGGGCTATAGTCTTAGGCAAAACTGACCCTTCCTCTCCCACCTGCTAAGATTTGCCAATGGTCCATGGCTAGTGGCGACATTTCATGGCTACATCACCTCTCCATGCTAAGAAGAACTTGGCTGTAACATCTATCACCAATCAAGAAAATATATCAGATGTTTCTAACATGCCGGTCTGGTGAGGGCATTTTAACTGAAATCCCTTTTTCTAAAATAATTCTAGCTCATATCAAGTTAATATAAAAACTAGTCAATCCAGAAATACGAAACATTTACCATTGGTACATTTAGACACTTATGTGTGATGTTAACATAAATTATACTTTAATAGGTACTTCTCTCTGTGTGTGAGAACATCTTGATGATAAGATGTATGCATGGTTGATGGCTTTATATCGATAATTTTGTTGTTTTTCAAAATTTGCTGATTAGTTTCTAATGGTCATGCATTTTGCAAAGTACACAAATTCAGGTCATTTTTTGAATTTACATTTTATGTCTTCCTTGGAACCTTATCCATATTACTCTTTTCCAAATTTAATAATATAATTATAAATGATAAAAGTGAATATTATTCTCTATTATATTGAAAAATATTGTTATTTTTCATAGTTCTATCATGGCATACATTCAAAAACTTATATATTCTGAATTGTATACATATATACAGTGGGCAGTGATTGTTATAGAGTTGGCACTATTTTGTCCCTAAGAACAGTGAAGCTGTGAATATAAATTTGCATATTTATATAGAGAGGGCAGTATAAATACACCATAAAAAGTTCTGTTAAATATACAGCGCAGTATAAGATCATGAACCCTTATCCATTGTGAGAAACTAAAAATTATGCCCCTTGAGCAAAATTTGGCCACAGTTCCTACTCTAGACCCTGGCAACACGATTATGCTCTGTTTGTAGGAATTCTTGAAATTCCTGAGATTCCATTTACAAATTACATCATGTTTGATTTCCTGTGTCTGCCTTTTTTCATTTTGTACTTTATCGTCTAGATTCTTCCCTATTGCAATGGCCAAATTTACCACTTCATGGATGAGTAATTTTCTATTATCTACAGATATATCATATTATTCACTCATCGATCAATAATCACTTATTCCTACATATAGCTATTATGGAAAATGTTGCATTCAGCATGAGTAACAGATTTTTTTTCAAGTTCTAATTCGATTTCCTTCACTTTTATACTCAAAACTAAAAGTTCTGGGTTGTTCCATTTGGAACTTGGGAAAAGACTCCACCTTTTAAAGTGGATAACTTTGATACTATTATCAACAGAGCATTTTTTTTTCATTTACTCGAGATGCTTACCAACAATAGTCAGGTCATCTTTCTGAAAAGAGCCTCCAAAACACCTGTGGCATCTAAAGAGTCATATTAAAGCACATCAAAAACAAACAAATGAGAATATGACGAAACAACTGGGTATTCCTGAGATGCTTGGTTTCAAAAGAGAGACAGAAAGAGTCTGGATACAGATGGGAAGAGCTGCAGGGTATGAATTAGGAAGACCTAATTCTCTCAGAATATATTGTATGAAAAATATTATTTTCTGCAAAATTTAAATTAAAAAATGATAGAAAACAATCAAGCAACTAAACTGTGATTTGATTGCCAGCATGGCCATGATTTGTGTCTCCAGGATGATTCAGTCGTTGGCTGAACACTGTCTCATCAGACGGTGCATCTATTTGTGTTTTGCCTGGAAATGTGTCTTCTTTGGGCCTTGGTTTATGTTTCAATGAGATTATTTAGAGTTTTGTTTTGCATCTGGGTTGCATAAATATATTTGGTAGTTCAGATTCTGGTTTTGATTTTAAAAAGTTTTTAATCAAATATATGATTCACAAATACACTTACTCATTATATGGAGTGTCTTTTCGTTTCATTGCTATTTTTTTTTAGCACTTCAAACCTTTGTAGTCCTGTACAGTGGTTATTTATGTTTACTTTATTGGTTAAACTTATGTGAAAAAAAAACCTCACTGGCTCAACTAATGTCAGGGATGATTTGTTCTGTCCTTTCCTTAGGTGTTTCCTGGGCTGAAGGCATACTTTTATGTCTTTAAAAGTTGAGCAAGTGTTTGTATATTCCTTAAGAGATCTGATTTCAACATTTTGCATGTGGATATGTAATTTTTAGATTACTCATGGAACATATTTATACATTTCCTACATTCATTTTATATCTGAGACAGTTGTCTAAGATCTATGAATCCTAGTTGTTCCTATACTTTCTTTTTAGTTTCCTTCATAGGCATCTGTGTGATGCTATGCACATCAAGGAATTCATCAAATGCTAAAGACAAGAGGACACTTGACCTTGATTAAAATTTTTCCTCCAAAATAGCCATTTAATGGCTATTTTCTCATTGTAAATTACCCAGCCTCAGACATTGTGTTATTATCACAGAAAACCAGTAAGCATGGAGCATTATTTCTGTATTATTGAACCTATCCAACATATTTATAAAATAATTTATATATTTTTACTTCTAGAATGCCTGTTCCGGATCTACCCAATGGACAGGACATTCTTCACAGAATAGTGGAGAGTGGGGTCTGACTTTCACATGAACTCAGGTGCCCCATATTTGACCATGTGCCCTAGATGGGGAGCCTGGTGGCACTCAGAGGAAGGATAACACTTGATACCCTATGAACATACACAGGGGGAAGAGATCCCCCTCAATCACAGTCATAGGGAAAGGGTGTAAGGAGAAAATGGGAGGGAGGGAGGAATGGGAGGATACAAGGGATGGGATAACAATTGAGATGTAATATGAATAACTTAATAAAAAATAAAATAAAAATATGAAAAAGAAAAGAAAGACATAGTTCTCTAAATTAGATTTCTCTGTTAAAATTATTTCTTAAATTTTTAATTTTTACATATGTATATATTATTACACATATATACAATAAACTACCTACAGCAAGAAGAATCATGACACAACCAGGAATTATATAAATGTGACATTCTTAATGTTTTTGGTTATTTGTATTTGGAAGCCTTGAAGAAAACATCTTTCATAATTTGGTACATTTAAAATTCTGAATGTAAATCAATATCTATCATATCTCATCATTATCAACTTAAAACATCTATGTAAACCTAAAATATCTTAACCCCTAAACAACTAAGCTTAATTGTAAAACTAAACTATCTGGTCTTCAGCCCCATCAGAGACTTGATAAAGAATACAATAGAATACCTGAGGAGACAGGGAGTGCAGGTTGGCCTTTATTTGGGGCCTTGTTTTAAAATTGTTGCCCAACATTCTTAGCTCATTATTAAGCATTGAATGTGAATGTGATGATTCCTTCTTCACACTAAACATAGTGCTGGATACAGCTCATCCTAAAGGGTGCCCTAGACTTTTCCTCATTATCTAACTGTGTATAATTCAAAAACACTGCACTGTTTGCAAAGGAAACAGCTACTATGTTTAAGGGACAACACCCTTTTTACCTTTGTTTCCTGAGCACAACAGGACTGAGGTAGATTTTCTTCCTTCACTTTTGAAGTCCTCAACATAGCTCAGCTGTTGTTACACAGCATCAGATTTGAGCACATTTCCTATACAGGATGTGGGCAACTATAGAACCTGCCCTACCACTTGTGTGTGGACCACTCTGATCGACCTGTTCTAAACAAGAGTTTCAGCCAGGCTACTAATAGCAAAAAATTCAGCCGATACCTCCAATTGGCACATTCCCTGTAAAGGGGGTCAATGCTACCTATGTTTTCTTGTGCATCACAGAATGACTCTTAATTCATTTAATATTCATTTTTATGCAAATCTCTAAGGTTTTATAATCACAAGAAATGTATTCATCCAGCCTTCTGCAAATATGTGGTTATTATTCATTGGTCTAATACATTGTATCTATAATTGCACTAGAATATTTAAATATACATAGTAATGTAAAGAAGAATACAAATGTATTTATATAAGTTCAGATACTAAACATTTAATGATAATAATTCATTACACTTAATAAATGTAGAAGAGTATATGTAGTTATTTTGTGTAAATATGTGTATATATATTTTTAAAAAAGAAATTAAGATGTTTCATTTACAAGTTTCTAGAAAAGGGTTTACATAGGGTGTGATAAACACAAGCTATAACAGAACCTAATGAATTTCACCCCTCAATATTGACACCCTTGTAAAGCCTCTTTCTAAATGTGGGATAAATTGAATGGTTGACTTTTACTAAATATACTGTGGCAGGCAGATATGAAGTGTCACTTTTTAAGACCACTCATAAGACTAGGCTATTCTTCTCATGAGTCCTCTGTTGCTCTCTGTCTTACTGATTAAAGCAAGCTGTCAAGATGTGAAGCGCCCTTAGGAAATTCTCATGTGGCAAGGAAGCAATGTTGATGGCCAACAGCCAGAGAGAGGACCCGTGTCTTGCCAGCAGCTGTGTGAGTGAGAGGCATCATAGCTTGTTCCCCAAAAGGCTGGGATTTACTGCACCCAGGCCAATAGCTCTATTTCAGCTTCCCCAGAGATGGAGCCAGAGGACTTGCCTGATTCATAGTTAGGTGCCTTGACTCACAAAAAAAATAACCGAGTTACCGAACATTTTATTATTCAGCAACAGGCAACTGAGTCAGATCCTTATGTGACTCCAGGTCCCACTGTGTATTAGCTGCACTTCCTAGATTAAATAATAATACCTCTACCTCCTGGCTTTCCTTCTGTATACATTCATCATAAAAGAAAAAGAAACCAAACAAGTGGTCAGACCTTTTGAAAGAAAAAAACCCAACATTTGCATGTGTGTGATAAGTTGGCAAGTTTGAAAAGGGATCTTGGAGTTTAGAATAGCTTCTTTCTACTAAAACATGCAATAAAATTTATGTTCCTTAAGAGACAAGAAAAAAAAAAGACAAAGGAAATATTGCCAATCTGCAAATGAGATGGCTCATATATTTGTAATGCAAACCTGACTTTATGCACTGGAAATTACTCAGCTCAGAAAAATAATTTATTCTGGTTTTCCAAAATGTTGCTTTTGTGTTATTAGTGCTGTCATTGTTTATTTTGTGATACTATACCCACTCTCTCTTTCTTTGTGTGTGTGTGTGTGTGTGTGTGTGTGTGTATACATGTGTGCATGCATTGGTCTGTCTGTCTGACTGCCATCCAGGTTGTGTATCTATAAGAATTTTAGTGTATGACTTAAAGTGTGGGAAAGTCATACTATTAATTTGATCCCATGTGTATGAGCTTAAAATGAGATGTATTCCATAACTATTTTCCCTGAAAAAAATCAGATAATATTTTCTATAAACAGACAGCTTCACTTATTAACAAATAAGTGCTCATCCAAAGTACTCAATAATACCTTTTTTTAGGCTTAAATATTTCTGTCAGTCTTTTCTGATTTGTTTTCCTATTGGAATTAGTGTTTCAATGCATTCATGTAGGGCCCTCACTTTCATTCTGTCTAATTTAAACCTTCTTCCTATTGATTCCCAAGACCATTGGTCTTTCCTTCCATGATGATGCAGCTTCCCGTTTTATGCCACTGTAATTTTACGTTTCATTATTGTTTTGTTTTGTTTTCATACTGTTCTTTACCATTTATATCCTACAGACATTTCAGGGTTCACAATAGTATGACTGAATATGACTTTGAACTTGTGGTAATCGTCCTGCCTCAGCTTTTAAAGCACTAGGAACACAGACATAAACCACATTGTCTACTTCATTTTATCTTGAATGCAGCACCCATTCAGGATAAGATGCAGTAGGCAGGTGTGCTTCTGGCAGATGGCCCACCATTTTGCATGGCAGCAGTGGGTATACCTTGGGGAGACATGGATTCAGGGGCTCCATCTCCGGATTGCTTCTTGCTGCTGATGTGCGTTCCCATGATTGTCATTTCTGGGTTCTTCATATGTCTGGCATGGTGTGATTGGATGAGAGGAGACCCTCACCACTGATGGTCTAGTGTGATTGCTTCCTGCGGGTTAGCCCATTCTGTTGGAATTTCCTGCATATCAACATAAAGATGTAGTTTCATAAAATAGTTCCGTTTAAATGAACTGATGATTTTATAATTCCTCACAGTGATTTACTACAATTCCTAATTTAACTCAAGTACTTTTAAGAAGTTAAAAGCTAAGATAGTTGATAGAAGGTTTAAAGTTTGTATCAAAAGTATAATAAAGCCTCCACTGGTTAGAGAAAGAGTCCATTGAGCTTTCACGTGTTACAAAAATGTAAATTGCACTAGGAAGAAAAATAGGCTTGGGACAGATTTATGATCAAGAAAACATTCATTCTAGACTAGGTCCCGGAATGAGATCACAGGTCCTGGTATGCCCCATGATAAGAAAAGCCACTAACCATAAATGGGTCATTCTTTTATGACTATAGGAACAGAGAATGGGTGATTAGCTAAAATAAGACCTGATGGCCTCCGGCCTCTGGCGCCATTTCTACACCCAGCCAGACTTCATCCTGTTTGTGTAAGCTGGCCTTTGACAATGTAAAGGAAGTTTTTACTTATTTTTTAAGCTATGGAGATACTTCTTAAATTGGAAGTAGAAAGGCTGCAGTTGTTCCTATTCTAAAGGTAAATTTTAAAGTAATATGGATCACTTTGAAGAATGACACAGACTAGCAAGAATCCCAGAAGTTTAGAAGAAAAGGTTGTGTCAATGAATGCATTGCGCTACATTTAAAGGGTACTTATTCCTGGAAAATATTTTTAATATATTTTATTATTTTATTCCTATTACTTCTCAATTGTTATGCCATCCCTTGTATCCTCTCGTTCCTCCCTCGCTCCCATTTTCCCCTTACTCCCTTTCCCTATGACTGTGACTGAGGGGGAACCTCCTACCCCTGTATATGCTCATAGGGTATCAAGGCTCTTCTTGGTAGCCTGCTATCCTTCCTCTGAGTGCCACCAGGCCTCTCCCTCCAGGGGACGTTAAAGAACCAAGTTTGCAAAATTGGACCATGAAAATCCAAAATGAGCTATTCAAATCTGGAGGCTAGAGTGAAATGTGCATGCCTAGAGAACAGCAGGGCGACTCGTGAGTCTTAAAATAGCAACTAAGGAGTCTTAGTGGCTAGAGTGTATGCAGATCGGGAGAAGTCAGCTCAGAGACAAATAGTTAGCACTGACACACTGAGAAAGGTAGCTCCTCTAAGAGACCAAGAGAATAATAAATAGATAGCTCCCTGAGGGAGGAAGGGAGCAAGGAATGATGGATAGACAAAGACCTCGAAGTTTAGGATGTAAGAATCAATCTCTATATAGGAGAGAATAAAATTGATGGTCTCAGGATAAATAGGGTAACATCCCCATGTCTGTATGCAATGTGAGAATCTATAGACAAGGCAGCATCCTCGTATATGGTTCTACAGACTAACAAGTGCATGTAATTCAGGGATTCACCTTTCTACTCATCTCACTACAGGAAAACTTTTTAACCACCTCCAAGAGCCTGCTTACACATACATGACACTGTACGTGTAAACATACAGAGGTTTACAAAGATGCCACATAAAATTAGAAGAGTCGACTTTGGGGCCCCTATTTGTTCTTCGATGATCGTTATCTGTTAGGAATCATTCGACCTTAGGAGACAACACACATTTTTTTTTTATGACAGGTCTCCAAATATGTGAGCTCCTTCTTTGCAGCTCTTCCCTTTATCAGTGAAAATATCTCAGTGTTCATTAACTATTTATGTGACAAGGTTTGGGGAATCATCGTCATCATTTTAATTGCCTTCTTCCTAGAAGCCTTCAGCTGTCAGCGCCTTTAAAATATTCCAGGTGTGTCTTTCAAATGGCAATACACCTTGCATACAAAGGGTTGTTAATAACCTAATTAAGTGAAATAGAAATAATAAATGAAGTTGTTAAAAATAGGAAGAATTTTAGACTGGCCAATACAGGCATGAGCATTAACTCTTCTGCATACACATGCCTCATTTCTCTCTGTTGACACCAAACCCTGCTTTAGATTTGGCTCTCCCTTCTTAATTTTTATGTTATTTGTCAAGCAGTTATTGTACAAGTGCTGAGTGACCTTGTGAGATAGAATTTGTTCACATGAGCCACTTCTGCTTTGGGACTCTTTGGTTCCGTTTACGTAATAATTATAATAATAATAATAGTATCTGAGCTTAAATGATAGAATATAAAATGCTGAGATTAAAATTTAAGACTTCTTTTTGGTAGCTTTTAATGAGTGTACCAGGAAGACAATTGCATTTTGATGCTTGTGTGTCTTTCATATTTTGAAACATTTATTCTTTGTTACTTTCATGGAATCCATTTAAAAATGTTGTTCACTGTGTCTTTGCTATGTCATTGAAAACATCTACAATGTATTGCATGAATTCATTAGTCACAGTTTGAGACTGTATAGAGAATAATTACATTTATAGAATTGTACCATTACCTGATACATAGCTTCATATTTATGTGTAAGATTATAGTCAGATGTTGCATCAATACTTAGCTTAAATCTACATTATTTATGGTATTCATCTGGTAAATCACCAAGTTAATTATAAAAAGAAATATAACATTGAAAAAATTGGGGCTGGAGAGTTGGCTCAGTGGCTAAGAACACTGTCTGCTCTTCCAAAGGACCCAGGTTCAATTCCCAGCACCCACAGAGCAGCTTAAAACTATCTGTAATTCCAGTTCCTAGGGATCTGATACCCTCACACCAATGCACATAAAATAAATTAAATAAACTATTTTAATTTTTTAAAATTGAGAAAATTTACTAATTTTTTTTTCAAAAAAAATCATCATTTATTTTTGGGTTTTGTTCTGTTTTATTAAACTGTTTTCTAACTATAGTTTTAAAGAATCCTGCCAAGGGAATGGAAAGAAAAGCTACCTAAGTTTTTCTAGATATTCAGAGGAAAAAAATGGTTACATAAGGAACATTAGGTATTCTTTGGTTTAAGAATCAGACAAGCTTCCTTTATTTCTTAGTCATGTGATTTTTATATATTGAACACTTCTTTCTGCTTTGAACTAGTCTTTTTTTATTTTGTTAAAAAGATAATTTACTTTTTAGAGAGAGTGAGAGAGAGAGAGAGTGAGAGAGAGAGAGAGAGAGAGAGAGAGAGAGAGAGAGAGAGAGAGAGAGAAATGGTATGGAATTGAGTAGGTGAGAGGTAGGAATCTGGGAAGAGTTGGGGGAAATATAAGCAGAATTATCTCTGTTTTCCATTCAAAAGGGAGTTTAGCTACTGACAACAAATGGAATTTTCTTAAAACTTTCTTCTAAGCAATCATAGTTTCGGTCGTCTTCCTAAAATATATAAGGTATCTTTTCACTAGCCTTAATATCTCACAAAGATGTAAAGATTATGTGTACCCTGACTTTTCATTAGAGGTTATAAAACAATACAATACAAAAAGATAAAGAATTATAACACTTTACCACGTGCTTTTATTGTCTTTTTGTTTGCTTTTTACTTGTTTTTCTATCACACTGAGCTTGTGTAGGGCCGTTATTGGACAGTATGTGATATGCTTTGAATACCTTCCTTCCTGTTCTCTGAGCTTCCTTCCTTTCATTCCTGTTCCTTTTAATC
Source organism: Acomys minous (assembly GCF_964271855.1). Lineage (NCBI taxonomy): Eukaryota > Metazoa > Chordata > Mammalia > Rodentia > Muridae > Acomys > Acomys minous. The sequence goes on along the minus strand of NC_140497.1, from coordinate 38,516,105 downwards.
CTCTTTTTGCCTTAGACATTTTTTCTTGTATATTAATATCACCTGCACATATATGGACTCCAGGCTATCCTGGAACTCCGACTCCTTCTTCCTCTACGTTTGGAGTGTGGAGATGACAGGCACACATCGCCACATCCAGCAAATGTTTGATATCGCAGAAGTGGAGTAAGAAAGCCATTTTGTTTTAGGAGGGCCTCCTCACTGCTTAACAGACCTCAGGGAGGAGGCCAGCGTGATGCAGTTTTGAGCTCGGTTCTACATGGAATGGTACAGCTTCTATGGATTATTTTCCTGCTGTGACGAGATAATTAGTAAGACACTTGGTATTTAGGTGAATTTTCATTAGGAAAGCAGTAGAATTAAATAGAAATGGCAAAAGTGGCGCTTAGTTCTCCTCCTCTTTAATGTGTTGATTTCTTCTTCACACAACTCTTCGAGCAGGAGCCCAGCGTGTGTTCTCACATAATTTAACCTTTATTCCTTATAATTAATTCTAAACATACATTGAAATCGAAGCTACCTATCTCTTGTAAGTGTATTTCTAACCATTAAAAATGAGCATGATCAGGTTTAGTACAACTCCAAAGGAGTCCTGTTGTCATTTGTTCATTCATTGTTTTCTGCAGAGAAAACAACCCCACGGGATAAAGCACAAACCTCCTTCTCATTCAGAGGTCATATTTTAACTGTGATGCAAACATGCTCTTTTATTGAAAGTTTTCTTTTAATGATGAATTTGCTTAATCCAATAGTCATACTATGTCAAGCAGGGGATGGAAAAGGTAGTTTAGCATTTATTGTCAATACTAATTCAAAATAAGCGTATAGTAAGGATAGAAGATAACTTATGAATAGGAAATAATGAAAGATGAACCTGATGCACCATTAAGGCATGTTAATGGGGTGAGGGGAGGAATTAGCAAAAACTAGCACCACACACCACAAAAGGGCACCTAATATATTATCACATTAATATGGATAGCTAAGTGAATCAATACGCTTTGTAAAGCAGTATTAGTGATGAAGGCTGTCCCCAGAAGATGATTTCACGATCAGAAGAGCTTAAAATGCATGATCTTTTGAGAAGAGGAAATATTCTATGAGATTTAGAGGATAATCAAGGACCATGTCCAAGGCAAGAGGAAACATGTAAAAGAGAAAAAGAGCCCATAGATTTGCTCCAGATGCAAAAGTGGCATTAATGGTGTTACGTACCCTAAGAGACTATAGCTACACTGTATCCTCTTTTGAATGGTACCGACTTTTGCTAATGTCATTTCAGATTAGTTTTTGTGTGTTGTAGGCCACTGAAGGCTAGAATATAACATGCCTTTGACCTGCTTGTCACTTTTTTTCTTTAAAATATCCCCCTTTCATATACCAGTAACTAAATATATATATATATATATATATATATATATATGATATCAGACTTATCACCAAAACACACAGATGACAGACAACATATGTTATCTTTTACTTAACAGAAACTGAAAGATACTGTATTATTGTAAGTTGTACATATTTTAGAATTCACCCTTCCACATTTTCTGACACTTTAAATAACATAAAATTATAAACTATTTATGACTCGAACCCTTTAATACCACATTGGAGTTAGAAAATCTGTATTTTTGTATTTTTTATATGTCCCATATAATACGGCTCTTTGAATATATATTTAACACAGAGTATAGTAAAATAGAAATGTTAATGTATCTGAATCATTTATCTTAACAGATTCTATCCAGAAACCAGTAAATTCTTTGCAGAGATAAAACGCATAGAACCTTGTTGTACATTATTAGTATTATAATAATAGGAACAAAAGAACTTGGGTACTGGTGACTATTTTTATGCTAATTTGAGAAAAGGCATTGTTTGCACAGTGAACATAAGGTAGCAATCAAGGTGCCCTTTATTCTGTCATCATGATGGACATGTTGACTCTCTAATCAGGTTTGGATTAGATAGTGGTACAAAATCACGGATGCCTTTGAAATAGTTTGCCTTCTGTAGGTAAAAATCTAGTTTACTGAACAAATATATTCCTGATTAGATGTGGCTGTAGTTCCCCAAAGAGGAAGAGAACTTAACTATTTTTAAAATGCACAACCATTTAAAATGATTTTATCCTCTAAAATAATTTTATAAGAAATAAATGAGCCCCTGAGAGATGGTTCAGTGTATAAAATACATAGTGCAGAAAGATGGAAGCTTGAGTTTCTTTAAGTGTTTCTCACTCGTTTGAGTTTCTTCTTTTGAGAATTCTGTGTTCAGATCTGCAACCCATTTTTTCAGTTGGACTTTTTGTTTTCTTGCTATCTAGTTTTATTAGTTCTTTATATATTTTGTATATTAGCTTGCTATTGGATGTAAGCTGGTAAAACGCCTTTTCCATTCTTTATTCTGTTGCTTTGTCCAAATGAGGGTGCTGTCTGCCAAGTAGATGCTTTTCAGTTTCTATGAGGTCCCCTAATTAATTGCTGGTCTTAGAGTCTGTGCTAATGGTGAGATTGAGTTCGAGGCTATTTTCAATGTTCTCTTCTATCATCTTCCGTATACCTGGTTTTATGCAGGGTCTTTAATCAAGGTGAAGTTGAGTTTTCTTCAGGGTAATAAGTATGGTTCTATTTGGGTTCTTCTACATGCAGTCAATGAGTTTAATCAGCACCATTTGTTGAAGATGCTATTTTTTTTCCAGTGTACGTTTCTGGATTTCTTATCAAAAATCACATGACTGGAGATGTGTGTATTTATGTCTGGGTCTTTAATTTCATTCTATTTATCAATATGCTTGTTTTTATACCAATACCAGGCTTTGTTTTACTACAATACCTCCATAGTATTACTTAAAATTGGGGATGTGATACTTCCATCTCTTTTTTTTTTGAAACTCAGGAGACCATTCCAGGTTTTTTATCTAATATATTTATAAAAATTTTCTTAGGAAGATGGTCTGGTGGGAACAAAGGAAAGTTCATGGGGAATGAGCTGGTAATGAAAAAAGATATTTCTCTAAAATTATATAGATGCCTGTCTTGTTTATATCTATAGTTGTGAATGATATCCTGACCAGACAGCTTATAGAAGGAGTTTATTAGGGGATTAGAGTTTCAGAGTCCATGTTTCTCATGGTGGCTAACATGGCATTAGGCAGACAGCCGTGATGCTGGAGCAGTAGCTAATAGCTTACACTTTGATGCATAAATACAAGTTAGACAGGGAGATCCAACTGAGAATCAAACAAGCTTTGGAAATCTCAAAGCCTGATCCCAGTGACACACACACACTTCCCCAATAAGGCCATATGTCCCTCTCCTTTCCAATTGGGAATCAAAATTCAAACATATGAGATTAGGGTAGCCATTCTCATTCAAACTTCCACAGTGCTTAAACAAATAAAAGCTTTAAGGCTTAGAGTCTCTGTCTCTCTGTCTCTGTCTCTGTCTCTCTGTGTCTCTGTGTCTCTGTCTCTTGCTCTGTCTCTGTCTCTGTCTCTGTCTCTGTCTGTCTTTCTGTCTCTCTCTCTCTCTCTCTCTCTCTCTCTCTCTCTATATATATATATATATATATATATATATATATATATATATATATCAGGAAACTATGGAGTGACTTGAATCATTTTTGCATACTATAATGTAAAGTGAGAGAGAATAAATTAACTCAGAAATATAGCATTCATAACATCATGTATCATGAGAAAAAGAGACGTTTGCTCAGTGTATTAAGGGAGTTTTGTTCTCCCTACAGAAGGACTGGATCCCAATACCTGTTAGGAGGAGTAAGGTTAATCTTCACCAAGAAAGTGAGCATTAAGCTTGAAAGATTTGGGTTTCTCACAAAAATCCAGTACACAACTTAGAGAATTGAACAGATATTAGCATTTTTGCTACTAAGGACTTTGATGGTAAAGTTGGCATTATCTAAGAGATGAAAATGAAGACATTCTACTCAGTCGCAGGACTGAATTTACTAGAAACAAATATTATAGCAAGGGGAAGACTATTCCAGAGTGGCTGACATGGAATTTGCAGGATAGTTTTGTTTCCTGTTGCCCCAGGCCTGCAAAGTTCACGGTGCATTTAAAGTGAAGTTCAATACTGTCACTGCACATTAGGAAATGTGCAAACTAAGGTGTGCATTTGCAAGGGAGATGCCTTTCTTGCACTTTGCTATCTTATTAAAGTAATATCATTAAAGTGGCCTGCTCACAATTAAAACTGTATTTTCATTAGTCTGATCTGTGGACTGTGACTTTGTGTATTCTGTCATGTGTTCCAGGGGGCACTACCTCCTAAAGGTCATGCCAATAACAGCATGAGCAAAACAAATTAAAGGATATTCTACTGTTACTGTCCAAAACATAGATGCTTTGTCATTGGGTATAAATTTAAAGGCTGCAAAGTAGCCATGCCATGAATTATTATAGATAGAATATGTGTTAAAATGGGGAGATCCCGTCTCTTATAAACAAACAAAAGTAAAGCTAATGACCAGTATAAAATCACAAATACAGTTAGCAGTGATGTTCTTCATTCTGAATTATTACTGTTATACCAATGCACTTTTAACATATCATGAACATTAAATAGATATAAATTTGGTATATATTTGAAGATTATATGAGGACAAGGTTTGATGACAACGGTAGCATTGGGTCAAGAAGAAAAATGCCCATATATTATATGCTGACTTTGTGCTTTGAATTCACAGAAAATGCTTGCAGGGTACAGAATTCCTGCTTGATTTGTTTCCAGTCTAATAAAGAGATGACATATGTAGCATGTCATTTATAAATACTACAAAGCAGGATCTAATAAATACTCTAAAGGAGCTCGCTGATCAGGTATTGCAATGATTCATGGATAAGTGAATGTAGACAGGGCTTGGGGACAGAGTGACTTCGGTGATGTATGCTCTTTTTTAGGTAACCGTATACTAATGATAATGTGAGCAATACCTTTAATATTACTACCTCACCAAGCTTCAAGTGGATGGAATAGTTTCTTTGGTCTGTTGTTGATACCATGTGGGTTGAACAAACATTTGTTCACTTCTCCCAGGAGAAGGTTAAGCAGCAATCTTCCTTCTTTTGTCACCAGATAATACTTGCTTTTACAGGGTTGGCAGAGGAAGCCTAGGGCTGTTTGATCAGACAGCCTGTAGTTCTCACTGACTTGGACTCAGGCTTGTCCCCACTGTGTTGCTTTGGCATTCCATTCCCATGGTGGATCTTCTCTCCCACCTTTCAGAACCAGCCTTTTCAGTTATCTTGTGTTTCATCACTCTGGGAACAAAGCATAAAGCTTCAAAATGGAAGGGAACCAACAACCACAGGGCTTGCTAATCCTCTCTTTTAAAATACTTTACCTCTAGGTAAAGAATGAGTATAGGGCAGGCAGGAATGTGATCAAGTTCCTTCTGTACTTTCAGGGTTTTCCAACCAACATGAGTTTACTGCATTATGACTGATCACTTAGTGGGTTTTTTCCTCCCTTATCACTTCTTCTTCTTCTTCTTCTTCTTCTTCTTCTTCTTCTTCTTCTTCTTCTTCTTCTTCTTCTTCTTCTTCTTCTTCTTCTTCATTATCTTCATTATCATTATTTTAATTTTTCAGTACAGCGTTTCTCTGTGTAACAGCCCTGCAGGAACTTGCCTGCAGACCAGGCTGACTCTAACTCAGAGAGATTCTCCTATCTCTGGTTCCTGAATTCTGGAATCACAGGCATGTACCAGCACACACTTTTCTTTTAATCTCTTGAGTGAGAAATGTAGGGTTTCTTCTGCCTTTAATGCTTGAGCAGTATAAATGTAAAATATCTTTGGTAGGCTCTCATGATTGCACACATCTTCCACAGTGTTTTGGGAAGTGCTGTTTTTAACAGAATCACAGACTTCCCATTTTACCAGGAGCTAGATTCTGGAGTAAAAGCATACTAGCTGAGAGAGGCAGAGGAGTCATCCAGCTGACCTTCCTACTCAGCTGATGTCCTGGAAGGAGAAAGCCCTTCTTCTCCAAGCTATCTTAAAAACCTTTCAAACGGAATGCTCCCCTTTCTAATTCCTATGTATCTCTCTATCCATCCTTTAGACTTCCTCTCAGTCTTTATGATTTTTTTCCTATGTTTATTCCCTGTCATCTGTTTTTTTTTTCACCACATCTTGACCTATGGTTTACTTTTTACAGAAAGCTCTTTGGTAAAAGCCACAATACAACTAAGTTTTTCCAGTACACAATCTCAGAGTTTGCAGTGTGATCGAATATCTGGCAACAGGAAAGGTTCCAACCCTTAGGAGGTGGAACTTTAATCAAATGGGTTTCCTGAAGACAGATCTTGAGATTTTATAGTATGGTCTTTGCCCTGTTGTCTCTGTACTTCCTGGGAACAGATGAAATGTGACCCATTGACCTCCCAACTCTTGTCACCATCTGTCTTAGTTAGGGTTTCTTTTGCTGTGAAGAGACACTGTGATCTTGGCAACGCTCTTATAAAGAGAAACATTTAATTGGGGCTTGTATACACTTTCAGAGGTTTAGTCCATTATGATCATGGTGTCACAGAGGCAGATATGGTGTTGGAGGAGCTGAGAGTTGTAAAAATTGATCCACAAGCTGCAGGAAAAGGCTGTTACACTAGGCCTAGCTTGGGCATCTGAGACCACAAAGCTGCCCTCACAGTGGTACACATCCACCAACAAGGCCACACCCACTCCAATAAGGCCACACCTCCTAATAGTGCCAGTCCCTATGGGCCAAACATTCAAACACATGGGTCTGTGGGAGGCTGAACTTATTAAAACCACCACACTGTCCTTCTCAGTCATAAAGTTATAATCCCTTTTAGTGTGAGCAGAATAAACCCTCTCCTAAGTTAATTATTTTCACTGAGATAAGTATTCAGTACAATACCTCTGGTATTATTATTATTATTATTATTATTATTATTATTATTATTATTATTATTATTTTATTGCTGAGACCAAATACCTAACCCAAAGTATGTTAGAGGAAACATTTTTGTCTTAGTTCACAGTTTCATGGCAGAAGAGCAATGTTGCTTTTAATACATGAGCAAAGCACGCAGGACCTGCTCTGAGATGCTCTGACTTATGTATAATATCACATTTGAGGATGTGCCCAGTCTTAAGCTACCTCACTTTTAGTATAAGTCCCAAGAAATAATAACTCTTTGTCTTCTTTTCATAAGTAAACTACTGCCATGTGTCAATATGCCAGGATAAATACATTGAGAATATGTGTGTGCAAATGAATAGTGTCACTGGAGAATAAATCAAATCATATCAGAAACACCAGACATAAACTTATCAGTCATATGAGCTATAACCACCTGGGACTATGAAAGCACCATCTCAAGACTGATGTGCTTTCGGCATACTCAGAGTCCTGACGACTCAAACCTCCGTGAAAACTGACTCAAGAAAAGATTCCTGTTTCTGTCCTGAAGCTGTATCTCCTGCCCCTGGCACTCAACCCCCCTCCAACTGACCCTCAAACAACCTGCTATTCACACTTTCATTTGACATTTCTGCTTCTGAATAGCAACTACTGTTATTGACTGCTGTTACTGAGTTACAGATTTTTCACTGAACATGTGTCAGCTCCTGGTACATGTATGTATGCATGCATGTATGTATACATGTAATGTATGCATGCATGAATGTGTACATGCAAGTATGTGTGTATGTATGGTGCACGTATGTATACACATATGTATGTTATCATATGAAATGCAAAATGCAACCTGAAGCTTAATATTGCTAATTAGAAATAGAATAAAAGCAGCAGTGAGTGTCAAAGGCCAACTCTCAGGTGAAATACCAATGAAACTTGTAACACAGGAGTTCATGTCAATTCAGTGAAGTTTGATGCTGCAGAAAGACACAACCATATCTGTCTGTGTTTCAAGCATCACATATTCACAACAATTTAGAGTCTGGTAGCTGGACACATTGTGGTAGAAATAAAGAAACAGAAATACATTGAGGAAGGAACTAGAGCCACCATAACCCATAAACCCATCCTCAGTAACTTTTCACACAGGTCTCACTTCTTAAAGCTTTTATCAACTTTGTAAAATAGCAGTAACACCTATGAACCAACTGCTTCATATGAGCCTGTGGGGGACATTGTACATTTACACAGTAACAACCTCTAACAGTGTAACTGAATGTGAATATCTTTTAACGGTAGACATATAAGTGTGACATTTGCCCCTTATGTGTTAAGTGCATGGGGTACTATATATTATTGGTTTTTTTTTTCACCAACTGGGCAACACTATTTACTATTCCTACTTGCAGCTCTTCCATAACATCTTCTACTGAGCACTTTGAATAGGTAGACGCCATGGTAAATTAGATTTGACCATGTGTATTCATATTTCTGAAGTATGTGTCTTACTGCGGTGATTGTGACTACCTGCTATACGAGGCCATAATTCTTGCCAATACCATGCGGTGATTAGTAGGCGTTCTCATAGGTATTCATTTGCCAACTATTCAACAATGTCTACTTTGCTCTAACTTCTGTGCTCAGTTATGTGTTTAGGAGTAAAATACAAAATAAAGCAAGGTCTTGTTTTACGAAATTACACCCTGAAAGGAAATTGACAACAAATAGTAATTATAGCGTGGTTGCCACTAATAATAAGTAGCAACGAGATAAAGAGCCTAAGGCATGATGAATGGGAAGCAGAACGCAGTGGCAGAAATATGTGGTGAGAGTAGGCATGAGGACACCGAGTTCTCCATCCATGTTTCCTATAAACATTGCAAAGCATAACTTATTAGTACAACACCAGTAGATGTTGCACTTATGGCTTAGTCTTTATTCCAAGAGCATATTCCATGTGGCATATGTATTTTCTTTTTTAATTTATTTATTCCCTTTACATCCTGATTGTAGCAACCTCTTTCTTCTCTTCCCAGTCCCTTTTACTTCTCCTCCTCGTCCCTCCATTCCACCTTCTCCCCCCTCTAGCCCAATACAAGTTGTATTACGTATAAAAATAAGTATTTGCATATGAGAGTCAACAGCTGGTGTACAGAAATATGGATTGTTATAGACTAAAGACACACACACATACACACACATGTGCATACTAAGATGTTGCTTTAGGGAAATTTTACTCTCCTGCATAACTAATTAGAAAGCTTCATGCTTCATAGACATCATGAATCAACTCCCCTATTGGTCATTTTTTCTGCTTGATCATATCTGGCAACAAACTAAGTAAATAAAGAATTCCTACAATTAGATTTTTTTCATTTAACTTACTCTTGGTTTAGTGTTATATAGAGGACCTACGAAGTCTAAATTACAACCAATATACTCATCAACCAACCTGTTACTATTAAGTAGAGACAGTGCAAGAATGCTGATTATCAATTTAGCTATGGACAGTGACTATGGGTTATTGCACTCTTATGCTGGCTAAATGAGTAGATATGTAAATGACAGCTGTTTTTTTTTTTCATTCAATGATTAAAATTCTATTTACTATGGTTTTACTCATTTTTTTTCCACTAAGGACTAAAGCATTTGTTAAGCACGCAGAAGAAACAAAGTCTTGACAAACATCGAGCCTCAGGTTCAGTATAGTCACTGCAATTCATTTGGACATTATTTGTATTAAAAGGGGGGAGGGAGTGAATAACACTTCATGGCAATAAGGTGGATGCAATGATTTAGAGAGTTATTAATCTGAATGGGTGGTGCTGTGTTATTGATTCAAAGATGTTGCTAAGCATGTGCAGTTGACACTGGCATTGTTGCTACGTCTAATTTTATGGTCACATGTGATCACTGTGAATCCAATTGAGGCTCAAGCTATTGAGGGTTAGTCAAATTTTACAACACTGACATGAAGTTATTGAGGGATGTTTATGGCTTTTCTCTAAAAATCTAACTAACAATTCATAAAGCTTTTGTATTACTAGAAATAAGATATATTAAACACATGGGGTTAAAGTATCTGGCAACATATTCTGGGCCCCTAAATAAGGCAGTAACTGAATATATATTGGAAAAACAGGAAACATTCATAAAAGTACCTAATATCATTTGACTTACTTGAATTAAAATAATTCTAACACTTTAATAGAAAGGCAACTGCCTCAAAGGAATACATACACATACATGTATTTGTGTATGTGTCTTAAATTGATGCCTTAATACAAGTAGTATTGTGTGTTTTATGAATATTTTAAGAAAATAGCAAAGCAAACAATTGATAACGTAGCTATGTCCTCAAAATACATTTCTAAGTCTTTAGCTTTCAGAGTAGCCTTTCCTGCTACATTTTCATATGTCACAGAATGAGATATTAACACACACTTCATAGATTACCGTGTGTTTGTGTGTATTTGTGTGTGTGTGTGTGTGTGTGTGTGTGTGTGTGTGTGCGCACGCGCGCGCGCGCGCGTGCGTGCCGGTGCACTTACGTGTGCATGCACCAGTGTGTATATGGAATTAGAGACCATAGGGAAATGGCGGGGTCGCCCTCTCATTCCCCACATTATGACTTTGAAAATGGGTCTCTGAGTGCAGCTGAATTTTACCAGATTGGCAAGACTATTTAGCCAGGCATCTCTAACAATCCTCCACTTTCTGCTTCCTCGTCGCTATAGAAGCTATATGCTTTAAAGCTAGTCGCAGTAGGTAGAGATTGGAAGCAGTATCCTCAGAGACTACATTTTATTTTTATTAACACTCGCATATTCTGGCAGCTGTGTGTGGTCATCATCCCCAGTCTTAGATCTAGAGCATGCAGAATTCTTTAACGAAGCGCTAAAGTTTTTTTTTTCTTCTTCTTCTTCTTCCCTGCTGACTTCTCACATCTGAAGTTCCCGACTTTTGCAAGCTTCAGCCACTGTGCTTCTTCATGTTCTTGTGCGTATTGTCCCCCACGGAGCGGCATGCCTGGTGTGCTCTTTCCCATGTCATAGTGCCCCTGGGACTAGGTCCCAAGATAGCAAACCCATTAGTTCAACAACTGGAGAAAAAAACTGTCCACATATCAACTTCGCTATTCTCCAATAGGACAAGTCTCCTCCTCCAACCGCTGCAAAACCAAGTTCAGTGTTCGACAAAGGCCTCAGGAAGACTGACTCTGTAAGAAGCTTCACCTTGCCTCTTCGGTTGGTTTTCCTGACACTCCTATAAGCAGGGCTGCTTCAATTTTTGTTTTCACACATTAGAAACATCCCTTCAATGAGCATAACCCAAGCAACATTTCCCACTTGCACAATGATTTTTAAATGGTTCGTTATCTTTGAGACTAATATTCTAATTAAGATTTCTTAAAATTTTAAACTATATACAAGTCCATTAGTTTATTTATTTCAGTAAACCACATAAAACACGAAGTAGAAAGAAATCGAACCCCTTTTTATTAGCATAAGTTTCGCATCTGTTCATACAAGGTTGAGTTTTAAACCATATTTTATATATTTAAGGACAAGACTGCTATGGGTACAATAATATAAATACTATCTTGGAGGATATCTGGTATGTTTTATTCATAGCAATTACCTGATTGTGCTGAGGAAAATTGTTTAGTGAAATAATCTACATGGAAATATAATTCTTTCAAAATTATTTAAAGTAAGATGTGGAACATTCTTCTACTGAGTAATTCAGTATTTCTGACCATTCATTTCCTCTTAAAAATCCAGGAATAACTTAGGAAATCTCAAGCCCCTGACATCTCTCATCACAGGGCCACAGTGTGCATATTCTGTGACACCTGGAATTCTGGTAGGGTTTTATTTGGTGTTTCAGGATATTTCTCGAATTTCCTTGTCTGCTTTGTTTTCAGCAAGATCTCACTATGTAATAGTCAGATATTACATAGCTGGTCTGGAGCTTGCTGTGTAGATCAGGATGGCCTGAAACTCACAGAGATCCACCTGTCTCTGCTTGCCGGGTGCTGGGAATAAAGAGAATGTCATCAAGTCCTTCCCCCTTCTCTTCCTAAAATGTTTTTTTTTTGTCCTCTTTGTTCAACGAGCCACAGCAAAGCCCACTTCCAATGAGGGTGTTGCAACAGATTCGTCTCCTTTCCAACACTGACAGCCCTGAGCACTGCTGAGCCTTCAACCATTTCTCACACGCGTCTTACATCCCTTCAAACCGTGCACAGCAAATGAACGCCATCTGCATTTGGTACACATTACAGAAGATCAAAACCAGGAGGGTGACTTCATTTTCAAACAGAATATGTCCAGACACTGTCTGGGAAGTGTTATTAGAATGGAGTCAGAGCTAAATTGGGAATCTTGTTCTTTTTGCATTTCTATTGAATTATGCCTGGGCTCTGAACAATACGACCCAATCTTTATATGGCAGGAAGAGTGTTTTTCTATTATCATTCTCTTCCAGAAATGTCTGGCCAGAGTGATGTGCCACTTCTGGCTCAATAGCTCTGAATGGGGCCAAATACATAAAATTACTTAAAAACATTATGAGATTAGGTTTGGCTTTAACAGATATCTTAATCATGTGAATCTGAGGTGTGAACTTCATAAAAGATGCTGTGTTGCAGTGTTGCGTTGCAGTGTCAAATGTTGGACAGATTTGATAGAATCTTCCATAAACGCATTTCCTCACTTCTGCAGAGGGAAAATTGAGAGAATGTCTCCATAATTTTAGGCTGTAGGCAGGCAAGAGGATAGGGCATTTTCTTAATTAGTGAATGGTACGGAAGAGCTCAGCCCATCTATTGTGGTTGGTGCCATCCGGGAGACAGTGCAAGCCAGAAAGCATCAATCCTCCAGAGATTTGGCATCAGTTCCTGCCTCCAGGTTCCCTGGTAGTTTGGGTTCCAACCTTAGCTTTCCTCAATGCACTATGATTTAGGATGCGTAAACTAAATAAATCCCATCCTCTGCAAGTTGCTTTTGGCCGTGGTGTTTCATCACAGCCCTGTTAACCTTACCTAAGACAATTGGTGAGGACCTAGCCATATCTCTCTACGTGGAGTCGGGAAAGTGTTTGTTTCTATTTAGGTGCATTATTTCCTCAAATTAATTCAGTAGTTTTTACTAACTATAAAGAAGGTAAGAATGACTTTTTAGGCAGCTCACTAAGGGCAAACTTTATTGATCAGCTCAGTTTTATGTTGTAAGGGTGCCAGATAACATAGTTTATCAAAAATTAAAGAATAGATTTCTAGTCTTTTTCCATTAATCTTCTGACCCCTCTTTCATTAACCTTTATTTTTTTATTTATTGCCTCTGAATACATAGTATAGATATTAAGGTGAATTTGGAAATGTAATAGCAATAGACTGTTTCTATTCATCATATCAATAATTACAAAAATCCTACTTATTACTAGATTTTATTGCATCTAAATTTTCAAAATTTAATATGTCATTTCAGACAGTGTCTGTTTCTATTTGCTACAGGCCACGTATGTTTGTCCTGCTTTTAAAATCTAAGTATACTTTTAAAAACTTTATAGAAATTTTGACGACATATACTTTTATCTCAACATTTTCTGCAAATATTATTTAGTGTTTCAAGTATATGAACCTCAGCCTTAGCTAATTTCACTGTAAAAATAGAAATTATACTTTAGATCTTGATGGGATTAGTAATGAAATTATTCTTAATTTGAAACAGAAGTGAGAAAAAAATCTTCCCTTTCAAGAACAGGATAGATTTTTGGGTTTTGTTTTGTTTTGTTTTGTTTTGTTTTGTTTTTTCTTTGTTGTTGACTCTAGTTTTTCCAAACTCCACTACATGACACTGGTGGGCTTTGAACTTGCAAATATTTTGCCTCAGCCCCCAGTTATAGGTTTTGAGCCATAGCTCCAGGCTCCATCATTTTCTATCTGTTTATTAATATTCTTGTTCTTATTATTGGCTTTTTTGTTTTTATGAATGCTTTTGCTTAAATGTATATTATCCACAAGCTGTACACATGCAGAGGTCAGAATTGTTGAAGATGGATTTAAATTCTCCTGTGGGATTGGAGAATCGGCCCCTGGGACCTTAGAACAGCAACAAGTGCTCTTTTGTTCTTTTTTCTTTTATTAAAATTAGATGGGTTTCTCCCTCACATAATATATTTTTATTATGATTTCCTTTCCCTCTACTATTCCCAATTCCTCCCCACCTACTCTCCCATTCAGAAACATTTTCTCTCTCTCTCTCTCTCTCTCTCTCTCTCTCTCTCTCTCTCTCTCTCTCTCATCAGAAAACAAAGAGGTTTCTACTTTATAATAGTAAAATAAATTGTATTAATATTAAAAAAAAAAACCCTAAGACATAGGAATCAGACAGACCAAACCAAAGAGAAACAGCCAAAGAGAAACTCCAAAATTCAGACATCCATTTGCTAGTACACTCAGAAATCCCATAAAAACACTAAACCAGAAGTGATAATTATTCACAGCGGATCTGGTGCAGGTCTGTGCAGGCCCTGCACATGTTGCCTCGGGCTCTGAGAGTTTGTATGAGCTTGAACATTTTGATTTAGCGTGTGTGTGTGTGTGTGTGTGTGTGTGTGTGTATTTCTTCCATCTCCTCTGGCTCTTATACTCTTTCTGCCTCTCCATCCACAAGTGCTTCTAACAATAAAGGCATTTTTATCATTCCATCATTCTCTTTGTCAAATATATCTCTTGTGGTAAATTTGTGTGTGTGTGTGTGTGTGTGTGTGTGTGTGTGTGTGTGTGTGTGTTTCTTCCATCTCCTCTGGCTTTTATACTCTTTCTGCCTCTCCATACACAAGTGCTTATAACAATAAAGGCATTTTTATCATTCCATCATTCTCTTTGTCAAATATATCTCTTTGGTAAATTTGTGTGTGTGTGTGTGTGTGTGTGTGTGTGTGTGTGTGTGTGTGTGTGTGTTGTGTGTGTGTGTGTTAACTTCGTAGTTTTGATTAATATTCTCAGTAGCCAAATATTATTTTCCTAAGCTAGTTATTATTTGCATAGGAGAAAAGTATGAATTTAGGTTATTTTAGCTTATACCTATCACATTATAAAGTTAAAACAAAACAAACAATAATAAAACTGCAGAAGATTTTGTCCTCACAGTGTTTCAATTAAGTTGTCTGGAACCTGTAAAAAGGTAATGATATTTTTGAAAACTCTAAGATCCATCCTTTTCTTTGTTTTTAAATTTTTCATTTATTTATTTATTTTTATTTTATGTGTATGAGTGTTTTAGCTGCATATATGTCTATGCACTGTATGTATGCCTGGTGCCCACAAAGATCAGAAGAGGACCTTGGACCCTCTGGAACTGCAATTTGGAAGTTTGTGAGTTACCACGTGGGTGCTGGGAGTCCAACCCTGGTTCCCTGCAAGAACAAATGCTCTTAACTGCTGAGTCATCTCTTAACTGCTGAGTCATCTCTCCAGCCCTTTGGGTGTTTCTTCCATCATTGGGTTAAGAAGAATTTTGGTTACAATGCAGAAGATTATACCATACCTATATAACTTTCATTTTTGAATGTATACTCAGAAGATTACATTTCAGGTAAATTCCTTTTTAAATTTGAAATACATCATTAAACTTCTTGCTCGATAAGCATTTAAAAAATTAGTAATGGATATTGAATTTGAACAAATGCTTTTTTCCATTGTCCATTAAGATTATATTTTTAATGAATTATATTAATAAATTATGTTAAACATCGCAAAAGTAAATAATATATTTATTTCTTTGATGAAGTCTCTAATACTTAGTGAAAGTCTAGTTACTTATATTGTATTCATCTATCTTGCACCAAAAAGGATTTAATCTACATTCCTTTTATTCTATTGTGATCATTTAGCCGAATTTTGGCTATAAAATTTCCATGTTTCAATACACTTTACTGATCTACAAACATAATAAATATTATGCTAATTGATGGAAACAGGGTTTCCTAATGTTTTACTTATTGAACTGTTTTTGAATATCACTAATTTTTCCTAAATTTTGAACATTTAATATAATTGCATTTAACTACAATTTTTTAGTTTTTCTATAGTATAAGTAAAATGTGTCCCTTTAATTTTAAATACTTTGCCAATATGGCATGATAATCATTTTATTATTAATCTGTTTTAATAGTTTTATATCGCTGTTTAAATAACTTTTTAATACTGTTAAAATTAAGTCATTTTAATCACTGTTTCCACCCATTGAAAATTTGAGAGTTTCTTCTCAGTGCAATGCATCTGCTTCCAATAAGTGGTCCTTTGGCAGAGGAAACATGCTGAGTTTATTGTTGCTCAGAGTTTTTTTGCCTCCACGTTCCTGTTTATTATGCCTGGCATGTTAAACCCTCGCTTATTCTTCATCTGTTTTCTTTAATTTCTTAAGAGTTTGTCATCTATTGTAGTACATAACCTTGCGTGGAGTTTGGTACCTCACTTGTGCTACCCACACCTCTCTGGTTGAGTTTCTTGGGCATTTATCTCCGTTCTTCACCCCGATCCCTTACCACATCCCAAAACCATGTAAGAGGTAAAAGGAGGTTAGTGGGCAAAGGGGGGCTCGGGTCTCTTAGCTATTTCCTTCAGGCTAGGGTTATTGGGTTCCTTGCGGCAAGTCCAATCTTTGTAGTCAGGTTAACTCTAAACCTTAGGTTATCTCATCAAACTGCAGCAACCGCCACCAGGGGGCAGCAGTGGGGAGCAGGAGCCACCTTCTGGCTGTGTACTAAAATTAGGGGCTTTAAACATAATTAAAAGGCCAAGCTGTTTCAGTGTATGACGAGGTTTTATTTACAAATATTAGTAGAGTTCTTCTGCCCAAGAATTGCACTTAAATAGATTTAAATAAGATGATGCTGAAGGAAATACTTACAAAACTCACTGCGAGCCACTACAAATAATTTAATTACAGATTTTGCGCGTTGCCCAGGACTGGAATCTGACGACTCATGTATTTGTCAACCTAATTTAGTCTGTTAAACGATATCATAAAAAGAATCCTCGGTTTCAGCTGTCAAAATTATTTTTTGAGTGTATTGAGTGAGGGGGAAAGTATCCACGTACACACTAAAAATACAATAAGACTGCTACTTTCCATTTCTTATAAACATCCAATTTCTGTTTTCAATCAGATATATATATATATATATTTTTTTTTTTTTGGCAGGGGAGAAGTACATGTGTACAATGAACATTGTGTGCCTGGGATTTTTCTAGGTATCTTGCAAACTTAAATTCTAGTGACTACCCAGGAGAGTGCTCCTATTTTCAAGTTCATTTTTTGTAATTCAAAATGAAGTACTCAGAGACAGTACAGTCCCTGTGCTGACACAGCTGAAGTGGGTGAGCCAATCAAACCTGAACTTTCCTGCTCCAGAGTCCCTAGGTGAGGCTGGCCCTCGGCTTTGGAAGTAAAACACTAACTTACACATTGCTCATGAGAATTTGAAATTTGCTGGAAAAAAAATGCTTATAAAGTATTTATTGGGCATCTAAAATGAATAGGCCCAGGATTAAATAGTTCATCAACTATTTATTAGGAACTTAGAAGGTTTACATTGTTTTATGTAGTCAACAAAATAATCATCCTCCACTGATATTCTCACCTTAAGCCGTTCTCATCTGTAGAGGATGATACAAAACAGGAAGAATAGGCAGCCTAGAGGAACTCCACTCACTGGTTGAAGACAGAATGTGTCAATACTTAGGGAGACACAGCTCAAAAAGATTTCATTTTTTAGTAGACAACTACTATATGTCAAAATGGGAGATTTTTTTTTTCAGTTCACCACAAATAAGAGCGATAGACACTTCCAGGTAGAGAAAGCAATTAACATTAATAAATGCAAGCTTATTTGGGGGAATGTCTGGGGGTCCTTATGCTATGTGGTGATTGTTTGCTAGGCAAAGTTGTTGAGAAATATTTGGAAGGCTGACTGGGCTGACTTGAGATGAGACCTAAATGGATAAATTCTCTCAACATAAAGTCAGTTTGATGATATGTCTATGATCCCATGACAGAGCCAAGAAAGATTAATTTAAAAATATTTGGTGAACAGCAGGGAATATCTTCTTTGTTCCAGATTCTTTAAGTACAATTTATATTTTTATATGGTTACCCATTAAATACAGTGTACCCTCAAGACATTTTTTAATGTAGCTTCCTTGTGCAGTGATGGTGAGGTCAAGGTTGCAATATCCAATCCCTTTGTGTTTTATTGCTCCACATATATGTATGCAGCACTGTGCCATCACATCCATAAAGTAAAGGAGAGACAATGTAAACCCACACTAGAAGAAAGGGAGGGCATGGCAGGAAAGGAATGATGAATGGTCAAGTAAGCACATCCCTGCTTTTCAAGCTTAGAGAAACAATTGTCTTGTGTGGGATTTACAACTCTTAATCATAAGGAATCCACCACCATAGATGTGGCAACAAAGCCCTTTTCCTGACATGTTTTCTTCACTTCGCAAGTTCTTTTGAATTTAATATTGTCGTGCTGGCTGGTTGTTTTGATAGGGGCTTTAGTGGTGCTACAGCTTTGTGCCCGGAGTGAGTCTGAGGACACTGAAGAGTAACAGCTCTCTTATTGTCTCATAGTCCACAAAGCCAACAGTATAGACCCCAATCTTGGTCTCTGGAATGGCAAGGTTTTCTTTGTGCCATACGTTTTCTGTTAGTACAGGCACTTAGCACACTGGGACCAATTCAAGATTATATCCCTCCATTATTAGCTGGTATCCAGTCCAGTGTGGAGATATTAATTTTGAACCATGAAACATAGAACTCTAAAAATTTCCCCTCTTGGAAAATATTATGTAGAATATACATATCTCTACACATTCAGGGCTCTTCTGAGTTGTTATGTTAGTCATTTCATAGACATTCTATAGGAACGAGGGCACATGAAAGAAATAAGAATGAGTCTGTCGAGGTACTTTTCACCAAGAACATGCTTCTCTTTTAAATAGGAGCATCTGAATTCACAGGTCTTAAATTGCCAGGTCTTAATTTCCCAGAACCCACATAATGAAAAGCTGTACATGGTAGGTACTGCATGTTTGTTTGTAATCCAACCACCAAGGAAGCAGAGGCACAGTCACATAAAGCCATGCATCCTGCAAAGACTTTTACATGTACACAGAGAGACACATACACATTCACAGGAGCAAGAAAGTCCATAGTCTAAAACACTTTGCCATTAGGGCTAAAACTCATAGTGAGACTTTCATTCAAAAAACATAAAAAAAAAAAAAATAAGCCAAAGTAAAGAAGTATTTAAGACCATGAGTAACCTTAAGTGTTGGAGTTATTGTGTGATAAAGTTTTACAATAAGAATAGTCAAGCCAAGGTCTCCATGTTAAAAATAAGACACTGGCAAAGTCGTTTCCAGACAAAAAGGTTTTGAAAACTTTAAGTCACATCTTCCTCTCAGGTAGCACACATTTAGTTTTGCTCTGTATATTTTCTCAGTAACAGAAGTTAATTTATTTTCTTCTTTACAGTTTTCTAAACATCTGAGGATTTACATTCCTTTCAATGACAATTACTCTGGGCAGAAAAAGACATTTTTAAAGCCACAGTAAAATATGTTTCAGAAAGCTCTAGGTCTATATCCAATAAAAAAATACACTTCAGTGATGGAGGTATCAATAGATTCCATGTGCTTATAAGTACTGTTTTGAAATTTTATAAGCATTTGGCTGTTCTATCATTTTCCTTTTACCCCGAGACAGGAAGAAGCCTTGATAACTGAAACTACACAACTTGTTTTTACCTTGCTTTTTAACAAACTCGAGAGTAGTATATGTCACACATGATTTGAAAACTGCAAACAGTACACCTCTCTGGCAGAAAAGAATCTTAGCGTAGTAACGCAGGGCAATGTATTGGATATCATTTATACAATGATTCACTTTCTCTTAGACCAGCAAATAAAATTGCACCTACAGAAAATACCACGTTAGTTCATTTACTTTTTATGTAAGATAGGCCATTTGGTTTCTTGAGTTTCCAAAGCCATTTATTTGTAGTGTGTATTTGTTCTCTTTGTGTGACCATACATAACGCCTTCTTCTCCATAAGACTTTTGGAAAGCAGTAGGCAGTAAATCAATAGATATAATTTTCTAATAAAAGACATCTGTTGGCATCATTATTATCTTTATATTACTGTCTAGGAATATTACCATATAATTTGCAGATCTATTCTTATTATAGAGAATGATATGAGAGATCTAATGGGCCAAATGTAGGGTTGTTTTTTTTTTTTTTCTGTGCATATTCTTGAACAAGCCTATGACTTTCTTGTATTCTTAATTTCTATGTGTCTGCTATCTGCTTCTCTTCACACCAGCCATGAATAAAAAGAATTCAACACAGTTAATTTTTCCACTTCCGTAGAAGTGAGAAGGTGTAGGCGAGCTTTACATTCCCACTGAACTGTAGCTGAGAGATAGAGCAAACAAGAAAACCAGAGTGTTGGACAAGGGAAGTAGAACAGTCCTGGAGATCAGGGTATGGAGCAGACCACAGTGGGTAAAGAAGGAAGCATTAAATGCCATTGTGTTTGGGATAATTGTTAACATTTGGTTTCAGAAAAGTTGCTTGGCTTAACCTAAAAAATTCCAACATCTTTTGCTGAGAGCGTCTCACTTCCACTGGTCATAACAGGCTGTTACAGTAAATTATATTGGTTAGGCTTAGGTAGCCGATAACTGACACAGAGTCTGAAATGTACTTTAAAGCTGCAAGCACTATGCAGAATCTAATGGATGCTAACCTACTTGTAAACTAAAATAAAGTATGCTAAACCTCATATATCCCAAGCACTTGCCAATCTGGTCCTTGAAGGCTTCTTCCTCCTTCCCTGTTTTTTTTTTTTTGTTTTTTTTTTTGTTTTGTTTTTTTTTTTTTTTTTGGTTTTTCGAGACAGGGTCTCTCTGTGTTAGCCTGGGCTGTCCTGGACTCCCTCCTTCCCTGTTGACTGTCAATCCTCAACTCTCCCCTGCAATTGTCAGTTCTTGGCTCCTCCCTCTCTCTTAGAAGTCCTTCCTTCCACTTCCTGTCCTTCTGCCCAGCTGATTGGCTAACAGTGCTTCATTGACAGTTGTTGCATCCACTCAAGACATTTCTTCACAAGGTACAAGATGCCTAAGTGTATGGATAAACTCTAAAATTGGAGTTTATATAAGTGTGAAAACACACGTGCAATATGCCTAGGGTATGCACTAACTCTAAAATGGGAATTTATATAATAAACTCATAATTATTTTTTATAATAAAAAGAGTCATGATCTTAAAAAGTTTAAGACATAAGGCTAAAGAAAAATTATAGACTTATGGTAATTCCTTCCTCCCTTCCTCCCTCTCTCCCTCTGTCCCTCCCTCTGTCTCTTTCTTTCTAGGGCTTTTGAGTCACAGATGTCTGAAAGTGCAGGATCCACCTCCAGTGTTTACTTAGCCTGATTCTTTGATTCACTGGTCTCTTCAGGATCCAGAAGAACTTCTGGCCATCCTCATCCTCCCAGAAAGACTAATCTGAATTCCTGAGTGCTTCAGGACCTCCCTCTCTCACTCCTGGATTATTCTCACACATGTTCTCCTCTCGTTGCTGCTTTTCAGGACACTTAGAATAGTTTTTTAAATAGTAGACCCTAGGGAAACAAAAACAAGCTTGGGGACTCTTTCCATCTGCTTCTACTTTTGGGTCTAAGGAAACATCTCTTCTGAGAAGAAGCACTCCAAGATACCTCATGACAAGTGTGGGCAGGAGAATTCAAACTCAGTGAAGGATAAAACAGCATATGAAACTTATAAGTTACTCTGACAGTCCTCACACAACTTCCCACAGCCCCTTATAACTACTTTCTGACATGTCTAGGCTGTGTAAGATGCTTAAGTGTCGTCATAGCAATTGTTCATTATTAACTTCATAATAGTCCACTGGCATCCAAAGGTGAGTCCCTTTGCTATTAAGCATCACCCAATTTTACTTGTAAGCTATGCTAGGCTGCTCTCCTAATGGTGTTTTCTCATTTCCAAGGAGATGAGGAATTGCTGCTTAAACAACCCAGGATCTCCTGGAGTTTGTTCTTTTCTTTGTTTTTCATAATAAAAAGAGAGTCATGATTAAAAAAAAATTAATACAAAAGATGTAGAGCTAAAAGAAAATTATGGACTTATGGTAATTTTCCCAGTTTGAGCATATGCAGATATTTGTTGGTCATATTTTCAAATGCTTATAAAACTACATGGAATTAGACAAACAAACAAAATGAGTTATATTTATGTATATGCCATTTCTGTTATAATGCTCTGTGCATTTCTAAAAATCAACATGTTATGCACAAACGCAGCATTTAAAAAAAAGAAATCTATGAAGCAAAACATTCAACGTCTGTATTAGTGTGACACACGTAAAAATAACAGAAATGTCAGCAGTATGACTTCCTAGGTAAAAGTTATTTCTGTCAAGACTGATGACTTGGGTCCCATCACCAGAACACTATGAAAAGACAAAATGGACTCCCTGAAGTTGTTCTCTGAGTTCATACACACACACGCTCACGCTCATGCACACACACACACACACACACACACACACACACACACTTTAAAAAAAATAGAATCCTGGTATTATTTTATACATACTGGCTGAGAACATATATAACTGCTATAATAAAAGCAGAGCTTCAGCTTTAAAAATAAAGCTATTTTTTTATGGGTAGGAATTTCTAAAATACTCTGAGTTAGAAGAAGAGGTGGGAAAAGAGTAATATGAAATCAGATGTCTGCATATGACATCAAGTTCAGATGGATGCAGAATATCCCACGTAAGGGCAGCTTTTCTGTCTTTGATACACAGGCTTTTTGAGACCATCGGTTATCACAGATGCTTCATTATATCATGAATAACCCTTTGACCCAATGCACTGTCTTCTTTAGTGACTTTCTATGCAACTGTGGAGAGTATTTTTGTCACTCTCTGCTCCTCACCTCCAGTTTAGCTCAGTTGCTGAAGGCTTTGCAAATGTAAGGATGTTTGCAACCACTATACCAGCTTGTGGAAGCAAGAAAAGGAGTCACTCCTGTGGGATTTGGCTAAGGCCCCTGTAAGGCTCTCTCACAAAGACACTCCGTTACCTGCAGCACACTCTGCTTGGCATTTGGAACCTGTCTGAGTTGTTGGATGAATTTTGCCTTTCAATGCATATAGAAAAGATCATCAGGGAGAAAAATTAAGGAAACATATTCTCATAATATCGCACTTGCTGTAAGCTGAGTGGCAGTAGGACAGCACAAGCCGTGAATTGTGGGGAGTGGACACTTACTAGGTAACCGCCATCTCTTTGTGAAGTTAAGTTGTCTTTATATGAAGAGTGCGCAGAATAATTTTCTTAGACGTTCACTTGTGTTGGTGTTTTGATATTGCCATGTTCCACTGTTGGAGCACTTTTCTCTAGATTGATTTCCTTTGTTGTAAATTTGTAAGTGCCATTGTATGCCATAGGAATAAGTGAGGATTTCCTATTGGTGAATCTTACTACCGTTTCACTAGTATGTAGTATGTAAACTGGGTCTATGATTATATAGACAAATAGTCTACTTTGATTCAATTGCTTTGGATCTAATCTCTCTCTATATAATCTTTCTTCCTCCCTCCCCTCCCCTTCCCTCCCCTCTCCCCTCTCCCCTCCTGTCCTTACCTGTCCTCTCTTCTCCTCTCCTGTCCCCTTCCCTCCCCTCCCTTCTCCCTTCCTCTCCTCTCTTGTCCTCTCTTCCTCTCTCCTGTTCTCTCCCCTCCCTTCCCCTCCCCTCTCCTCCCCTTCCCTCTCTTCTTGTCCCTTCTCTTATTTCTTTGTATGTAGGTGCATGTGTGTGGAAGCTGGAGGACAGCTTTTGAAGAGTCTTATTCCACATATTTTATCTTTAGAAAAAAATCTCATTGGTCTCTATTTTGTCAAGTAGCATACCTGCCTGTGCCTCCTATTGTTAGGGTTATAAGTCACACACTCACACACACACACACACACACACACACACACACACACAGAGAGAGAGAGAGAGAGAGAGAGAGAGAGAGAGAGAGAGAGAGAGAGAGAGAGAGAGAGAGAGAGAGAGAGACTTGTTTTCAGGTATCAAATCAATTCCTCCTGCTTGCATGGAAGGTACTTCAATAACTTACCCATCTTTTCCAATCTTACAGCCCACTCTCCTCCTGCTATAAAGACACTGATTTCATAAAATTCATGCATTGCCTCATCTTACATAGCTGATTTACATTCTAAAAAATTCAAATAGCTATTGATGCTTGGAGGGTGTTTTTATTCCTAGACTTTGTGCTAAGTGCCTCTCCAGGGCAAACACCAACATCACACTGCTTATTGTACTTCTCACAGTGGCCATTGCGAGTGTCTCCTCCCTACATCAGCACAGAAACGTGTTCACCTTTTGATGCAATGGCTTCCTATGTGGGTGCAGGGAGTTAGAGCTCAGGGCTCCATGCTTACACAAGTACTATTACCCACTGAGATATCTTCTTAGCACCACATTACTCTTTTTAGATGTTATAAATAAAGCCATTCTGAAAGTGTGTAATTCCTTGCTCTCTCTCTCTCTCTCTCTCTCTCTCTATATATATATATATATATATATATATATATATATATATATATATATTCTTTACAAGAAATGAAAATTCCAGTTTAACCTCTGACAATGAAGAAGGGGTTCATTGTCCTCACACTACTCTGTGGTTTTGGATCCTAGCCACCCTAGAAGATAAGTTTCTTTAAATTAGTTCATTTTAAATTTATGTCTCTCATGTGAGCAATGAATTTGAATATACTTCATGTTCCATATTATTTAATTTTATTGCAATGGTTTTCTGATATTCTCTCTCTCTCTCTCTCTCTCTCTCTCTCTCTCTCTCTCTCTCTCTCGTGTGTGTCTGTGTGTGTGTGTGTGTGTGTGTGTGTGTGTGCATGTGTGTATGTGAGGATTGTTGCATTTGTTATTGCTTGACTGTGCCACAGTGTGCATTTTGAGGTCAAAGGATAACTTTGGCTGTTGGGCCTCACATTCCACTTAGTTTGAGACAAGGTCTTTGTTAAATGCTCATTAGCTTCTGGTGATGCTGCCTCACATCTTCCTAGAGGGCCCAATTGTGGTGAACATGTGTATGCTACTGTGCTGAGCACTTGTGTCTGTTATGGGCACCTGAGACCAGGTCATCAGGCTTATATGGCAAGTATTTTTCCCAAATACCCATGTTTCAATATTCTTACTAGCCACTTATATATCTTGTCTGTAAATCACCCAATCTATTATTGTACAGTTTAAAAATATGTTAAATGCAATGCTTCTTTTTTAATGTATATATTTATATAATTACACATGAATAAAATTAACAACACACAGCAGGAAGAACTGCGAGACAATCAGGATTTATATAAATGTTCCATTCATAGTGATTTGGCTATTAATATTTGGCAAACTTCAAGTAAACATCTTTCCTATCTTGTTGTGTCTAAATTTCTGAATGAAGATCAATATCTATCATATATCATCTCTATTAACTTAAAACACCTATCTTGATGTTAACCCCTAACCAACTAAGCTTAATTGTAAGACTAAACTATATTGTCTTCAATCTCATCAGACTTGAGAAGGAATAAAACTTAAATACCTGAGTTAACTGGAAGTGCAGCTTAGCAACTTCCAAAACAACAACAACAAAAAAAAATGACTGACACAGTTTACTGGCTGAACAGTCACCCAACACTCTCTATAACATTGGAGCACCATCTTTGGCCTTCTAGCCCAATATATCTGACAGACATATTTGCGAGGCAGGAACTATTGAGGACTTGCTTACCTTGTCTTGGCAGAGTTTGGCCATTGACTCTGCCTGCATCTAAGCTTGTCTATTTTTAGGCAGAATTCTGTCCGTGGCAGAAATGAGGACCTTTTCTCAGTGGCTGGTTTGCCACATTTGAAGTCAACTCCATAACAATGTTCTTTGATGCTCATCACTTTCTTTCAGACATGCTGGGTGTTGCCAGAAGTTAACTTGTCTTGTTGTCAAAGAATCTTTAGAATAATAAAAACATCTTTAAATGCCATATTCTGTAGGTCTCTAAAGCTTTTGAAGACCTTATTTAACTATTTTACCTTATGTATCTATAGAATCATATCTATCTTTTAGACCTAGGATATATATATATATACTTATGATAAAAGTATTTGACATGACCATGATTTGCATCAATATACAAAACTCAATACCAATGAATTAAAAATAACCTTGCTCGTGTGTAACAGTTAAGGTCTTGAGTTGAGCAGTAGATTCAATAATCTACCTTTTGTTCTATCCTCCCTCTATATTTCTATATCCCCCTGTCTTTTCTTTTCAGCTCCTATCTCCTTACCTACAAAAGAAAGAGAAAAGAATAGAGAGACTTCCCTGAGTCCAGCCTAGTTTTTTTTTCTGTATGTATAAGACATCTGCAAATCTTCCTTCACTCCATACTAAGAATGGCCTCTAATTACAAGTTCACAGAGACTCTGTGACCAACATGAAGCCTTGTCTATGCATAGACCTTTGTATCTCAGCCAGTCTTACAGCTATTCCCGTGTAGCGGGATTAGCAATATAAGTTACCTGCTTGTCCTGCAGTTTGAATTCTTTACATCCCGATTTCAGTCCCCTCCCTCAACACCATCCAAACCCACCCCTCCCTCATCACCTTCTGATTCCATCCTCTCCCTCATCCCCTTTCCCTCCCTCCCCTAGTCCTTAGAAAAGGGAGCCCTCCTCCCCTAATGTCTGACCTCAGCTTATCCAGTGTTCTCTCTACTACCTATAACCTCTTCCTCTGTGCCCTTGCAAGGCCACCCTGCCAGGGTGAAGTGAACAAGATTAGGAGGTCCTAGTCCATGTCAGAATGGTCCCTACTTCCCATATTGTGGGACCCACAAGGAGACTGTGCTGCCTATCTGCTACATCTGAGCAGAAGGTCTAGGTCCACATCTTACATGGAGCTTGGTTGGCATATCAATCTCTGTATTGTAATGTGGCTAATCTGAATTAAATGGCTAACATCTGCTTATGAATGAGCATATGCCATGTGTGTCTTTCTTGGTCTGATGTACCTCACTCAGGATGATTGCTTCTTAATTCCATCCATTTCCTGCAAATTTAAATTTATGGTACATTGCAGCAGCTCTTTCCCGTATATACAAATCCCTACCAGATACGGAGACTAAAAATATTTTCTCCTACTCATTTTAATATATTCTCTTTCTCTTAAAGGTATCTTTTGATAAGCAGAACTTATTCTTTAAAAATCCAGTAGTTACTTTTAAGTCAAGGTGATTTTTCTTAACAAATAAGTAATTCTTAATTATCACAGTGTTTTGAATATACTTTCCTAATTTTTCTTGTGGAAAAAAATATAATTTTAGACCCCATAGTTACATTTATAACTCTTTCAAACTTTCTGGATGTAAGATAAAGAGTTATGATTACTATTTTACATATGGATTTCTAGTTGTCCTTGTATCAAAACCCATCTACTTCCTCCATTGAATTGCAGTGGGGAAAAATGTTCAAAATCAACCTGGAAAATGCATAATTCATTTGATAAAATTTGAAAAATCTTAGTATCATTAGATTTTAATTTAGGCTCATATGCACAGCAAGAGTATATTATGTTGTGGTTTTGAAACCTAATGAGGCTCGTTAATGGGTCAGTGTATGATGACAATCTGTGAGGTTCCAGTTCATGGGAAAAGAACAGACTTTCTGTTGGTCTTCAGTACCGAGTTCCATAAGTGCCACTTAGGTTGACTGCTGAGAGCGAATCCACTGTCACTGTTTTTCAATTTCCTTTCCTACCAATTGTATGAGTTTCTGAAGAGATAATATTAACTTTCAGAGCACTGTCATGAATAACTTCATTTTCCCTTGTGTGCTGCCAGTTTTAACTTCACACGTTTTGAAGATCTGATATAGGTTCACACACATTTGGGATGTTTTTGCTTGATTCATTGCTATGCTTTATCTTTAATATGACACTGTGTCTTGATTTTTTCATCTTGTTTTGTAACGGAATAGCCATTGTATATTTTATGTAGATAGTCTTCTCCACATTTTATGGAAAAATTACTTATTTTTTGTTTTACATTTAAAGAGGAAGCATCTCATTTAAAGAGGCTGTATCTCAGTTTTTAATGTAACGTAGGATGTTGTTTCTTTTACATACAGACCATTTCGCACTTGTCACCACTGACCGAGCTGGGATTGAATTTGCCAACATCTGTTTCTTTATGCTATAATATTTATAAATAAGTATAATAACAAGAAGAGCATCATAGTGTGTGTGTGTGTGTGTGTGTGTGTGTGTGTGTGTTGTGAGGAGATGATTGTGTGTGTGTGTGCCCTGGTAGTGATAAGGTCAGAAGACAAGTTGAGGGAGTTGTTTCTCTCTTTCTAGCATCTAAATCCTGGTCATGAGACTTGGGGACATGCTTGTTTCTCCCTTCTCTGAGATATCTTTCTGGCCTGAAGCATACTATGTCATAAACAATGTTTTGGAAATTCTTGCAGCCACCTGAGGCCATGCTGATGTCTGTGTTCCATGTCACCTCCCAAGACCGAGGATGTCCTTCAGCGCTGCTGCCACCTGGGGCCATGTTTTTTTTTTTTAATTAATTTATTCTTGTTACATCTCAATGGTTATCCCATCCCTTGTATCCTCCCATTCTTCCCTCCCTCCCATTTTTCTCCTTATTCCCCTCCCCTATGACTGTTCCTGAGGGGGATTACCTCCCCCTGTATATGCTCATAGGGTATCAAGTCTCTTCTTGGTAACCTGCTGTCCTTCCTCTGAGTGCCACCAGGTCTCCCCCTCCAGGGGACATGGTCAAATGTGAGGCACATGAGAAAGTCATATCCCACTCTCCACTCAACTGTGTAGAATGTTCTGACCATTGGCTAGATCTGGGTAGGGATTTAAAGTTTACAGCCTGTATTGTCCTTGGCCTTAATTTGAGCAGGAGCCCTGGGCCCAAATTTCCCTATCATAGTGTTCTACTTGTAGGTTTCTAAGACCCTCTGGATCCATGTTGATATCTGCTGTCTAAGCTGTCATGGAGAGCCATGTTGCAATCCACGGTTTGGCTGTAGCAGGCATTTCCTGCTGATATCTTTGGCCAGTATTGCCACTAAAACTATATCCATGCTGTAGGCTTCTACCTGAAACCATGGTGGTGTCCATAAAACAAGCTGCTATGGGGACCATATTGGCTTCTCTAGACTGTGTTGCCCTAGAGGCCATGTTAATTTACTTGTACTTTACTACCTTGAAAGCTATGATGGTGCCATGGCCTGTGCTATGGGAGAGGCCAGTTTTGATGCCCATGGTATATACTGTCACCAGAAAGCATTCTGAGGACCAGGACCATGTGCAAGTATCTGATCAATGCTCCTGCTAACTAGGAAGTGTAAGGGACCTATTTTTGAAATGGTATTGATGAGTGCAAACTGACATTTGAGAAAGAGAGACATCGAAGGTGTCTGTGACAACCTCCTCCCACCTTCCCCAATCCCCCTCCCCCTAACCTAGACAGCCATTGAAAATAATTCAAACTGTAATCAGGATGCTGAAGTGAAGATCTCCACAACTGTTGGCTTCTGGCAGGGTTGCAGCTAGGGAAAGACTCAATTTTCTTTGAGGGCTGGACAGTGGAAGTTTGAGCATCCTCCAGTGAGTATATGGACAACACAAATTGTACTCCTCCTCCTCCTCCGTGTATGCGTGTGTGTGTGTGTGTGTGTGTGTGTGTGTGTGTGTGTATGTGTGTGTGTGTGTGTGTGTGTGTGTGTGTGTGTGTGTGTGGTCATAAAGGTGGTGGGGTGGGCCTAGGAGAACTGGGAAGTGAATGTGATCCGTGGTGAATGATATGAAATCCCCTAAATAATCAATAAAATAGTTATTCTGAAAAAGAAAAAGAAAACCCTTAAATCACTAAGATTAAAATGACATATTACCAAGAAAGAGCTGCTTGAAGAAGTAAAGTTCTTGTATCTCTGAACTGGATCTTATGTCCTGTGTGGTAACAGCTTCCTCCCAGAAATGTCATCTCTCAAACTAACTCATCTAAAACCATTATAACTTAAGCCGAGTGCTTGAGTAGATGTTATTAATTTTATTTTCAAACTTAATTGCTGAGTGAGTGTAATTGATTTTTTCCAGACCATAAGCTTATGCCTAATCCTTTTGAATCTTTTTATGCATCACCATATACTAGACATTACAAGAATTTAGTGTTTTCTCATGGGATGTGTGTGTGTGTGTGTGTGTGTGTGTGTGTGTGTGTGTGTGTGTGTGTGTGTAGACAGACAGATAGACAGAGATATCTTGATAAGATCACCTCATTAGGGGTAGGGTATAAAGCAGAGTAGAGTAAAGCTACTCATTTATGTTTTGAGGGTTTGAAGTCTCAACAGCCTTCCTCACAGGAAATAGCACACTTAACTGAGGTGACAATGACTAATCTGGGTCAGCATTTTTTACTTGAAATGTCTTTTTATAAATATATTGGGGTTTTATTTTCATGTACTTCTTTTTTGAGCCCACTCCGTCTGAAGGACAGCTTGTTAAAATGTGGACTTGTCTAAAAGAACATTCTTTCAGTGTGTGTGTGTGTGTGTGTGTGTGTGTGTGTGTGTGTGAGAGAGAGAGAGAGAGAGAGAGAGAGAGAGAGAGAGGAAGACAGAGAGACATATAGACAGAGAGACACAGAATTTTATATATATTGGGGTTATACCAATATTCTATCCTGCTGGGACTTATCTAAAGAAATGGCATTGTATATTGTCACAAAAGCAATTAAACTTTTAAATAAATAGACACATATATATTCACTTTAGAGGAGTATAAAAAGATATAGTTTCTGAGAAAAGAAAATTAAACTAGGCATAGAAGGTAAGTTGCCCTATCTAGATTCTTTCTTCTTGAATTCACCTTACTTCTGGTTAATGAAACTTGTCAGTCCAGTGATAATTCATCTATATGTCCATTTGAATATTCATTTAAATGCATTTATTCTTCAGAAGGAAGTAAGAGGGTGAAATTTGTGTTAATCTATAATTGTTTTTTAAAGGAGAATTTATCTCTAGTGGCTATTACCACATTTTCTGCTTGCTTTGTCAGAAAGACAACCTAATATCAAGTAGTGAGCTCAAATGTCCTATGACTTGAGGACACGTCTTTAATGAGCAGACCAGCGAGTCCCATATGTAAATTAACATATTGCTATAGACTCTGAGGCTTCTGGCCTTTAATTTGAGTGGCAAGCATTCACATTTTACAGTATGCAAAGCCTTAAAGCAATGCAACTCACTGCTTCATTCTATCTTGATCTTATGTACCTGACATAAAAAATATTATAGGTTTCATTTTTAAATAACCCATGTCATTAACTTTTGGAAAGATGAGAAGGTTTCATA
The DNA here is from genome assembly GCF_964271855.1 of Acomys minous. NCBI lineage: Eukaryota > Metazoa > Chordata > Mammalia > Rodentia > Muridae > Acomys > Acomys minous. The sequence goes on along the minus strand of NC_140497.1, from coordinate 38,484,623 downwards.
AGAACTGTCAGACCATAAATAGCTAGATTTAACTTTTCTAATTGATTAACTTTGTGAAATATCAGAGTATTTCCAACACATAATTAACTCTTTCACAGAAAAAAAAATTCTTCTCTTTTAGTGTGTCTCTAGACTTTGTGCCTCTATACCTACTTTATATATCTTGCATGCATATAAAATAAAACTTTTGACAGTTGCTTCTTATTCCAGATTTTTATGAAGAATCAGAGAGCAACTGAAGTGAAAACAAGTTTTATGTGTCAAATCATAGACATGGACCGTATTAGTAGCTTTGGGACTTAAGTGCTGACAAGGAACAAAAGCTCCATCCATGACCATGTGCCTTTTTTTAAAGTTCTTCTAGGGCCAGACTTCAATTCCTTTCTGTTGGGTTGGAGTTGACTATATTCAGTGCTGTTTGTATGCCCACAAGACTAAAGCATAGAAGTGTGTTGCCACAGCATTTTACCCAGTGCTTGAGAAAGGCGCAAGCTCCCAAAGAACTTAAAAGGGAAACCGACATGAAGTGGTGTCGTGCTTCATCTGTAATTTGAACATGGTGCAGGGTGTACAACATTGAAGGATTTTTTAAGCTGACATTTGCAGTTAACTATGTTTTTCATTTCGGTGTGAGACAGATAATAAGATCCTGCTAATAGGACTGAGCATGGGATGAGGAGAAGCGATGCTGACACCTCGCTCAAAGTTCACCTGCAAAGCCCTCCCTCTCCTTTCAAGAATCGTCTTTTCAAGGCTCCGACTTACAAAGAGCAAACAAGGGCCATCGTTCTTGACAGAGGGTCTTTTCTTAAGATTGGTATTTCCTACAGAGATATTCCCCTATTATGTGTACATTATTTAATACAGGGATATGAAATCACTCCCTATAGGATATTTAGGCTCAGTTTTGCAAACAAGAAAGAAGAGTCATGCAAACACAGAGACAAAGGTGGTCAGCTAGCAGAAAAGATAGCTTTCAATCTTAGTTACACTAATATTAATTTAAACACTGTCATTTTGTTGTCTGTCCACATTATACATCCAGTAAACATTTCCAGAATATTTAGTTAATACTTTTAAAGAACTAAAATTATAGAAAATCTGTCAAATTTCGCAATGTCTCATACAGGAAAGAAATGAGTTCCCAGACACAAACAATATTGACATATGAACTAAAATTGTATTCAAATTTAATATCTTAGGTATCATTTGCCATGATTCTTTAAAAGTTCAAAGTATTTAATCTTATAAGAGATCAGAAGTTTATCTCCTTAACTTGTTTATGTCCATCTTTACAAAGTACTAACTATGCTAGTTTTTCATTAATTGTACTTACAAGAAATACTATCAGAGAAACCCAGTCTCAAAAGAAAAAAAAAAGAAAAAAAGAAAAAAAAGAAAAGAAACAAACAACCAAACAAAGGCTATTCTGAGTTTATTTTCTTAAGAATTGAATGGTAAGAAAGGGTTATTACCTATAGAAATAAATAACTTGTATTCAGGAAATTCAAATTTGCACAAGTCCATACATTGCTGCTAAATTCCAAAGCTGGCATAGGAAACAGAGTCCGTGCCCTGAGTCCATTTCCCACTCTGCTCCCCTGTGAACCCTCACATTTCCAGCCCTGTCTCTACAAGTCCAGAACCACTGATGCAAAGTTCTAAAAGACCACATAGTTTACACATATCCACTAATAAGCTGCTTGGGGACTGGAAGTAGACATTAGGTGAGGGAATGGGAATCTATTTTTTAAAATTTATTTATTCTTTGCTATATTTCTGAAACAAATTATCTGAAGATATCATCTGGGAATATTGAGCCAAGTTTGGAGGGCAATTAAAATATGACCTTTGAGCAAATGACATATTTTTATACCAGATTTTCTCCCTGTTCACTAAGTAGGCATTTGCAGAAAAAGATAAACGAAAAATGAAAAAGTAGATTAGAATTATTCATAGGAATCAATGTAGCACCTATTATGTTTTGGGTATTGATTGCAATTCCTATCAATTTAATTAATTCCACTTGGCTTTGAAACCTCCTTTAGAGATTCCAAAACACGTTTAAACTTAAATAACTACTCCTTCTGACAACCAAAGAATACAGACTGCAATGGTTTAGAAAGTTTCATGATGACTTTTTGGAAAGTTTGAAAAACCATGACTCAGCTGCACAAGTTAAACCCATCGGTTTAGCCTTTTTGTGTGGTCTCTGAGCCAGCCCAAGTTAGCAGCATAGAAAACCTTGTCAGACTGAGAAGATCTCACCCGAATGGCAGCTCTAGAGTTTGAAGCTCTGCTATGAGGCTCAGCCATCAGAATTTTAACAAGCCCTCCAGGTGTTTGGGTTGCTGGCTGAAAATCACTCTGGCAAAAGAAGAGAGTGTTGCTCTTGCTCATCACATGGGAATTGGAAGAAATCAGGAAAATGAACCCAATTTATTATTTAGTTAGTATTATCTAGTTTACTTCCACCACTGCTCACTAGCCGATTGATAAAATGTGTAAATCTGGGTGTGTTTCTGCCAAAACTGATTTGAAAATGCCTATTTTTAATGTCATCGCAAATATATACATACATACATACATACATACACACACACACACACACACACACACACACACACACACACATATATATATATATATATATATACACATATATATTTGTGTGGGGTGTGGAGGTGTTCATGGAAGCATGTACACACATGCACATGTGTACACACTATGGCACAAGTGTACCAGTCAGAGAACAACTTGCTGAAGTCTGTTATCACCTTCTCCTGTGCTCGATGATTGTACTCAGATTATCAGACTTGGAAGTCGGCAGCTTTATCTTTTAAGCTTTTATCTTTTAAGAGCACACACACCAGGTGGTCCCACATGGACACAAGCTCTTTGTCTGTTCCCTCTGATGGTTCATAGAGATATTTAAATATGCCTTAAATATATGCTAAGTTTCAGTGATTTAAAATATTTAAAAAATCAAGTGTTATGCAAACTGCATTTGTCTTTCATTAAAGGATTTTAATGAAAACTTAAACTTAATTCAGAAACCTGTGCTTTTAGTCATGCAGATAAACACATCATGTTTAATGTCCTTTTCATAAGCATCTCCATTTGACAAGATGATTACATCAAAACCTGAGATGAAAAGATTATCATATGTGCATAATCAGGTCATTTGTGACATAAGGTAGCCTACTCACACTTAGAAGACTATGTATGAAAATTACAATTAATTGATTTTTTTTTACTCAGCCACTGATGTTCATCAGTCAGGCTTCTTCATCGCTTTGAACATGGACATTCACTGAGATGTTCAAAGTATGTAACATGTAGGTAGTTTAAAGTGCTTTGGGGCTTTTTCTTTTTTTACAGGTAACTATGTTTGTTGTTCATTTCAAAAACATTCAAATGGTAGAGAAAAGGCATAGCCCTCTATAAGCCTGTCTACCAGACATTTTATCTGTAGAGATGAAAATGGTGAGTGCACTTAAAAGTTACCTTTGGTATTTTCAAAGACAGTAAAGGATTTTTACTTTGCATATAGCATATCTTTGCTTTTTACTGGATTCAAAGGCTGAAACACCAAAGTCTCTATTAAAGGCAGTTATTTTCTGTGATTTTTTTTTTTTATGTAGGCCTGCCTGTACATTTTTTATGGAAATTTTGATCAGGCTGACCTCAGAATTTATACACATAAATAAAGGTGCTTCCTGCTGTGTGCCTACATAGCTTGACCATATGGAATACACATTTACTTACATTATATAATGGGAAAGTTATTGTCTAAGATGTTTAGGGACTAATTATCTTAAGTCTCTTTGTTACCCCTGTTGTGGCAATTTCTCATCTGAGAATAAGATTATAATCCTGAACTGATTGATACCTCTGCCAGCTAAACAGTCCAAACACGACTGTGCTCTGTTTGAAAAGAAATAAATAGGACTGGCAACAAGTTTCTGTTAACCAAGTTGGATCATTTTCAAGTTCAGAATAGGTGTGGACTCTTACTCTGCATTACCGGGAGGGGAAAGGCTAACAGCTAAGTGTGAATGGGGGCGCTTCCAACTAGGCCAAACCACAGACTAGCAACTCACTCACTCAGAGAAGGGAAGAAGGTGTACTGTTATGTCACATTTGTCTCCAAATGTGCTAAAGCATACTCCAGGCCCTTAATTCCAACTCCACATTCCTTGTCAAGCCAGGGACATCAACATAACAGGTTGCTCTATATACACAGAAGGAAGGGTCACTTTTAGAATTATCTGATCATCAAATATGCAACATTTGCTACTCACTCTCCTGTTTCCTATAACTTCTGTTCAGAACAGCAGGTATGTTTTATCTCGGCAGTGATGAAGTGTTCTAGAAATTGTCAAAGTGGTAGGTGTTATTAAGTTTAAAATAAGAAATTAAAGTTAGTGAGGACTTGGGTAACATGACAGACCCAAACATATAGCATGTTAAATGCACACATGTGCTAACACATATTTTACATAAAACTTAGCAAGATATACATAAGAAATGTGTATGCATTGAATTGAAAAGTATTTTTAAAATATGCACGTGAAATCCACGTAAATGTTAGTGTTAGGGAATTTAATTTTAATGTTGCTAATTGTATTTCCAGGGCTCCTTAGAGCAATAAAACTTATAATATATATGCATATATGTAATATATGTGTATATACATAGTTAGCTGAACTTCAGTATATGCTGGAATCCCAAGGAAATAGTAGGTTCTAATGCCTGTAAAAGAAGGAACAAACTTACTAGAAAGGTGAGAGCAAAAAGGCAAAGAGCGAAAGCTTCTAAGCCCTATCATATGCTTCCAGCAGATAGCATGGCTCTGACTAAAGGTTTGTCTTTCTGCCTTAAAACCCATATTAAAGTTGTGTGTCTTTCCTCCTCAAAATCAAAAGTGGATCTTCCTATTTAAATTCAGTAATGCTCCCTCACTGTTGTGCCCTCCATTTTTGGATTTTAGTTAATTAGAGATGTAGTCAAACTGATGACCCAGAATAGCCATCATCCCAATGGAACAAAAGATGCTACAACTGTTACAGTTGGCTCTTGAAACCTAGACTCTCTTTCAAAAGAACCATGTGCATTCAAGGCAAGCTTCAACCATAAAATAAGGTTCTGTTTTTCAACCTGGGGAATCCCAGCCTGAATATTGCCTGTAGTCATATTTATATTGGCTTTAGAACATCAAATTATTAGAGAAACTTGTATAACACTAATCAGCCCACCAATAGGACAGGCCATGTAATTTTGTCTGCATGTGTTTAGTAAAATTAAATGATCATAATAAATAGTACAATAGGGACTGGAGGAATTTCATATGACACAACAGCCTAAAAGGGATAAGAATCCTTAAAATTATACATGCAAGCTATTGTAACACACTGCAGCAACTATTAAAAAAACCAAAAATATAAAATAAACAATGGAGCCATCATGAGCATAAGAGCTCAAGAGAAGAGACATTGTGAGAGATGATCCCTCATCTGATGATAACTGTAAGAAATCATCTACAAGCCAGGTGGACAGCCATCATAAGACTCAAAAGCACTATCCTCTTCATCTTAGGTTTCTTAGGCTCAAGGGCTAGAGAAATATATGATGGTGTGTGTGTGTGTATGTGTGTGTGTGTGTGTGTATGTCTGTGTGTGTGTTTGTGTCTGTGTTTGTGTGTGTGTGTATGTCTGTGTGTGTGTGTTTGTGTCTGTGTATGTGTGTGTATGTCTGTGTGTGTGTGTGTGTGTGTGTGTGTGTGTGTGTGTGTGTGTGTAAGGCACTCAGTCTATGGTACTGTGTGACAGCAGCCCCAGCTGCCTAGACCTTGAACCCTTTCATTTGTTGTGGAAAGAAAAGAACTCTTCAGCGAACCACAGTGCCTCCCTTCTACTGAATTATTAGTATTAGCAAAGAAAAAAGTCCTTTCTTATTTAAGCTTCAAAGAAAAATGTTATTATGTTAATATTAAATAAATTTATGAAGGAAAATTAGGAGGTTGTATGGCTCCTCAAGAGTTAACCCATTAGCATAATCCATTTCTGTTTAAAAATGTAAAATTCATGCAGATAGGTTTTGAAAGAAAATGGATATTCATAGTAATCATTCTCAGTTTTTAATGTAACCACTGAAATGGAACATCTGAGCACATTTGCATATGTTGATACAAAATTATAAAGTTCTAATAAAACTTATTCTAAACTAAATTTAAAGACACCATGTAACTAAGTTGATATTTTTGCCCCACCCCCAAATATTGCAGGAAATTAAATTAAGGCCAGTGTGGTGTCTTCCACTTAATACTTATTACTATTCACTTTTTGTTTGTTTACTTTAAACCTTAGAAAAGTATCATTTCCCCCAACCCAATTAAAAAAAATACTTTTAGAGCTAAACACAATATACAGCACTTATGTCAAACAGATTACATGTTTCAATTAAATCTTGGAATGGCAATGTTATTTTCCCCATTAAGGTCAAACAAGGAAACTGAAGCAAAGAGGTTAGGCCAACAGTGAAAGGTCACATGTTAATAAGCAGTACATCATAATGCCCAAGTAGTCAGCACAGAACATATACACCTTAGGAAATATGTACTTACACAGCTATATGTTACTGCCCTGATAAGTAATGGGTGATGGGGAAAACCTCTAAACAGTCTAAAGTTTATATTTTGATACTAAATGCAGATGTTAAAAAATATTCTACCACCTTAAGTGAATTCACAATCAGCATTCAGTAATTTAAATGGATACACCTGCCAGATTGGAATGAAAGCGACAGCTTGTAGTTTTCTTAAATATTTAAGCTGACTCTCTTAATTATGAAAGTCTCAAGAGCAAAGCTCATATCTTATTCATCTTTTAATTCTACCTTACTAGCATGAAGACTAGACTGCTGCTAGGTGGCCACAGAGGCCATAATTGGTTTATTTATTCAATCATTATTCATTTATGTTATTTTATTTACATGCTTAGATATTTTTCTTATTCATAGTTAATAATTCATTACTTATTCATCATTCATAATTGCTTCACCTATTCAGCCATTTGTGTATTAAGATGTATTCACTGAGGTCCTTTTAAAAATTGGGGCTACAGCAAACAACATAGCAACTCTAAATACCTGTCCTCATAAAGCTTACATTCTATTGGGGGACAGACAGCAAATAATGATCATATAAGGCAAGAGAGTCTCATTACTTCCTCTTACATTTCATAAAAATTGCCATTGCTGAATTAGAAACTACTAAAAATTTGATCCTAAAACAAATGGAGGCTCTGGTTCAAATTACCCTGGTGTCACATTTCTGTAGGCTGACCAACATATCACCTCTACAACTGCACATTGCTATTTAGAGACACTTTATTTAATGGCAACAACTGACTCTTTAACATTGAACATCTGTATATCACCACTGGTGACTCATGCCTGAATAATGCTTACTTAACACACATATATTTTCTGCATAGACTTTGTGAGCTTAAGGAACAGTCTGGCGCTGTAGTATCATGCTTGAAAGGCATTTTGATAGCAAAAGTCATGAAAAGATGGGCCCAGATGTTGAAAATATGGCAGTACAGTGACCACAAAAAACCAAGAAGGGATGTGTCGTCTTGTTCAATCTTAGCTGTGTGTGCATACTTGGTGACTCAAAATGTTAGCTGTTCTGCCCATACTCACGAAAGTCTCAAAATGCCATAAGTATTGATTTTGGGGGCTACAAATCAATTGTAGCAGGTAGGGAAATTTAATGATATGAGCTCTCTGAATAAGAGTTGATTGAGCATTTGTCAGATAAGTCAGAAGGGGCAAAGCCTGATAAGGAGGGTGACTGGAGGAACGGCTTGAACTGATGTACCTGAGCAGAAACGTGGGTGAGCTACGCTATGCATCCAGCAGAGAGAAATGTATTCCAGGCAGAAAGAGCAATGCCATGAATGCCAGAGCCCATCGGGGTATTATTCAAAAGAACTGTTTCATAGTATTAAAGTATGTGTATGCGTGCAGGGGATCTGTGCATATGAAAGCAGTGGCCGTAGATTACTGAGGGACTGGATTCCTCGAAGCAAGAATTACAGGTGATTGTGAGCCACCAAGTGTGGGTGCTGGGAATGGAACTCTCATCTTCTGCAAGAGCAGTACTTGTTCTTAGCCCATCTCCACATATATGGGCATTTAAAAAATGTTTGAGGAACTGTGCCCAATGTGGGTGAAGTGGGAGTGAGGACAGAGTCAGGCAGGAGAGAGGTAATTTATGATCAAATCGTGTACAATGGTGCAGACATTAGATAAGACTGGAACTTCAGTCTCAATTGAAATAGGAAGTCACTAGAAAGCTCAGACAATACATGTGAAAGGACTTGAGGGGAATTTTTGATACTCTGTCCAGATGCTTGGTTGAGAATTGAATAGACGGTAGCAGAGTGTCTTCCTTTAGAAGTGTGCCAAGAGCCTTCAGAAGCGTGTTCTGTTGAACCAAACTGGAAGAGCCTTAGAACCAATCGGTTGGCTTAGAACAGGACCGTGGCAGCAGAGTATCCATGGAGAATACAAAATGTAGCCTGGTGGGAAAATCTGTCAAGGTTCATGAATGATGGTATACGAATTATGAGCCTGAGAGACAAGTAAGGCATGAGTATAGCTCTTTGCTTTGAACAGAGATGGGAAAGTCTTGAACTGTAGCTCAGAAGAGGCAAGCAGGGAGAGAGAAGATATGGAGAAGAAGAGTTACAGCAGTCACCACCCATCCGAGAAGAGATCTAGAGTCAATGCCATCACCATGAACATATAGTAAATGGATGGACATACAAGTGAGTAAGTCATTTCCTTCTCTCTCATTTTATTTAGGTCGCCACTAAAACATGACAAGTATTTTAACATCAACTAATATAGCGAGGGAGTGAACGTGTAATAGCTCCTAACCAGATTGAGTTTAGATTCTGCTCCGTGACTTGGGTATATAAAAATCATTGTGAGACTTTTCCAAAAAAGGACATAAAGAGAAGACTTCACTCCAGAGAAACAAAGCAGTGATAGGCTAGCCCTGGTGGGACTGAGTTCATTGGGATTAGTTACAGCATCATTAGTGTGCAAAAGGGACTATATTACACTTATGGGAAACCTTGTAAGCGACTTGTGGGCAGCTATATAACCGAAGAGTTCTACCCACAAATTGGCCAATTCACCCAAAAAAGCTACACCACTGAAGATTCCTACTGCATCATGGGAAACATGTTAAAGCTAATCTGTGAGTTTCTCGTTCCTTCAGCAAAGGCACTTTAAGAAGCTAGATTACATGGGGTCTCCAAATAAGCTGCTCTGATTAAACACAGCAATGATCTCGTTGAAACAGAAGAAAACATATATACTATAAAATGCTGCTAAAATTAATTTAACAGAGCCTGTTCTTCCTATGTGTAGTACCATTTAGAATTAATAAAAGCAACCATACATGCCCAAAATAATGTTTAAGAGTTGAGAGTTAAACGAGGCTATTTTGTCTAGCCTGGTGTGGTGGCACATACTTCTTATCTTAGCACTGCAAAGATAAAGATAGATCCTGTAAATTCAAGGACAGCCTGGTCTATAGTAAGTGTAACCCAGAATCAAGGAATAATTAAAAAAAATAAAATACTATTTAGTCTAACAAATAGTATGTTGCTTAATAGTAAGAAAATCTTACTATGAAGTGGCTCATGTTTGCAGTCCCAGCACTTAAGAGGAAAAGACAAATAGATCTTTGTATGTTTCAGGCCAGCCTTGGCTACACAGATGGTTCTACAAAGGTCTGGGCTGCACAGGGAGAAATTAACTTCTAATTTAATAAGTATGCACTGCACTCTCTCTTACAGTGAGGTCTCTATATCTACAACCTTATGCTCTCACCTGTTCTGCAGACAAGAGGGCTGAGGCTTAAAGGAAAACAAGGTCATTATGTTAGTACGTGCTTGATAGGCATATGGGATATATCATTTTTTTAAAAAAATCTTTAAACTTATGTTCCCCAATTTGAGTTACACTACTCAAAAGAACTAGATTATAATGAAGCAATTACAAGTTTATTGCTGGTGTGTGTGTATGCATTTGTGTGTATGTGTGTGTGTGTGTGTGTGTGTGTGTGTGTGTGTGTGTGTGTGTGTGTTAACAGATACATGTGTGCCACAACACCTGTTTGGATGCCGAATTATGACATATGACACTCAGGACTCTGTTCCTTTTTCCACCATGGCTTGCAGGATTGAAATCAGGTCGTCAGGGTTTCATAGTAAATAGTTTTGCCACCATGTGATCTCACCCAGTCTTATATGGTCACTTTTTAAATAAAATTTTAGTAGTAACGGGCTGTATACTGTGTAGTGTCAATCCCTTAATGCTGTGTACAGAGCATTGCGTGAAAAGTGATGTACGATTAGAGTATGGCAATAGGAAAGGTAAGACATCCACACCTGTCCTACAGGTAACACTATAGTAAGATGACTGTAATCTGAATGCACAAGCTAACGCCAACAACTTGTGTAATTTGGGTTTTCACCATATACAAATCATAGCATTTGTATTTATCTGGAAATGATTATAATCAATGTTCAAGGTCAACTAAACTAGAAGTCTGTACAGGCAAGAGGTTCATGGTGGGAGGACATCAAAGCTTCTCTTTGAAAGAGTTTGTGTTTGCTTTTATGTGAACAATACTATATAAAACATGATGTGGTTACTACTATGAAGGTTCTGAAGACAATATATATATATATACTTTAGCCAAGGCCTCATTGAATAGACTATGCTAACCTCAAACTCACAGAGATCTGCCTGCATCTGCCTCATAAATGCTGAGATAAAGGCCTGTGCCAAAACATCTAGCTTAAGAACATATAGTTTGAACATTTGTTTTCTTGTGATCTGAATATGTGGGTCATCTATGGACACGCCATACATAATGCAACAGTATTCTCAGAATGACTGTGTATTTGGGCATGAGAGAGTTACCAATGGTCATTGGATACACAAGAACTTTCCTATGCTGTTAACTTTACTAAAAGTAAAGGGGGAAATTACATAATTATATTTATATAACTATATTATAATCTCAAAAAGAAAAAAAAACTAAATGGAGAACCCGAATGATCACATTTTATTAGTGGGCATTTAAAAATATAACTCGATTATGAATTATAACTAAATTATGTGTGATGCCTATTATCCTTATAAATAGATATAAAAGCATATAGGAAAAAAAGCATTGAGGTGGAAACACTACAATAACAACTCTTATTATCTGAAAGAATTTTTGAAATAACTTGCCAGGAGGGTAATGACCTCAATTAAATTTTATGTAAAATAATAATTGGTTACTTTTATAAATGGACCCTATTGCAAATTGCATATTTGATAATATAACTTATTTCTTATTTCCCTCTGGCTTACATTTATATTAAATAAAAATCTTTGAGATAATCAAGTAAGATTTAAAATTTAAAATCTTGTTTTAACCTACTTAATTGTTTTTAGATAGTTTTTAAATTCAAGAATAGAAAATAAAAATATTTAGAATCTCCCAGTTGGTATTTATTCTGATATAAGGAAGCATCTTGTACTATAAAGATTTTCTGTAAATGTTTATAATATATAAGTATAGGGAAAACCATTTAAAATAACTACACTTAGAGATGTTTCAATGAGCTCAAGGTCTCCTGGAAAATTTAAATTGAAGTTAGGAATTTTGAATGAAAACACACCTTTCTTGAGTGAATGCAGCGCTCTCCTATGTTTTTTATAAACTTGTTAGCACGTAACACTTTTCCGAAAACTATTATTTTACAGAAGTTGCACTTCAGTGTGCTGCACAAGAAAAACCTCACAGTTCTGGGTTTATGAAAATCTGAAATTCTACTGGGAAAGGCTCTTATTTCTATCACTGCAAACAAAGCATTTGTTTATGAAGCAGTGCTGAAATAGACAGAACGACTGTTCACATGAAAATGCTAAATTTAAATTCAGTTTAGGTACAGCCAAACCCACATTGTGACTTCAACGTGAGTGGTATACACATGCCCTTGGAAACCTGGAAGCCCAAGGGGGGGGGGGTGGATCTCGAAGCCACATTTATTTACTTATTTTGTTACAGACTCACTATAGACACTCTCATTTCTCTTTGGTATTGTTAACAGCAGGCATAATGGAGAGAGCTTAGAGTGGAATGAATAAAAATCGGCAGAACTCACGCTTGCAGGACAGCAAAGAGTCACGCTAACGACGCGGTTTACAAACAGGAAACATCTTCGCACCATCCATCATCTATAGGATTCCTTCAGTGTTGCTGACAGTCACTATTATATTTCAGTCTGTGCTGTCCTGGCACATGATTTGCCCTAAATTATACATTCTCCTTCGTATGGCTGGGGTTTTACCAGTTATGATTTTATAAGTAGTATGGCAAAATCCTTTGCCATAGTGAGTCCCCCTATGTTACTAAATAGAATTCTTTCAGGCATTTAGTATGCTAATAGCAACCATTAAAAATGGTGAGGAGCAAGACCTTTTGTAAGACAGTTGGGATTATGATGATTTATCTCTTAGGCACACCTCAATTTAACCATTTCTTTCTTAAAACATGGTGCCCCAATTAACAATATTCTAAATACGCCTGAAGGATTGCAGAGAAATATTTTTCTTTTTGTACTTGGAAAGTGATAAAGATGCAAAGGCTGCTTAAAGCTCTGGTAGCTTAGTAGTCATGATTGAGTGCCATTTGTATTTGGAATTGTGGTTATTCTTGGCATTTTAGTACTGTTCCCTGGGAATTTACTAATCAGTCTTCCTGCTGGATGGATGTATCAGACTTAGCACAGCTGTGACCGCAGGAAGCCACCAACAGAGCTGAAAGTGTTGGAAGGTCAGTTAAGAGCAACTCAAATTTATCTCCGGAGAATGTTCTAAACTATACACTACTTAGTCCTAGCAATAAAAATCGAAATATCAGAAAACCACACCATTGTATACCATAAACCAAACCTCTGTACTTGGGGATTTTATTCCAATGATCTAGGCCATATCTCACATGAAGCATTAAAAAGAACTTCTAAATGTATTGATATTAATTCCATGCATTTGTCCTAAGAAATAATACCCTTGACTGAAAAAAATCAAACATTGACTATGGAAACATTGTACTTTTGAATGGGACATTTTCAGTTTCGAGTAACCTTAAAGGGTAGAGATTGACCCATTTTTTTCCCTCTCATTGTGATAAAATATCTGACTAACAACTTAATGAAGCCAGCATTTCCTTCCTTCTTTTCTTCCTTCCTTCCTTCCTTCCTTCCTTCCTTCCTTCCTTCCTTCCTTCCCACTCCCAATCCAATGTTCAATCCATCACTCCTGGGAATCAGGTAGGAAGACTTGAAGCATCTAGTTAACACCAGATTCACAGTCAAGAGGCAGAGAGCAGGGGGGGAAATGCCTCCTTGTACTCAGTGTGGTTTCACCAACATAAGCAGTTTCCAGTTCCAGTCAGAGAACACTGCCAACAACAATGTGTGTTCTACCCACCTCAACTACTGCAATCCAAATAATTATGACATAGACATGCCCAGAGGCCCCTCCCCCAGAAGGCTCGAGATTTTGTGAAATTGACAGTTAACACTAACCTAGGAGTGATCTAACATTTTTCTTATTGCTATCAACACACACACACACACACATACACACAAACACATAAACACCCACATGCACACACATACACCACCACCACCACCACCATTACTATCACCATCACCACTATTACCACCCCCAAAACACATCACATTTTTACAGGCAATCAAGTCCAGTAGGCAATAGGTCATGAAGAATATTCTACCACTTTCCAGATGAATTACACTTAGAGACCTCAGTAAGTGCCTATTTTCTTCCTAGTTTATCACAACTGGGGGAGTTTAGTGCTGGAGGATGGGCTCAGTATTGAAGAGGGTGTATTACGATTGCAGAGTAGCAGGGTTGGATCCCCAGCAACTGTTTAGAAGCTAACATCCACTATGAGGGGATATGAGGGGATATGACCTTCTCTTCTGACTTCCAGAAACATAAGACACGCATGTGGCACACCTAAGTAGATGTATACTAAACATTCATACACAAAGAATAACCAAATTTTTAAAAGTAATAAGTGTCGGTTTGCTACTGCCACCAAACAGGCAGGAATCAAGGCTCTTTGTGCCTTGAAGGCACAGGCATGTTTCTCACAATAAAGACTTACCTTGACCAAAATATCAATGTTTTGAGCATTAAAAAAAACATTTCAAATAAGTCTTCTACATCTCCAGGCACTCATATTGTATTGGCTCTCACTCAACTGGCTCCCAAGGGTGCCAGCTGATTAAGATAATCTTAGCACAGCTCTCATCGCGAGGCATGCTGTGGTTTCTGTTCCTGTAGATGTTCTGCATGAACGCTTCATTGACAAGACACGTTTTCCTATGAATTCATCTCTCATTTTGAATTCTCTGCTGTTATTTAATTGATAGTCACAGTTTGGGGTGATTCCACTTGATTGCCAGAAAGACTTTTGTTATTTTGTCTTCTTCCCGAAAAGAATTCCATATCTCAGCATAAGACCTTTCATCTAACTAATTACCAAAGATCTTCTTGACTTTTCCCCCTCACTTCTCTAACATACTGATAGTGCCTCTCCACAGCTTTTCCCTTTTATACTTGTCCGAATAGACAGCCCCCAAACATAAGTCCTATGAGGTAGTCCACCTGTGGCCTATTGTTGCCGTAAGAAAAACAAACCATAAGCAAGCCACGTCCTGTGATCTGAGGAAGCAAAGCTTAGATGACAAGACCCTGGCTGAGTCCCTCCACACTAATCATTTGATCCTTTGGTCAGCTATTTTCTACTTGGACAATACTGAAATTCTTAGAGTTCTTTAGATAGATCATAGGCCATGACATCTCTCATCTTTATTTCAATTTTATTTCAATTTGCTTATTTTACGTTTACAGTTTCACTTTTCACCTTTGTCAGAGCACTAAGTTGCACCTGATTCATCCATCACTTCCCTGGGGAAGCCTTCTGTAGTCCTCTCAGGTGGGCTTATTAATGAAGACCCTGCGTCTACTTCTGCTAGTACAATTCCCAGGTTGCTTGTGTAAAATCAGACCTGCTTGCCTCCAGCTGCAGAAAACGTATCTGTTGCAGAAAATGCACAGGCTATTAATCTTTATTATTAAATATCTATAATTTATGGCAGCCTTATCTAATCTTCTATCATAATCAGTAAAAGACACAGACCCCTATTGGGCTTTAGAATAAGCTCTATTTCATCTGGGGCTTGGCAGATGTTAACCTCCTAAACAACCTTTACCTCCCAGCCTCCATCCCATGCCAATTGCTCTAATAATTTCTATCGGTGCGACTTCCCATCCATAATTCCATAAATATTTGCTTATGATTTCCATCTGAGCTGCCTCTCTCTATGCAGAATCTCAGAGTCCCTCCTTCCAGCCCACATGGTCTTTACCTGTCCCATGGTGACTCTGATCCTTCTTTCTCCTCGGACACCTCTTTCCTCTCATGTGATCCTTCTGTCCGCCCAGGCTGGAGACCTTAGCTCTGCCTCTCTCTTCTGCCCTGGCCAGGTGTAGGCCCTTTATTGGTCAAACAGGAAAGGAAGGTTACACAGCAATACTTATGGTACGTGATAGTTTGCTTGCTCATAAGAGACAGCCAGCAGACCTCGGGGAATAAAATAATTAACAAACAAATACAAATCACCAGGCCGTGCTTTAAAATTCCCCCTTTGTTGTCTAATTACAAGACTATTTCCTATAAACTATATACAGTAAGAATATTTACAAAATAATCATAAAAACAATAGGTAAAACTTAGGTACATAACGTCTAGTCTAAATATATTTGTCAACCTTGAAGAAAATAATATCTATGCTATCTTGGTGAATATAAAGTCTTGAACATAAATTCAATCTCTATCATATCTTGTATCTATCAGCCTAAAAACATCTATCTTGATCTTAAAATGTCTTAACTCCTAAGCAACTAGAATGGTAAAATTATAACTCTCTAGTCTTCAACCCCATCAGAGACTTGAGAAGGAATAAAACTATTACCTGAGTAAGCAGGCAAGCAGCTTCCAAAATAAAACTAAATATGACAGAGACAGTTCACTGCCTGGAAAGTCACCTGAAATTCTCTTCAACACTGGAGCATCATCTTCAGCCTCTGGTCCAGCATATCTGAGAGACATATTTGTGAAGCAGGAACTATTAAGGACTTGTCTTGTCAAGCTTGGCACTTAACTTGGCCTACGTCCAACCTTGTCCATTTTAGGTGGAATTCTCTATCTGTGGTAGAAAACAAGGACATTTGTTTGTCATGGTGGCTGGCTTGCCATATTAGAAGCAACTCCACATAGAGGTTTTCTGGTGCTCATATCTTCTCTGAGTTAGGCTGGGTGCTGTCAGGAGTTGACCTGTCTTGATGTCAAAGACTCCTTAATATAACAAAACATCTTTAAATAACATATTCTGTAGGTCTCTAAGGTTTTTGAAGATGTATGTACTCTATCTATCTATCTATCTATCTATCTATCTATCTATCTATCTATCTAACCTAGGAAAGCTATTTCTGTGATAAATTAGACCAGTATCTGACATTACCATTAGTTGATTAACTAACAATTAACTTGCATTACTAAATTACCTGTTTTGTTTTGTTTTTTGTTTTTTGAGACAGGGTTTCTCTGGGTAGCTCTGGCTGTTCTAGACTCGCTTTGTAGACCAGGCTGGCCTTGAACTGGGATTAAAGGCGTGCACCATCATGTCCGGCACTTAATTATCTAAACAGCTTGTAATCACAGTTTTAAAAGTACTGGAAGTAAACCTTGTATTTATAAATGTTCTGCACAGATACAATACGTCATACCAATATAAAAATGTGTGTGTGTGTGTGTGTGTGTGTGTGTGTGTGTGTGTGTGTGTAAGATAACCTTAAATTTAAATTCTATACCAATGTATCAAAAATAAATTTATTTTTGTACCAATATACATGTTTCTATGTCAATGAATTAAAAATAACTTTACTGGAGAATAACAATTAAAGCTTTAAGCTGAGGAGTAGATTCAATAATCTACTTTTTGTACTATCATTTATATACATATTTTTATATTCTCCCTTCTTTCTTTTCAAACCCTTTTTCCTTACCTGAGAAAGAAAAAAAGATAGAGAAAAGAAAAGAAAAGTGAGAAATCCCTGAGTCTAAGTTTTTATACTTTGTTTTCTCTCTGAATAAGACCATTAGCAACTTGTAACCAACTCGCCTAAATGACAACAAACATCCATATGCCATTAGAACAATAAAAATTTACTCACTCCACCTTAAGGGCTATAGGATGGCATTCTCTCAAGATTGCTTTCTGCTGATTTAAGGACGTAGGATACCTTTGGGGGAGGGAGCTCAAGGGAAATTGGGAAAAGTTGGTTAAGTAATCTAGCAATAACATTAGTGGTCCAGTCTCTAATTAGTGAGAAATTTTAGGCTTGAGTGAAGTCCTGTTTGGAATAGTCTGGAAGACTGGACCAATTGGGATCAGGAGTTTTCTTTGAAGGTGTCCTGGGAACAGGCTTTGAAGGAACAGTTATTGAGGCAGGGAAGGCTGGAACATGTAGGATGCTGGACAGCATGCAACTCAGCATCCGAGAAGATGAGTCCTGTCAGGTTTGATTCGGAATCACTGCTGCCCAGCTCTTTTGTTGTGAAAATATATCATCTCTCACAAGTAATATATAGTTCTAAAATAATAAAAACATGAGATGTGCAGAACGTACAGATCAGTTAAGGACGGTTTCCTTCTCTTTGTATGAACAGAATAAAAGACATCTTTCCATACGCCAGCCTGGATTGTAAACCAAATTATCTATGCCATTTATGGCACACTAAATCTCAAGGATATTGTAGCTAAGGATTTATTGGCAATGTATAGCTGAAGTTGTAGCTGGAGACATTTTTTATGTCCCAGTCAGTTTTGGAGCTGTTCCCATGTGGCGGGATCAGCAACTGTTTCCTGTCTTGTTTGGTTTTCTTGATTTCTCTTCTTCTGTCTGTAGCTAAGATATTCAGGAGGTCTTCCCCTGTCATATCTAATCCTTATTATTCTGGGTGGAATCCAAAGTTCTTTATCTTTTCCTGTTAGTATAAGGGGATATACTCCAAAATAATATAGTTTCTGTCCTTGAGTTGGAAGTTATCATAAGCATAGAATGGTCCAGTTTAGCAGTCCAACTTTTATTCATTCAGGTATACTACATTTTTATTTCCCTCAAAGGGGATGAAGAATATTATCATTGGCTATGTAAATATCCTTATGTTGATAAATCAGGATAAAATTGTATGGAATTAAAATATACTTTTTTATAGAAACACTATTATAGTCTTATGGAGACAGGGTTTCTCTGCATAGCCAGGGCTGCCTTGGATTTATTCCGTAAATCAGGCTGACGTTCAGTTCACCAGAAACCTGTCTGATGCCTTTGTTTCCCAAGAATTGGGATCAAAGGCATGAATTTAATAAACTAAATTATTTTAATATTAATTAATTATTTTGCTTTAGTCATTTACACATTTGGTGCTAGATAAAGTACTTATTAGTTCCCGTGGAAGTTCTGCTTCAAGGAGACCTGTAGGCTATTTAGAGCATAAATTAGTTATTCAATTTGTGTTAGTCTGAGTTCTAGGCATTACATCCCACCTGCTGACCCAAATTAAGCTGTTGATTGTGGGAAGTTTTTCCCAGGAGTCATTGCGTGAACTGAGAGGGGATTGTTCCTGCCAGGCCTGTGTTTATCAGTTGTTTAGCCCTCTCCACTGTGGTCACTATCCGTCCTGTGAGAGCTCAGGAGCAGTAGCTGCCACGGAAGCCTGAGTGAGACCATCGAAGGTTTGGAAGAAAAACTCCTTGCTAAAGAATCCTCGCTCTCCCCCCCGCCCCCCCCCCCAACCCTTTCAGTACCTAAAGCTTGAAAAGTGGCTTTTGTCTCCTCGGCAAGTGTGGGCAGGAAAATTTAGAAGCAACAGCAGACCAGCGGCTGCATTTTAGTCAGCCAGCTCTGCACTGCTAAGTCTTCCACCTGTGTCTGAGTCTCTTTTAAAGAGAATCTTGGAGACAGTTGTTGACCTGGGAGTTTTTAGTTTTAAGCTTGTGTTGTCCCACTGGGAGCTTATTTTCCCCTTCCCTTTGCCAACCTATGATAAAATATGATTTTTAAGGGTGTGAATGAATGTAATCAGCTGTGTGCCAATATGATGAATAAAATACATAGGCTATTAATTTTTATTATTACACGCCTATAATTATTATGGCGCTTTTTATCTTACTCACTATCCTAATCACTTAAAAGACACAGACACCTGATAGATTTTAGCCTAAGTCTTATTTTACCCGGGGCTGGGCAGATAGATATTAACCCCCTGTAATATGCTGCTTTTATGAATCATAATGTAAACATCTTATATGCGGCATGAATTTAGGCAACCTCTGTGAAAGGGTCATTCGATTCGTTCAAAAGGGTCGTGACCCACATGTTGAGAACCACTGCTTTATGTACATCAGATTACTTCCATAAAGTTTTGAGCAGGAATGAAAATGGTACTTTAATTAAGTGGGCTGCATTCCCACATCATAAAGAACCTACAATTCAGAACCTCACATTTGTCTCAATGAACACGTCGCCCCAATCCCCAGAGCGGGTAGTGAGAGGTGGCCCCGGCTGATTCATATCAAGACAAGGTTCGGTAATGTCAGTGAGAGGAATGGTAAATTAAAGAGTGCCTGCATTAACCAAGGCACCCGCGGAGACACACCCTCAAAGGGCCAGAGCCATTGACCTTTACCAAACATGTCGGCAGATCCAAGAAGTGCCTCTATTGCAGCTCCCTGTAATCTGCACTTAAAAACAAAGCTGTCACTCTCATTGTAAGTGCAAATGTTATACACATTAATGACTATTTTTTTATTTATTTAATCACTTTATAGCGTGACCCCATCCCCTTTCCTCCTCTCCTCCCAGCCTCACCCTTATGCTCCCCTACCCCCCACTCCTTTCTCCCCCTGCCCCGCCCCCACCCCCGCCCCCCCCCCCCCGACTCCTTTCTCCCCTTCTCAGAGAAGGGGACGCCCCCAAGAGGTAACAACCTAACCTGGCACCTTAAGTTGCAGGACTAAGTGCATCCTCTCCCATTGAGGCCTGACAAGGCAGCCAAGGTAGGGGAAAGGGATACAAAAGTAGGCAACAGAGTCAGAGACAGCCCCTACTTCTGTTGTTAGGGGACCCATATTCACTGATTTTATTTGAGTCATTCATTTATTTTCCATTCCCTCAATATCTGCTCTATCTTTATACCTATATTTCTTGTAAGCAAGACAAATCTTGGGTTGAATGATTTATGGGTGGGTTAGTTTCTCCCTTCCTCCACTGGGAATCCCACATGGCAAGAGGAGGTAGCAACTTTAGGCTCCTTAATGAGCCACTGCCAGGAGTCACAGCTAGGGTCAGCTCCATAGTCTCCTAGGAGCCTCCCCATGCCAGAAATGCACCCCCATCACCAATTTCCGTTGCTCAATAAAATATGCACATATTCGCAAACCAACGGAAAGAAAACATGACAATCTAATTCACACCAAAGTGGTTCAGGAGAGCCTGCCTCTTCCTACCTCCTTTGGAATTGAGTGGGCTCTTCCAGGCTATGTTAAGAAATGGTTTCCTTAACTTGAAACAGTTGGCAGAGGCTGGCTCTGTGAGACATCACCACCCTCCTGTGTGGGGTCTGTAGCAGAATGGACTGAACTTTACTACTCTCTCTGTTGACTTACAGTTTGACTTAAGAGATTAGCTGTGCATCATTTTAATATCATTATTCTAAGTTGGTTTATTTTTTATATGATGTGGCAGATACTAATCTGACTTCAGCTATTTATTTACTTTTATTTACTCCATTTTGCCACATTTTGCCATTTTTGCAAGTACCATTTCTTAGAAATACTGACTTTTTCTGAATGAGTGTTCTTGGCAATCATTTCAATTAAAATAAAATCACCTGACCATCTATGCAAGGCCTTATTTGTGGAGATATATATGCATTACTTCTTAAAGTTATATAAAAAACAATATTTGACATTTTCATATTATTTCCAATGTATTACTAGCTTTAAGCATAATTATATTTTAAATACATTAATGGCTTAAATCATGTAGGAAAGTAAATGTGTAGATTTAAATAGTTATATCAATAACAATAGCTTTTGTAGCAGCTTAAGAATTTATTGTTACTAAAATATTTATTTGGACATATGGCTTGAAATTAATCTCTAGAGTTTTAGACCTTTAACCTGTTAGTCCCTCTTGCATGGCAAGTCTAAAGATAAAAAAATGCCTCAGCTTTTTTCATTTATCTGAATCTTAATTTTTCTATAACTTTTACAGAATAATGAATAGGGTTTTTTGTTTTGTTTTGATTTTTGCTTGTTTGTTTGGTTTGGTTTGGGTTTTTTTTTTCCTTCTTGTTGTTGTTTTTGTTTTGTTTTGTTTTGGTATTTTTTTTAAGACAGGCTTTCTGTTGTAGTCCTGGATGTCCTGGACTTGCTTTGTAGACCAGGCTGGCCTTGAACTCACAGAATTCTTAGTTCTTGAACTCATACAATTCTTAGTTGACGAACTTTTGCTTTTTTTTTTTTTTAATAGCACTTTGGGATACACTTTACCACTCTCAAGTAGACTCCAATATGCCTGGAGACAACTCTTTCAGTATTCTCATAAAGTATCCCCTGTATGCTTTCTGTTGCTCTGCGTCCAACACTCTCACTTTTCTTTAAGATGTCTGATTAGAGTTATTTATATCGATCCCTTCTAGTAAAGCTTGGACTTTGTTGACCTTCTAGGCATTTTATATTCATGTCTTTCATCAACCTTGAGAAATTTTAGCCATCCCCCCAGGATGCTTTCTCTGTCATTCTCATTTCTTCTGGAGCTCTTACACTGCTACTCCTAGCCTGCTCTCAGACCTCCTCGTTCTTCTATCATTCCATAGTCTAGGTGCCCTGCGCCTGACGTGGCCCCCTTAAGTTGTATCTTTTCCTCAATCTTCTGTTTCCAATAAGGTCCCAAACCTGGTTTTCCTGATATGATTTTGGTTATTGATGTTAAGAATTTTAACATAATGTACATAAATTTTAATCATCTCAATTTATTTTTGATTAAGTTGATAAAGTGACACCCTTTCCACTTTGTGATTAAGTTACTTTTTCAGTTTAGGCCTTGAGGGCAATGCTCACCAATGGGGATGTTTACATGCCCTGAACAGGGGAGAGTCATCTAGTCAAGTAGCCTCCAAAATTTGTGAGGACAAATCTCTCAGTGTTCTTAGAAAGTGTCTTTTGTATGTTTTCTGTTGCCTCTGATTTCAACACACTCTCCTTTTCTTTCCAATGTCCAATTAGAGTTATTCTTATCAATCCCTTCACGTTAATTTTGGACTTTTTTGAGCTTCTTAGGATTTTATATTCATATTTTTCGTAAAATTAGAGAAATCATTAGCCATCCTCCTGGAACACTTTCTATGTCTCTTTCTTCAGGTGGACTCAAAGTTGAGCTTAAATGCTGCTCTGAAAACGGAGTCTCTCTGGATAAGAGACAGTTTAAAAAATAGTTTTACACAAAATAGAGTAACTTGGGACAAGGTAAAGCTTAATCCCAAGAGTGTCACCTATCTTACCCTATGTAAAAAACAGTTACCATGTTATATAGAATCTCCTGGAGGCTTTTGTTCCTAGGAATGCAGCTTTGCTGAGAGGTTGAAAGTAGACTAGCCTGTTTAGAACTGAGCGGAGCAAGGCCACATAAAGAATATATCTGTGGCTAGAGCATATACTATTACCAATGTTTATTATATCTAGACTGTGTATGTGTGGGGGTTTTTTTTGCGTGTGTGTGTATGTGTGTTCAACGCATCCATGTTTTCAGGGTACTACAGATGTTAGGCACTAAGGAACTGTCTGAGAGCTGTCAATCAAATGGAGAAATGATCTGGCTGCCAACAGCTTAGCTTAAACGAAATAGAACTAAATATTAAGGATTTATTACAATAAGACCTGTCATTAACAATGCCACCATTCTCAACATTAAAGTTCTTTAACTACTAAACTAACACACTTAGGGAAATTGAGTTTCTTTGATCTGCCTCAGTATCTTTCCTCACTTTCCATAAAAGTCACAGCTAATGTTTCCATTACAAAGACAGGTTAATGAAAGAAATACAAGATAAATTTGTTCCATATAATTTTACACACTATAGTACAGCTTAGTAAAGGGATCTTTGTCATTATGCTTGGAGTTGACTGGCACCCCAGAATACAAGAGGGAAAGGATACAGTCTAACAGAGTGAAACAGGCAGCCGAAGGCCTGGTTGTTCAGATCTTGGGTTATTTAGGTAGGGAATCCCACTGTCTATAATCCACGCTGAAAGAGGAATTCTCATTGCCGTGATTCATTGTGGAGAAGGGAAATAGAGGTTAAGGTACAGTCAGAGAGATTGCTACTGAGCCATTTCCTTTCTCCCTTAGTTGAAGGCACTGGCACATTTGAGGGTCTAAGTTTCTTAGACTCATTAAGGACAACTTTGGAAAAGCAGACTTTGCGTCTTCTTCCTCTGAGTTTACTTGCTTTGTTTGGCTTTGTTCATTTGCTTCATTTGAAAGAGGTTTCTTTGCTGTTTCCCACTATCCAATTGTCATAGAAATGCAAGTCTATGCCAAGTTATGGATTATTTTTTTCTCAGATCTTTTCTGCTCCTTTCTCAGGCCACATGTGATTACTCTCTGTTTCTCTGACTGTGTATAGTTGGTTTTGATTGAGTGGTTTTTGGGACTGTTTTCCCCCCAATGAAAAAGAAAGTCAAAAGGTAGACTGTCTGTGTACTGGCCCTTTCATCTTTCTAGAAGACATCTATGACAGGATTATAGGAGCTTGCACTGTCAAAGGAGATAAACAATAAGAATTGTTAGCTGTGCTTTTTCCCCGCCCCCTTACCTCTGATCATCAGCAATCAGAGCATATTCTCGAGTTCAATCGGCTTCAGAAGCATGCGTGCATGGCTGAGGCACAAGCATTGAAAATGCTATAAATTAACTTCATTTTGTAGTTCAAACCATTCCCTGAAGGTGGTAGGCCTTCAACAGACACCAGAGATCCCACGTAGTGGCAGTTTTTAGACATGTAATTTTTCTTTTTCATGAGGAGGCAGATCCCTGGTTCTTCTTATATTGCCATCTTCCCTGTATCCTATTGTACTTTCATAAAAAAAATAATTTTTCTTTTTTTTTTGCAAGTTAAATATTTAAAACTGTCAGCTACACAAAATTTAAAACTCAAGGCATCCTTTATCAAATTGAAATATAATTAAAATAATTCAATTAAAAGTGTGATATTACTTTTAATGGTTTATTTAACTTAAAAAAATAAACAGTCCAAATCAAATAGCCAACTATCTGAAAAGAATTGCAAAAAATATTCCATTCATTCACACTTTCTTTTTTTATCAAACATTTTTAAAAATTTTACATTTACATTTACATTGTTACACATATATACAATATACAAGAAGAACCACGACACAGTCAGTAATTATATAAATGTTACATTTTTTGAGTTTTGGCTATTTGTAGTTGACAGACATGAAGAAAACATCTGTCTTATTGGTACATCTAAAATTCTGAATGTAAATCAATCTCTATCACATACTGTCATTATCAACTTAAAACATCTATATAGACCTAAAAACATCTTAACCCCTAAACAACTAAGCTGAACTGTAAAACTAAGCTAGCTGGTCTTCAACCCCATCAGAAACTTGAGAGAGAATAAACTTAATTTACCTGAGTATTCTGGGAGTGCAGGTTAGTAGCTTTTCAAATGAGAAGATGACAGAGACAGTTTGCTACCTGAATAGTAAGTAACCCAAAACTCTCTATAATGTTGGGGTATCATCTTCAGCCTTCTGGCCTCATATATCTGACAGACAAATTTGTGAGGCAGGAACTATTGAGATCTTATGACTTTGCCTATCTATCTGATAAATCAGAAGTTTGAAAACTAAATGACATTTTTACTTTAAGAAATGTCCATTTTTTAAAATTGCTTTTCTTGTCTGACCATTTCATTAAGTAGGGGGAAGGAAAATTGCTTAATAATATTATTGATTCTCAAGGCAAGTCTGGCTTATCTAGTCATAACCTCAGGCATACTATGCAGCCTCATTTTGTAGACTCCACTCCTTTGTACTTATGAACTTAAAAGAAAGTCTACCATGCTTAAGGTTAGACCAATAGAAGCCTTGTGGGCAAGAAGCTCAGATGCTTGGTTACCTCCATGAAGAGACCTTTTACAGCATCACTCTGAGCTTCAGCAGCACCCAAATCCCAGCTTGTACAACCGTGCTCTATATGCCAATTACAGACACAAGAGGTTATGGAAAGAGTACATCCACTCAGGTGGCCACATTATAATAAGGAGCAATTAAATGTGTCCAGGAATTCCAAGTCCATTCAAGGTATTATGAGAGACTATAGGTTTAGGTAGAGAAAGAATTGGGGGCAGAGAGTAAAGGATATACGTAGTTAAGCAGATTTAGTCAGTGTGGCCTGGTTCATCATTGACAAAGTTCTGGTCTGACCAATGGTCTACACCCTGGTGTCATCACTTGAGAGCAACCTATCAAGGAATACTATTTTTAATCAACTAGCCAACACCCAAATTTTTAATCGCTTACTTTCACATGTAAGAAATGGAAGTCAGATGGGCAATATTCAGTCTAATGTTGGGCACTGATAGGTGCTATGAAGAAACGATTACCAATTAACCTATTAAAACCCACAGAAAACTTACTAGACTAAGGCAGGAAAACAGTGAGTCAATCATGAGTAGTGAGAAAGACTCTGTCTGAAAACAGTGATAAAACAAAACAAGACAAAACAAACAAACAACAACAACAAAAACAAAAACAGAATAAGAACTTACTACAGCAACAATTTAAAAGATAACCATAGAAGAATAATGATACTTTAGAAATACTTGTATATCTGAGGTGCTTTCTGAGAAAGTCATACTGAAAATAAGGCAAACATTATATATAGACGTTGGAAAATTTCTTGTAGGCAGAACTGCAAGGTAGAGGCCATGAGACTAGAATATACTTGGCATTTTCTGAGAAGTATCTATAAAGCAGAAAATGGACTAGAAAGGTGAAGTAGTGGCCAAGAGTATTTACTTCTCTTACAGATGATCAGGTTTGATCACCAGCACCCATGTGGCTGACACCTCCATTTCCAGAGAATCCGATGATCCCTTGACCCCTTTCTTTGGCATCCTTGGGAGCATACAAATACATGGGACATGAAGCTACACAAGCGCTCTCTCTCTCTCTCTCTCTCTCTCTCTCTCTCTCTCTCTCTCTCTCTCTCTCTCTCTCTTTCACACACATACACACATACACACAAATGAAGAAAAAAGTAATTTCACAAAAATCAATAAACTGTGTAGCAATAAGTTCTTAGACAAATAAAAGTAATATCTTGCCTTAACTAATTGCAAAATTCATGGCTGAGACCATATAAGAGAATTTAGATTAAGGAGAATGATGCATAGAAAATTAATTTAATGCCAATTTTATGTACTGTGTGAGTCTTCAGAAATGAAGCCTCCAAAAGATAGGGAGATCTATACTTTTTCATGGTAGTCATACAGAAATGTAATTGGAGGACAAAGGGGTGTGATGTAAATAAGTAAGATAGTTTACCAAGTCCTGTAGCCTCCATTTCTCTTTGGTGTAGGTTGGAACTGCTGTCATAGGAAGTCTTCAGAGCAAGTGGTCTGTTTGACCTGCACTAAGCCTGTTTCAGGAAAGAAGTGACTGTAATTTTGTGGTTCCCTACAAGGGGGAAAGGGGGCAAAAAACAAAAGAGACACCTTTCTGCTTCTGCTGTTCTTAATTTTAAGTGGTTTCAAGGCACCATTCCTGTTGTTTTAATTGAAAATCCAAGATCTTCTCTTTTACCAATAAAGGCTTCAGAGACAGATGTTGTGGTGAGAAACCTGCTAGTTTGGAGAGGCAGAGAAAGAATCCAGCTGAAATTCCTACTCAGCTCATGTCCGAATGGAGAAGGCCCAAAAAGGCTCCCTAGGCCATCTGCTGGCCAAGAAAAAAAGGTCTTATTCCCAATTTTCTGACATAGCGCCAGATAGATTTCCAAAGTGGCTTTGCATTCCCACCAGCAATGAAGGAGTGTTCCTCTGTCTCCACATCCTCACCAGCATGTGGTGTCACTTGAATTTTTGATCTTAGCCATTCTGATGGATGTAAGTTGGAATCTCAGAGTTGTTTTGACTTGCATTTCCCAGATGACTAAAGACATTTCTTTAAGTGTTTCTCAGCCTTTTGATATTCCTCTGTTGAGAATTCTCTGTTTAGTTCTGAGCCCCATTTCTCAATTGGGTTCTTTGGTTTGGTGGTGGTTAATTTCTTGAGTTCTTTATATATTTTGGATAGTAGACCTTTGTCAGATGTAGGGTTGGTGAAGATCTTTTCCCAGTCTGTTATGACAGGCAGATCTGGGCCCAGGGGTCCTGCTCAAACTATGGCACCAGCCAAGGACAATACATGCAGTAAACTTCACACTCCTACCCAGATCTATTCAATGGACAGGACATTCTTCACAGTTGAGTGGATAGTGGCGTCTGACTTTTACACGTACTCTGATGCCCCATATTTGACCACGTCCCCTGGATGGGAAGGCCTGGTGACATTCAGAGGAAGGATAGCCAGCTACCAAGAAGAGACTGGATACTCTATGAGCATATACAGGGGGAAGAGGTCCCCCTCAGTCACAGTCATAGGGGAGGGCAGTAAGGGGAAAATGGGAGGGAGGGAGGAATGGGAGGATACAAAGGATGGGATAATAATTAAGATGTAATATGAATAAATTAATAAAATATATTTTAAAAAAAGAAAAGGCCAAAACCCCAAGGCTAAAGAGCTAAGAGCCAAGCTAAAATCCTAAGCTAAATAAGCCCAAAGACCCTCTCTACTTCTACAAGCTGTCTTAAATACCCATCACCTCAAAGTCCTTCCTACTCTTTAATCCCTGTCAGTTGGTTTCTTCCTCCACCTTTTGGCCTAGGGTTAACTTTATTAAATCCTGTGTACACATAGTTTAGTTTTACAATTAAGCTTGTTTGTTTAGAGGTTAGGGTGTTTTTAGGTCTAGATAGATGTTTTAAGTTGATAATGATGATATGTGATAGATATTGATTTACATTCAGAATTTTAGACTAACCAAGATAGCCAAAACACTAAGAATGTAACATTTATATAATTCCTGATTGTTTTGTGGTTCTTCTAGCTGGAGGTAGTTTATTGTATATATGTGTAATAATATAAATGAATATATAAAAAAGAAATAAAAGATCACCATTTAGCATTGGAACAGCCTCAAAAGTTTTTTAAATGTACACGAACAATCTGAATGTTTTTAAGGTTGCTTTTCTAAAATAAAGGTAGAATTTTTTTCTTAAAAAAAGAAAAGAAAAGAAAAGGAAGGAAAGCTCTAGGATTAAACGTGTGTGTAAGGTTGGCTGAACCACACCTTAATCACCTGTTTACAATAAACAGAAAGTTCTTGGATTAAAGGTGTATTAGGGCTCAACCACAAGAAACAGGGATTTACAGTTCAATCTCAGGGATCACAGTAGGATCAAAGACAAGTTTTTACAGTTCACAGTCTCAAGGATCACAATGGGCTCAAAGATCCTGTAACACATCTTGTCCACCATTAGAACAGATGATGAAGTGCTTCCTGGCATTGATGGGTACTTCACACAGAAGTGCTACGTTCTGGAAAGCTGCTCCAGCATCATTTTTCTTAGGAAGATGGGGGGAAAAAAAGAACCATATACCCTACATGTGGCAGCAAAAGAACAAAAAGAATTCTTTCCAACACTTGTAAAATCAAGTGTTTGCTAGCATCACTTATAGAAGCATGGGTGACTTCAGAGCACCAAATCACAGGAGTGTGGGTAGACTTCGGCAGCTGCACTATGGCTATACTGGCTTCATTTGGTCTGCTGCCTCCTACCTACCCTAGTACCACAAAGACCTTGTGTAGCTGAATGGCAGAAGTAAGAAGTATGTTGAGTCTCAGGGGAGGGTCTGATAAGTGACCTCTCTTCCTTTTTCTAGGAAGTAGTGTTAATTTTTTAAAAAATCATTACCTTATAGCTAACTTGCACTATGACTTAATTGTTTTCTGGCCTTGCCTAAGGGGCCAAAGTATTCTTCTTGGTGACTACAGCAATATCTTCTCCATGACAGCTATGGTTATAAAATGTCCCCAGGAAATGACACTGCCAGAGCAGGTATATAAACAGGGACAAGATAAAAGTTGGGAAATACTAGCAATTCACTATGACTTTGCTAGATTTTACAAATGGGGAAATAATAGGAAGAATATGCTAAACATGCTAAATATGCTAAAACTAGGATGAAATTCTACATCACTCCTGTCAGCATGGCTATCACAAGGTAAACAAATGGTAATACATGACAATGAAGACTGATTCAGTCAGTATGAAAATCAGTGGGTCAGGAGGGAGGTTCTCAAACATACATGTCTATTTTATGACAGTGCTATGTCTAAAGAATGCTCTACAATAGTGATAGTTTTCTGTGAATGAGTATGTTAAATAGATAACACAAAAAAACTAAAAGAACACAGTTATGATTAACTGCTTCCTCCCCCCAAATGGGCACAAGATCAACTCAATCAAAATTCAAAAATAGATGTGAGAAATGGCCCAAGGTCACACAGTTGGCATCCGATCTTTTAGAGCTTACAGTGCCGAGGGAGGAAGACATTCTCCTTTGGAGACATGGCTACTGGCAGGTTGCCCAGGATCCCTTGGATAGTCGCACACCCATCTGAGCATGGGCATCACACAGACATACATACACACATATACACATATTATTATTTGTTTGTTTAGACTGGGTTTCATGTAGCCAGGAGTGACTCCAAACTTCTTACATAGCTGAGGATGACCTGAACCCCAAATCCTGCTTCTACCTCCCAAGATCTGGGATTAGAGTCTATTATATCTTGTTATGGTATATTTTCCTTATACTGAAGATAGTTTTGTCATATAATATATCCTAATTATGATTTCCCTCCATCTGCTCTTTCAAGGTCCTCCACAACTCCCTCTCCATCCAGATCTACCACCTTTCTGTCTCTCATTACAAGATAAACAAGCTTTTGAGAGATAATAATAAAATAAAACAAAACTAACATTTCAGGATAGGAAAAAAGGAGAAAAGAGCCCCAAAATGGTACAAGAAACAGTATATTTATATCTGGGCTCCATCTTGTGGAATGGGCCTTAAGTCAAAGCAGATATTCCTTGGGTACCCTCACAAGCTTTATGCCACCACTGCACTAAGTATATCTTGCTGAAAGAACTTCATTGTAGTTCTAAGGGTACACAGCTGGGTTGGTGTTTACATTTCTCTTTTGGTAGCACACAGAGAATGTTTTATTTTATAAAAGTCTTAAATAGGTGCTATGTTATACTAAAAGTGGCCAAGGTATCAATAGCTTCTAATGGTAAACATTCTGCTATAAAGAAAAATCAGAGAAGAGATTATAGAGACGCAACCATCATTACAAGTTAATGATATAACTGCAATTTTGAACACAAAGGGCATATGTGCTCTTTTTTTTTTTTTCTACCCAGGGATGCAAAAATTGGCCAGGTCTTTATGGAGATAGGCTTTTTATTGTCATCACTGCATTAATAGCAGCTATTTTCATTATCCCCTAAGTCCCATCCTATGTCCCAGAGATTCCAATTTGGGTCATTGTTGATAATGGTAACACACCTTCCTTAAGAATGTTGTGTTGATTTTGTAGATTCTGTCCACAAGAACCACTTTCTTCTGTCTGGAAAACAATATATAATATCTGTATTTCTGTTTGAGTGAATGAATTCATTAAGCATGTAACAAGCAAAAGCAAGGGGACAAAGAGTAAGTGGCGTGTAGTGGGACAACATTCAAGTAGGGGCTTTGCAACACGCATCAGAGATGGTGGGATGATCGTATTGAGTTAGTAAAGGCAACAGCATGCAAGCACGGGTCACTCTACCTGGAAGCGACGGGTTGGGAAAGCCTCACTGAAGCAGCCAACTGGAGGACTTCCTCATTGATAGGCCTGACAAGAGATGAGCGGTTTATTTTGTTTTGTTTTGTTTTGTTTTGTTTTGTTTTGTTCCGTTTTGTTTTGTTTTTTGTGGAAGGGGGTTCCAAGTAAAAGATCAAACAGAAAGTAACAGGGAAAAAGTCTTCATACTCGGTATTTATTTGTTTTTTGTTCTTCGAGACAGAGTTTCTCTGTGTAGCCTTGACTTGCACTGTACATCAGGCTGGCCTAGAACACACAGCGATCTGCCTGCCTCTGCTTCCCGTGTGCTGGGATTAAAGGTGGGTGCCTCCATGCCTGGCCAAACTGGGGTGTTTATAACATCCATCAAAAAATAACAGAATTGCCGTAGCAGTCAGGATGGCGTGTCTGAGTGAGCGGGTTCTGGGTGGAGTGTCGTCTTCACGGATGAGCTCCCAGATCCTCACTCCCATCTCAGCACTTCCATGCCACACTATGAACGATAAACACAAACCTGGGTAGAAACCATCTGCCTGATAGTCATACTCAGTGACGCTAATTTAAATACCTTACTTCTCCGCGTGAATGGGAACCAAGACAAACTTTTTCTAGGACAAGAGATTTCTTGGGACACAATATAAACGTGCTCAGTCTGAGTGAGAATGGGACAGCGAGGGCGGGCATTAGCTTTCAGATTCTGTTTTCAATAGGCACAAACAGTATATGACAGTTTAGTAATACAATTTATGTTACCACTACCTATATCAGTCCTGAGTGTACGTATGGAGATATTTGCGTATTCATTTTTATTGCTCTCCTAATCACAATAGCAAAGAAATAGAACCACTTTTGATGTGCATGGTTAGATAAATGGATAATAAAAATGTGGCACATAAACAGCAAAATTTTATTCAGCAATAAATAAAAATAAAATTGTAAACATTGTATGAAAATGTACAGAACTTGGAAAATATATAAAATGTGGTAAGTCAGGTCCCAAAAGATAAACAAGACATCTTATCTCTCCTACTCAGATCTTATTCTAATTTTTGTATGTGTATATTTACCATATAAAAATTAGAGAAATGAGGGTGGATATAAATATCAAACTAGACAAGGTTTCATGAGCCAAGGGAAAGAGATGCTAAGGACGGGACATAAAAGGGTAATAGTATAATGTACATAATGGGAAAACATCAACAGGGCGGAAGAGAACACGCAGATAGGAGATGAAGGAGATAGCAGAAGGAGAAGTAAAAAAGATCCAACCCAAACAAATTAGATATAAAAATGACATAAGGAAACTTTATATTTCTCATGCTAATTTGCAAAATCAGCATGGTAAAAATGAAGTGTCTGTATACAGATGTTGTCTGACTTTTAAATAGCTGAGGAGGAAAACTGTGTGTATGTGTGTGCATGCGCGTGCGTGCGTGTATTCACTAAGTTCATCCTGTGCTGCCCTGAGAGTACATAGTCACAGAAGCCAGGATCAGAACTATAATAGAAAGGCAACATGAAAATGTTAAGTTCTATCACTGTCTCATTAAGGAAACTGTAAGATCCTGAAGGGCAAACTACAAATATATTAATGTCAGTGGCTCCAATTCACCATTAGAGTAAATTAGTTGGTTTAATGTGAAATGTGGAGTACTAAGTATTCAAAAAAATATCCTTTTTGAATATGTAATAAGTAAGAAAACAGAAATAGAAATGATAGAATGCTATGTTTATGTTAGATTACACATCTAACACTGAGGAAAATAATCTAAAACACTGAATTAACAGTACATCAAACATGTTTTGCCAAAGCTGGTATAAATCGATAGTAAATGACAATGATGATGAATATAATTTTGACACATCAGTTCAAGTTCAAGAAGACAGGAAATCAAGTTCTGATTGTTTGGTACAGCCATGATAATACTATAAAGACTTTGGAGCAAGACCTGCTGGCCAGTGCAATTCTTCAAATAACTCTGCATAATTTGATGAGTTCACAGACAGCTTTCCTATCCCTTCAGGCAGAGGAAAACCATTTGGAAACATTTCATGGAAGAGTAACACAAACAATTAAGGTGTAATATGGCTAAATGACAGTTTAAAAACACTTAGAAGTCTTAATTGAAATGAAAGCACGAATAGGACTGACTGGAGGTGGTGGAAAAGCTACTTAGATTAATGTGAGTAAAACAAGAGATAATGGCCTGAAATTAAGTAAATCATGCTGACCCCCCCCCCCCCCAAGTTTGTTGATCATCAAACATACCAGTGGCAGCTTTAAAAATCCCTGGTACTCCAGTGGGTTTGGTATACAGAGCTGAATGTTCTAGGGGGAAATTCTTTGCTATAAAATACAACGTAGAAGCACTCTCATTCTTAAAAGTTATTTTCTTTAATAGTTCATCAGTAAATGATGCCAAATCGTTGGGATGAGAGTTCTAAATGCTCTGAAAATTAGTTGTACTCACAACCTAGAGGCAAAAGTGTGCCTCAAATCATCCATTGCAAAAGAAAGAAATCAAAGCAAAACAAGATACTGAACAGATGGGAAAAAACAACACAACGAACGGATTAAATTTGCAGTTTCTAGTGCTTCTCATTAACTTCGTCTGCTTTCTTCATTCCATTTAGAGATTTGTATGTGATTGATGAGATTGAGAGATGCAAGTAAGACAAGTGAATCTGAAATACCCTGCAGAGATATCTAAATCTCTTCTCTCTTGGTTCGCGCATGAGTACTTCATTATCAGGGTTGATAACGTCTTGAACATCAACAAAAAATATCTATGTTCCTATGGGTATATATGTTTCTAAGTAAAGATATTTTGTATGTAATTTTACTTGGTTTGGTTGCATTCTCTATTGTGAAGTGTTAACTTAGACCTGTGTGGCCTAACTACCTCCACACTGGGATCTCATAAAGTCCAGCAGCGAAATTTTCACTATGTGAGATGGGGACCGGGGGTGGGTTGGTGGTAAGAAAAACAACATCACTCTAAGATCCTTTGTAACAATTAGCCTCGCAGCAATGGTGATGCTATAGCACAATCTAGCTCTATATATTCAACAGTTTGGGTTCTGACCTTCTCTTGACTCCAACTCTAAGTACGAATCTGGATAGGCACATAACTTCATTATGGCTCCACCTTCCACCTCCCCAGATGCTACCTCTCCACCCCGCAGTGTCTGGCATTAATAACTTCTAGGGACCTGAATTAGGCAAACTCAGGTTCATGCCTTGACACAGAAAATGATATCAGGAAAGCCCAGTGTGAAATAGTGTGGGAGTATATCGAAAGACATTTCCAATACAGGGCTTACGAGTGAGGGTTGAAAGGAAAAACAAAACAAACAAACAGAAAAGTATCGTAGGGACCAAAATAGATCTGGAAGCGTGAATCTGAGCTTTTTCTGAAAGCTATTCCTTCATTGGCTTTACAGTGTTCACATATGGGATTTTGTGGCTTTTGAAACTCTTAATGTCAAAGAGCTGTGAAAGAACCTGTGTAAAATGACAGTGTAGTTCCTGGGGGCACCTGCCCGGATTACAACTGAAGGTAAAACGCCAGATCACAGGAATTATAGAAGGGAATTTAGCTTTATTTTAAGCAAAGTCAATTGCCTTGTTTCATTAAAGGTACCAGAAATGCCTGAGGTTCTACCAGGGGTACAAATATTGAGGTCTTACGCATGGGACATTAATTATCTATATGCAAAAAAGTTGTTACCAACATTGAAAACTTTCACTCAAATGTGAACTGCGCTGGAATTTTGCATCTGACCTGGCAAGAAACTCACACAGACTCGCTGGGAAGGACTTCCTTTCCTTCCTATGTCTCCAGGATTTTCTACCCTTCTATCTTGTGTCACAACCTAGTTTCTTTGCTCGAATCCTCAGAAGCTCTGCAGTTATCTTAGACATGCAGAGAGACAAATTTCCTATTTCTCCATTCGCAAAGATAACAAATCAATAAAAAGCAGTCATATGAAGAAGATTAGGAGAATGAGAAAAAGTCATAAAGACAAGAATTAAACACACACACACACACACACACACACACACACACACACACACACACAAATTGACTCCAATGCAGAAGCAACAATAGAGGAACAAAAAGAGCTTCAAATGATGATATATATTTATAAACCTAAAGGGTTTGAAGTTTTACCCTTTATGAGCTGACTTGTCTGTCCCTTTCAGGAATGCTGATGATAACAGGAGCCTTCAGTTTTAGATAGAAACCCTGGACTCCTACATTTTCACAGCAGTAGTTTTAGACAGAGAATCAGCAATTCCCCCCCCCCACCCCCCAGCAGTTCTTAGTATTTCATCTCCAGAGGTTGTTGCAGAGAGATCCAAGAAAGTTTCTGCATACAATGAGTCCAGTTGGAGGATACGAACTCTAATCTCATGAAATGCTCCTAATGGACCTAAGGCTTCAGAACAAATCTGTGTTATCTGTGAAAAACGGACGGTAAACATCACTGTCCAGTGCCTCAGGGACACTCTTCATCTCCAGGAGCTGGTTTTCCTTTATAAGGAACTTCTGGAAAGGCAATCTAGACTAGATAACTCCCACGCCCTTATTTGAAAGATGGGCAGAGGAGAAGAGATTTTGAAAATTGTTTCTAAGTGCTATGTAAGCTAAGGGAAAATCGGAAGATTAGCACAAGCATAAGAAGAGATGATTTGAGAGGCAAATAACAAGGAAACAGAACAAAATTATTAGGGGCTAAAAATAATGATGCATTTAGAAAACATGGCAATCCAGCAACAAATTAAATTTAGGGGACTTTTTCTGAATATGTATTTTGCAAGAAGACTGATGAGATTCCTATGGAATTATATGAAATAATGAGGATCCAATTAGCAGATACAACATTCAGGTAATTTTCCAAAGAAAATAAAAAGAAAAGTTGAAGAACTCCTACCAGAACTCTACTACAGAGATTAGGGACG
Source organism: Acomys minous (assembly GCF_964271855.1). Classification (NCBI taxonomy): domain Eukaryota; kingdom Metazoa; phylum Chordata; class Mammalia; order Rodentia; family Muridae; genus Acomys; species Acomys minous. The sequence continues at coordinate 38,448,361 of NC_140497.1, read as the reverse complement.
AAGTGTGCCTCACATTCTCCTGCCCGAAGAATAAGTGATTTCCAGCTGGAGTGCATAACTAATAGTCCAGTTCCAAATGAAGAGGACAAGGTGTAAGTTCAGGCTGCCTGGAAGTTTGAAGAAAGATGTCTATGCAGAAAGATACCCCTGTGAAGCACTCCTTCTCATCTCTGGCTCTTCATTGTTCTTTCAAAATCTCAGCCCATCAACATTAGAAACTCTAGGGGGAGGAGCTGATGAGACCCCACCCTTGCTGGAGGATCTATAGTTTCTGGGGGAGGTGAAATCACAGTCCTCAGAGGGGTAGCCATTGACAACTCCCTGAAGCAAATAAATACCTCACCCTGGGTTATGTAGGGAACTATAATGAAGCACTGTAAGGAAAAGTGAAAACAACAAAAAACAGACAGGAAGGAAAACAAACAAAGGGAGAACTGTGTGAGAGGTATAAGAAGTGAGATAAAGACAGAGACCCTAATAAAAAATATATATGCATATGTATAAATGCAATTGTGAAAGAATAAGTAGATTAACTAAAAAAGAAATGGAAAGCTTTTCCATCTTGGTCTCAACAGGAAGTTGGTCAGACCCAACTACCATAATTAATCTGTGTGTTTAAGGAATATACTTCAAACACAATCTATAAGAATCTGAAAGACAATACAACTTATAGTAACAAAGTAATGAAAAACAAAGATGCTATGATCTAACAAATCATAGATACACAATCCAATGTAAATTAGTATTATCAGGGTAGTATTTCATGTTCCAAACAGAAAGGAAAATTCATTTGTAGTAGCCTACTTAAGTAAAAATGAAAAGACAATCCTTGCTTATTAATTTCGACAAATCCCCAGCAGAATGACCATGCGGTGGGGGTGGGGGGGGGTGGGGGTGCAGCGGGGGGCCCGGGGGGGGGCGGCAGGAAATGACAAGAAGGGCCTTTGTATTAACAACAAGCTGGTAGCTTGGGAATATTTCATCATCCTTCGTAAGCACACTTGTGGACTAGGCTTCAAAAGTCATGCCCACAGATTGCTCAAAGAAATATACAAATTTGCCATGAAAATGGTGACGCCAAATACACCCATTGATACCACACTCAATAGAGCAGCCCTGGTCAGAGGACTAATGAACGTTCTGTATCTTCTCTGTGTTTGTCCAGAAAGCATTATGGAAATGAGGGCTCTTGTTATTTAGTATCCCATGTCCCTGTCACCGTGCTCAGAGATCAACACAGTCCATGCGGATGAGAATAAATGCTGATTGTCAAATAAAGTAGACACCAGAAAACTAAGGCAAAACAACAACAGCATCTCAAGAACCAAAAAACAAATAAAAGGAAAAGAAAATAAAGGAAAATGCATTTGGACCATCTCCTCTTCATGTCAGGAATATCCTGGCATGTTCTAAAGGGAAAGGGCATGTAACTCATACCTTGACTTGTCTTTGTTTTTTTGTTTTGTTTTGTTTTTTCAAGATAGGGTTTCTCTGTATAGCCTTGGCTGTCCTAGACTCGCTTTGTACACCAGGCTAGCCTCAAACTCACAGCAATCTGCCTGCCTCTACCTCCTAAGTGCTTGGATTAAAGGTGTGCACCACCATGCCCAGTTCCTTGACTTGTCTTTAGGGTAAAAATAGTCATAATTGCTTCTTAAGTTTTTCCAATGTTTTTATGTCAACTCAAAAATAACATAAATGCATTATACAAAGCAGTGTCAGTATTATCATCTAATTCTATATAATATTGAGTGGCTGATATAGATAAGAAAGAAGTTTAGGGAAAAAAATCAAGAATATAATCTTCTTCATATTAAAAGTGAAGCCTTAATTGCATTTTAAGGATATTATTAGAAGACAAATAGTAAACATTAAAAATGTAAATTAAGTTGTGCAGGAAGCAAAAAGATCAGTGACTTCTTAATTGTCATAGGAAAACACATAATATATAATGATTAATGTATGTGAATGAAAAAAAACTAGCTAAGAGATATGAAGGTAACTATGAGAAAACTAAAGGGAATGTGAGTGGATGCCTCTGGGAAGCAATGCTAGGCAGAGTAAGGATGCACCAGGGACCATTATTTTTTCATTATACTTCTGCACTTCCATTATTAAAATGCCTATGTGTAATGATATGTTAGAAATTATCCATTCTGTATAAAAATTTTAAAAGACAGGGAGACTTAATGATAACAATCCCTTGTGGTCTTCAAATGAGGGCATGCCTTAAAAATCAGCTTCATGACAACGTCCAAAAATGTTTAACTGTACTTACATAAGAATGTAAATATCACTTCACAAATCTTGAGAAGAGTTGATATGTTTTTGAAAGTATATGTCTGATGGGTAACGTGAAATCTATACATTAATAACATTCATTGACCTGGCAATAATAATTTGGAACTTATTTTTTTGAAAAGAACTGTTTTCCTTTTTGTAAGTAGTAAGATACTGTTTGTTAACCTTCAAATGGAGCATTTCATAAGAATTACCTAAAAAAAAAAAAAAAAAATTAACGAGGGCTGCTGCCTCTATATCACCTTCCAAGAAAGTGTTTCTTATCCTTTCCTTTCTCTTTATACTTCGTTTGTTTGAAATTTTTATCACTGGCCAGTAGTTCCAACAAGTTTTATAATGGTGATGTTCAGACTAATCCAAAGGGCAATTTACACTTAACCTTTCTTAACAGAATTCCCTGGGCAGGTTGTCTGAGAAGTGCATTTACAATTCCTGCTACAGACAACAGACTACAGCTTGTCTCTGAAATTGGCCTTAAGAATTGTAACCACAGGAGGAGACAATAGAGGTTTTTGCATTCATTGCATCTTGGCAAAAGGAATCTAGCTGCAGCAGCTGTCCCCGGAGTCCAGTCAAATAGAATCAGGGGTGAGGAAATTACTGGCCTTTTCTACTGAGCTGCCACAGGCCTCATGCAAAGAGGCCCTTCGCTGAGGAAGAGCCAGAAATGGCTTAAAACTTCTGATCTATAAAGGAGTCTAGCTCTGCCTTTGTCAATATTTCTTGCTCTCTCTGTCTCTCTTCTTCTTCATTGTATCTATGCATAGATGGCATGGAACAATGACGGGATGTGTTGGCAGATATAAGGCAAGGAGCTCTTCAAACTGTATGGCTGCTTGATACCAGCCCTGGGACGTTGCTCTCTAACTGCCCCCTAATGGACATCTTAAAGAAGCACTGACATCCTAATGTGAGATGGCCTTGTCTGTTTCTCAGGAGGAATTGCCGCTTGATTCGGAATGAAACAAAGAAAGCGAACGAAGCTTTCACTTCCTGAGGCAATTACAGGCACATAATAAACCTTTAATGGACTCAAGCATAAATACAGGCTGGGATAGTCCTTGGAAGCCACACAAAACAAATGTTAAATAAAACATGATACTTAGAAGTAGTAGGCCATTAACTCCTATAGATGACTAATAGTTATTTTGCTATCAGTAGCCAAGCAGGATCCTAATCCTTAGTATGGTTATCAATATGAAGACCAAATATATACTTTATCCAATAAATATTTCACATGAGAAATATTTTATGTCACTTTATAAATATCTTCAGTAATTAATATTCCAAAAATCTATGATGAGAGTAGTCTGGTCAGGCTATAATCTCAGCACATAGATATTTTACATTATAAACTGAAATTTTACTGACAATCCTAATATCTCTTTCTCTCTCTTTTCTAACACACACACACACACACACACACACACACACACACATACGCACGTACACATGTACTAATCAGTGATTAAGATTTTAAAAACCTAGTTTAAACAGCAAAGAAATTTTTCTTAAGTATTTTGGTTTTCAAAGTCTAGGACATTTGAAACAAGAAAATAATTTTTACTCAACACCAATGTAGATCAAATGAATGCAATGTGAGCATGCATCAGTGAGTCTCAGACCTATACGAGGTGCTCATTAAACATATTATTTTCAAATATATTGTAAACTCCAAAGAGATATTCTGTTCATGCTCAGCAGTAACTAGGGAGGTAATGGGTCAGGTTTACACGTATCTATTCAAGTAGATGGAATAAATGGTAATCTTTTCAGGGTATCATCATTGTTTTTAGAAACAATGATACAAAAACAACAAAAATAAAAATAGTTTCAGGGAAACACATAAATTATATTCACTTCCATGTCTAGTGAAGTTACAGAGGTTTGTTGACATAAAGATGGAAATCTGTGAATTTATTCAGTGTTTAATTATTAAATTTAATTAGAATAAATTATGTTCCCCCACTGCTTGGTCTTTTCTAATCACACACATGTGTGTGTCTATATATGTTTAACTTTATGGAATATATTATTATTGAGACACACACACATATATATGAAGCAATCTCTTATTAATTCTTGGCTTAACAGTAGTTCCTGAAATTCCAATTTATGAACATTTACTCAAAAGTTCTTTATTCTACCTGTAAGTCCATATATATATTATTTATATATATATGCATATATATATACATATTTCACTTAGTTAGAAACTTCCATTCTCAGACAAAAATAGTCAAGTGCATGAAGAGGTTGCCAGCCACAAAATGATGGAAAATGTTCTCATTTGTAACAGAAAAGAATTTGTGCAGGCCAAGAATGTGGGAGAGGAAATGATGAAGGATGATTACAAACTGCCCCTCCACTGTGAACTAGGAGAAAGAACATGCTAGAAACAAGTGTTGTTGTTTCCCTCTGCCAGTGAAGACAAATACTGCTCATCTATCCTGATATTCAGGAATGGTTTAGTGTACAAGTGCAAACATTGTGACCAGGTAATAATGATGTTCACACGGATAATATAAGGATATCAGGCATTGCGTTTTAGATTTTAAAAGTGCTATTAACAGTGAATTACTTACAGAAGTGGAGAACAATTGATGTAGCATTAAGTTACATTAGAATTAGCATTAAATCTTCATGCTGGTAAATTAATAAAACATCCAAAATTATTTTATGGTCTCTTAAAAAATGTTTTGGGTAATCTCACCTATTGATTGGCAGAGCTGTTGAAGTTATTTTTATCAAAGAGTATTTGTTTCTCTTAGTTTATTTCTTAATCTGGCTGTCACACAAATAATTAAGACCTATTTATATTTGTTTATAAGGTTTTACAACACAATCTTAGCGAGTTTAAGTCTATTCGTGACTCTCTATGCTATCCTGACTCCATCTTTGCCAAAATCCCCAAGTTACTTTCTTTTTAGTTCCTTCTTTGCGCCAATTAAACATTCATCATTTCTTTTGCACCTCTGTCTATGGCTGAATCTCTTGCCTGAATCCTACTTCCTCTTCTAACTCCTCCGCCCCTGGCTGGCAGGAAGTCCATCCCTATTCTCTTCCCTACTCATTGATTGGCTGTAAGCTGCCTTACTGACATATCAGGGGGGTAATTGGGGAGCATAGTTTATTCAACATTTTAGACATGAAATTCTCAGAACAAGGTTTGCAACCTAATATGGGGGTGGGGGTGGATAGAGAAATCAACATTTGAATTACACAATAGCCTTATGCCAACGTAGAACTACACAGGAAGAGGTTTGAAAGAAAGACATTTACGTTTTCTTGGTTACAATTGGTGATCTGATGACAGGTTCAGAACAAAAACCTTCTTACAGTACCTTATATACTAAACACATCAGTTCTTAATTATGACCAGTTGACGATGAACACTAAGTGTATTACCTCTGGCTCGCCCTGACACTAAGCCAGATGACACAATTTCCAGTTAGAAAAGGCATAGGGAATAATGTAATGAGTTTACTAAAACAGTTAAAACACCAAATCTCACAGAGAGAAATTACACTGTTTTCTATATCTGGGAGACATCATGAATGGCATGGTAGTGCCCCTTATTACTAGATAGTTGTTAAATTTAGTATGAATGTTGCTAAACTCTGTTTAAAAAAAACCTCTCCCTTCAAGTTTTGATGGAATGAACTGTTACATCCAGGCAGGGAAAATCACCCCTCAACATTTGCCTGCAGGATTGTGACCCCTAATGTCTTTACCAGGTTGATAACTTCTGGGCAACAAAATAGGACTGTATTCCTGAAATCTCTTAACAGATGCACTGCTTGAGGGGAGGGCACGATGATGCCATTTGAGAACTGTCAGCAGGGAACGCTGCTGTTAGCTTGTAAATTATTCCAAGTGCATTAAGAGAAAAGAATGACACCTTTGTTAGCTAATGTGTTTCACCTGCAAAAAATAACAGTTGCATCGTCAATAAATTTGAGCCGGCAGGGAAAAAACGTGTTTGATTTCCCCCAGTTTCTTGTATACTATTTACACAATTCAGTTAGCATTCTCCCTAGGAAATGCATTTAGTTGGGGTAAATTAGCATATCTCAGTCATTTGTGCTTCACATCCCCTCATTGAGCTGAAGCTGTTTCATACTGTGGCTTCTTCCATGTTTCTTCTTAAGTAAGACTATTTACACCCAAGAAAAAAAAATATATATATACCTTTATAACATGAACGGGATTGGAGAGGAACGCTTGTTATTGCAATTCAACTCTTCCGAACATTTAACTACTTTTTCTTCATGATAAAAAGCTTTGGTGGTTTTCTTTTCCCCCTCTGAACCAGTTTAACATATTTTTACTTGGGATATTTTCAGACTACAGGTGTTCTGAGACAACTCTTCCAAGTGGTTGTGTACAGTTCTGCTGGTAAGAATTTCAGCAATTGGACCCCATCCCTGGTTTTATGACGAGTTCATCAGTAAATCGCTTCTATATGAAGGGGTGTCCTACTGGGCATAGTGGGTACCTGCAATCACTGGGGTAGAAGGCAGACACAGAAGGATCACGGGTAACCACTGGCCGTCAGATCTAGCTAAAGGCCGTGTACTATGAGTTCAGCAAAAGATTCTGTTTCAAACACTAAGGTCAAGACCTGGTGGCACTCAGAGGAAGAACAGCAGGTTACCAAGAAGAGACTTGATACCCTATGAGCATATACAGGGGGAGGTAATCCCCCTCAGGAACAGTCATAGGGGAGGGGAATAAGGGGGAAATGGGAGGGAGGGAAGAATGGGAGGATACAAGGGATGGGATAACCATTGAGATGTAACAAGAATAAATTAATAAAGGAGAAAAAATTTAAAAAAAAGATTGATGGGGAAAACACCAATGTCCTCTGGCCTCTATACGTGCACACAGAGGTGCATGTATCCAAACATGTATAAACACACACACACACACACACACACACACACACTTATAAAGAGAGGAGAAGAGGCAGGTCACTAGTACTAGACTTGGCCTTTTGTGGTTATAACAGGTTAACTTCTAAGTGTTTCAATTCCAACTAACCTCAGGGAATTTCCTTGATGTTCTGTAACTTTAAACATGGAGGGATGCTGGGATAATTGAGAATATCACGGAAGTCTTCTAGTGGGCTAACTTTGAACTGGGGAAGTAATTAGCCAAGCTTTAGTCAAGCTTGTTAAATCGGCGCTTTTTCACAGCAGCAGTGATCACATACACTGCTCTATTCTGAGGGACTCCTAAAACATATTGTAACATTCACTTCTCGTTTCTGGAAATCTGTCCCCCCCGCAGCTTTACAACTTCCTGTCATGTGGATGTTACAACTCCATCTGTTTCACCAGCCCACTCTAAGATTTTTTTTTTTTTTAATTTAAATGACTGGCTTCTGGCTTGTAAATTATCTGCAAAAGAAACGAAGAATACCTTAGGACCTGTCCCTTTCACCCTTTTTACTCTCAGCCATAATTACCCAGGTCCACAGCGAATTAAGTCTGGTTGCAGACATACAACTGAGTGTCGGGCAGGAACAGGAAGACCTTGTGCTTGTCTGGATCTGCTATCACTTGTTATGATACAAACAAACTCACTTGCCGTTTTTCTTTTTTTTAATCGTCTCCTTTCTGTAGAGAAGGTGAAAACTAGAGGGACTGATTACTTTCTACCTTAGATGCGGGGCTTAGAAAGGGCGGCGTTTCCCATTTCGAGCAATAGGCATGGATTTTGAAACTGTCAACTCCTCCTGTCAGCCAAGCAGGCACAGGATGGGCAGGCAGCTGAGAGATAACAGGGAGTCTGGGAATAAGAGCAATCTGCCTCTCTGGCCTTGAGTGGTGGAAGCCCTGTGGCGTCTCATTAAGTGGTCTTCTCCTTTCCTTTGGGTTTCTTTCAGGAGTGCAGAGGCAGCCTGGCCACGTGTAGCATTGCACACCAGCTTGTGGCTGGTGTGAACAGATCTGAACTTGATACACATGTGCACCCTATCCCTGAATGGTTTCATTTCTGGAGTGGTTGCAGCTGCTCCCAGTGCTGCTACCGAATACCTTTTATCTGAGTAGACTGCTGCAAGCCTGTGTGGATGGATGCGTGCCTCCTCAGCTGTCCTCCCCACACTGTAGAAATAGAGACTCAAAAGAAAATGCTTCTTCGCTTTGATTCCATTATAGGGGGCTGTACCAACTCACAGCTGGAAACAAATTAAAGTCTTTTTTTTTTTTTCTTTTTCTGATAATACAAGGAAAGTGCTTTCCCAGTAAAGGTCCTATTCAAATCATTCAGGATGTTTTCCCTTGCAGGAATATGTGTCTGCCTTTGCTAAATTAGATTGGTTTGCATTTAAATGTTGATAACTAAGAGGGTTCTTATGTTACTGAAGTTTTGCCAGGTGATATATTTGGGCAGTTACATGTCTTTGCCGACTGGTAGATCCTGCTTCGTGTAATTGTTGCTTTCTGCATTTACTGTGCTCCCAAACTTGTGAGGATGTTTCAAACTCAAAATAGCCAGCCCACTTATTTTAATAATTATTATGGTTTAATATGAAAATATCAGGGTTTCATTTCTTTTGTGCCTCTGTATGCATTTTTCCTTTAGGAAAAAAAAATCAGCTTTCTTCATCTCTCAGATGTCAAGTTTCTTTCTCTAACTTTGAAAATTATCTGTGAATCTCTCTCCACATATGCCTGAAATACAATCAGGTCAGGCAAACACTTCCCACACCCAAGGGAACTGAAGGCCTTTCTGTCCGATGCATATTTCTGTGAGGTGTTCTTTTGGTTTTTCCCTTCTTCAAATTAGAAGAAACCCTAAAATCAGCCTCAAGACAAGAGCCACGTTGCCTTTGGCTCCAATATTGGTTTAAGCACCTTGCTGACATTTGATAACACAACACACACAGAGAGAAAGCCTTGCTCATACTTTATTCTATCTTGCATTTGCCCTTTTGCTAATGGCTTTAATTTTTGCTCTTCTAGAAAGTATCACTTGAATTACAAAGTACAGTGGCCACGTAGTTTTTCTTTATTCTTTTCCTTACTGAAGTCACAATAAGAGAGAAGTCATTAAAAAGGAAACTTGGGATTTTTAAAAAACAACACATTTTAAAAGGAGTCACACCTTATTCTATAAAATGTACGAACCCTGGGATGCGTTGGACCAGAATTCCCTTGTTTTGGTTTTATTTGTTTGTTTAGCTTGGTTTGTTTGGTTTTTGTCTTTTGTTTGTTTGTTTTTTAGTGAGCATAGACGTTAACTGAGGGCACTAAGAACAATTAAATACAAAATATATCATCATAGCATACCTTTTTTTAAAAATTAAAAGACACTTGAAGAAATAGTAGTATATAAAGATCAACCTGCAAATGAGAAAATTCTCATGGAAAGGATGCTTTTCCTTTGTCAGAAGGAAAACATAATTATATTTTAAAGCCAAGGATGATACACTGAGACCCAGAAATACCCATTCAAACATTTCCTAACTATCCCCCTCTTTCTCTGGACACATTTCTTACAAGCTTTGCAAACCCAGAAAGTCTCTCTTCAACTTGTGACATTTTTACAATTTACTACTACCCTTTGTCAATTTCAGGATATATACGCTTACCTTAGTTAGAGTTTATATTGCTGTGAGAAGACACTATGACCATAGCAACTCTTTTCCCCCCTGAGATAGGGTTTGGCTGCCCTGGACTTGATTTTTAGTCCAGGCTGGCCTCAAACTCACAAAGATCCACTTACATCTGTTTCCCTCAGTGCTGGGATCAAAGATGTGCACCACCACGCCTAGGTCACAGCAGCTCTCATAAAGATAAATATTTAATTGGGGGCGGGCTTACAGTTCAGAGGTTTAGTCCATTGTCATCATGACTGGAAGCATGGTGGCACGCGGGCAGGCGTGGCATTAGAGAGGTAGCGGAGAGTTTTATGTCCAGATCCACTGGTAGCAGGAAGAGAGTGAAGCACTGGGCGTGCCTTGAGGTTCTGAAACCTCAAAGCCCATCTCCTATGACATGCTTCCTCCAACAAGGCCACACCTCTAAATAATACCACTCCTTATGAGACTTTTGGGGCCATTTTCATTCAAACTACCACAATGTTCAAATCCAAATGGTATCTTTGGGTGTTTGTCCCCTTACAAAAAGTCCAACGTCATATGAAACATACAAGAAATATATTTGTATGTTTTTCTGCTGTGGAAAATTTAGTTCTCAGAACTAGATTTTAGAAAAGAACAAAGAGAAGTCCTCCCCTGTAGGTTGCATATCCAAGTACATACTAGATGGTCTATTATAATGGCCAAACTGAGACCTTAGATTTCAGGTGATTTGGCAGGATTCCTACGTACCCACAGTTTATGTATCTGTTAGTTCATTTCTAGGGTTCTAATCTGAACATCTCTGTTCCCCTCATCAACCTTTCATTGAGAATGATCCTCCTGAAATGGTATAATTTTTTGAAAGTTATAAAGATGTACCTTAAAGGATCATGACTTTGGAGCTCAGCTATTTCATACTTAAAACTTTATTTAGTATGAAAGTAAACAAAGAGCCTCACTGACATTTTTGTTAACTTTCTATTAGTTCATTTAAAAGAAAAATTAGTTTTAGAGTAACAAACCATATGTAAAATTTAAAATTTCTGTGTATGCTGATTTTAGTTCTGTATTACATATATTCTATTCAGCTAGCAATAGCCATATGCTATGCCATTTAACAGCTTAGGAGAGTGATTGCTAGCCATGACTAGAGTTCATATCTCATTACTCTTTGGCTCCAGTTTCAAACAGGGCCATGTTAAAAAAACTCCTACTTGATGGTTGATCAGTGACCCAATGAAGTGAGTTGTTGAAACATCATTGCAGTTCATAGGAGGCACTTGTGTGACTCATGATGTGAGTGATTACATGCAGCATCCTTGCTGACAATGCCAGACAGGGGGGCCAATGGTTAATGGTCCATGGAGATTTAACTAACCATATCCTCAAAGGTCCTCCTTGTAGGGCAAGCATGAAGCCAAGTGATGGACCCTGTAACTCCATTACCTCTCCAGTGTGGCTAGAAATAGGCTGACTTTATTATTGCTAGCCTCATATATTCCAGAGTGTTTTTATCTCTTAGTTTTTTCCAACTATTTATTTATGAGGTAATGATTTAAACACTCTTGTTTTTAAATTATGTAATTATATCCTTGAACCTTCCTTTATCACCCAATATCTGTAAGTGGAGGGATGACTGAAGCATAGCATGAATCTTTTTATTAATAAATTTGTTAATCACATCTCCAGAGATCTATTATATAATATAAACATACAAAAAAATAAAAAGTACACATAAGGCCAATTAAGACATGGCTTGAGTAACATTTTTAACATAAATAAAAACATTTTTTAAGAATTTTCAAAAATCTATCTTTTAAAAAAACTTGAAATAGTCACAATACCTATTATTTATACTTATAATATTTATAATAATTAATACACTCTTATCATTATTTAGCTGGTAAGAACCTCTCAATATAACTTTAACTAAGTGATGCAGTTTTTCACTCTCAACAATTTTGTGCAACTGGTGTTGAACATTTTATATAGGAGAGACTTATGACAATTGGAGTAATTAAAATTCTCAAGTGGAAACAAATGCGTAAAAGCTAAAATGACAAATGTTAGAAAGTAGTGGTGGGGCATGTATGCAAAACACTAAATTTTGTTCTTAAGAGGTAGCTACAAGAGTCAGAAATTACACAGTGAAAAAAAATGTTCCTCAATTCTTTTATCCTTATAGCTTCCTAGTGGGCATCAGACATGCATGGCTACTCTCCATTGCATGTGTGTTTTTAGCTTAGGGGCTGAGGCAGCAAACAATGAGAACATGGCTTCTGCTTTTGAGCATCGAACATACTGGAAGGAATCATATAAAACCTGTGTGCAAATACATAAAATATTTGAACATGGTGGCCTGTGTTAGGAATAAAAGAGATTTGAATAATATGTTAGACAGTCTGAGATACAGGTTTGTTGGCTTCTTCCTCTAGAATCTCTGAAAGGAATCCTGTAAGTACATCGTACATGAATGTTGAGGCAACTCGGGGAAATGTGAGGAAAATCTAGTGCCTAGCTTTCCACCACTCTAACAAGTGACTGAAATAATCAGTTTGTAATGACACACAATTTACAGTGCTGTAGATCTGTGAAGATTTTGGTCCATGGTCAGTTGGTCTAACTGCCTTTCGTTATGTGTTAAGCCAGCAGCAAGGCAAAAGCTTTTGCCGGAAACAGCCATGCATCTCATAGTAGGAAGCAAAATATAACAAAAGAGAAGAGCCCAGGCTCTCACAATCCTCTTTAAGACCACAGCTCTGCTCATTTAAAATACCAGCCAAAGCCACATGTCTTACAACATTTCCTTATACCCTAAGAGTGACAATCTGACTAACAGCATTGGTTCTGTCTGCCTTTGGGAAGGTTTCAACTGTGAACTACGGTGGATATTCCAGCAAGTGTTAGAGATCTACTCTGGCAGCCCTGAGTAGGAAGGTATAAGACTGGAGAGTTTACATACAGGGGTTGGAAGTACCAAAAAAAATCAAACCAAACCAAACCAAACCAGCCAAACAAAAGACACAAAATAGCAGAAAGGAAGAAATGAGGCGGATAAGAAATTCAGCGCGGACATGCATCAAATATTGTGTGTGTGTGGACTATGTGCATCCCAACTGCTTCCATTTGGCAAAGCTATTGAGTGTCAAAGAAATAGCTCAAGTCTGGGCTTAGGTCACAAGTCAGAACCTTGCTACTAGCTGGCATTGCCCTGCTAGGAGAATTTACTACTTCAAAGGTACAACTGTAATATAAGGCATTACATAAATGGTCACTAAAATGTATTGAACTAAAAACCGCTCTCTATTTTCAAGATCCTCAAATTTTAGTCTCTACTACTCCTGACTCTATCTGCGATTCCTCATAGTAGGGACCCTAGAGACTGAAGAGGACACCCTCTTAACTAGACAAGTCTCCTAGTGGAGGGAGGGGAAACCAACCCACCCACAGAAACTTTGACCCAAAATTCACCCTGCTCACAAGATGTGCAAGGATAAACACAGAGCAGATAGAGGAGAGATTGAGGGAATGTCCAACCAATGCCTAGTCCAACCCCAAGACCCACCCCATGAGAGTGAACCAAATCCTGACACTATTAATGATACTCTGCTGTGCTTGCTGACATGAGCCTAGCAGCATTGTCCTCTGAGAGGCTCCACCCAGAAGCCCTTGGAAACAGTTGCTAAGACTCACACCCAAACATTGGGCACTATATAGGATGTCATGTGGAAAAGTGGAGGAAGGAAAAAAGGACCTGGAGGGTGGTAGGAGCTTCAGAAAAAGACCAACAGAGCCAATTAACCGGAGCCCAGACGGGCCAGCTGAGACTGAAGCACCAAGAAAGGACCTTGCATGGACTGGACCTATGCCCCCCTACACAAATGTAGCTGATGGGCAGCTCAGGCTTCATGTGGGTTTACTAGTAAGGAGAGCAGGGGCTGTCTCTGACGTGGACTTTCTTGACAGCTTTTCAATTACTTCCCCTTGGCAGAACTGCCTTGCCAGGCCATAGGGGAAGAAGACACACTCACGCTTGATATGACTTGATGAGCTTGGGTAGATGGGAATAGGGGCTCCCTTTTTCAGAGCAATAGGGGAGACGAGAGGGGGAAGAGGAAGGGAGGGTGAGACTTGGAGGTAAGGAGGGATGAGGCTATGACCAGGACATAAAATAAATAAATAAATAAATAAATAAATAAATAAATAATAAATGTCTAAATTTTTTTCTCATTTTTGTTTTAAAGATATGGTCCTACAATCATCCCGTCTCTTTTTCTCAAGTACTAGTGTTATAAATATACAACACAATGTTTGGCTCTTCATGTGTTTGAGAATGAGAAATTTGGGATATACATGTTTCTGTATTATTGCCCAGCCTGAGACACAGAAGCATGTCTTCATTTTATGAGCTTTTCTAAGGGAATGATAAATATCAGTTTTGTTTATGTTTATGTACTTAAAAGGGGAACTGACAATGAAATGAATATCAAATGTTCAATAATATTTTCAAAGGTTAATAAAATATGCCATTTACATATTTACATACCAGAAATATTCAGGAGGAGTCATCCTCCAAAGGATTAAACATTCAGTTAAAGGTTTAAAATGCTCTAAATGTGCCTACTATATAAAAATAAAATTAATTTTAATTCATGTAATGGCTTATAAGCAAACATAATTTACTTTAGGATTGTATTGTGGGAAATCATAAAATGAAAACATAAAAAGGGAAACTAGTTTTTCCAATGCATTGAGACTAACTCTGTTGCCATAAAAATACAGAGCTGTGTATTCATTTGCTGAGAAAAATATAGTTAATAAAACTTCAGGAATTCATTTCTGTTAATATTGCTGATTTTTATTGATTTCCTAGTATATTGAAATAATTAGCTAAATTTTCTCAGAAGCAAGTGGGGCTTTGATTGACATAAAGGCATTTGTTTAGAATATTCTTGGATTCATTGCCCTTCATCATGAGTCTCGACTCTGCAATATATCTGGTGATATCACCCTCACAATATCAAATGTGACAGAAAGTGAGAAAAATTACCGGAGGGTGTTTTTGTTTTGTACTTAAATTTTATTTTGTCATTTGTTCTGACTAGCAATCTATAAGCAATTTAATAATTGTAAGCTCTATTAACATTTTAATGAGTCTAGTGGCTATTGCTAAATGTAATTAAATTAGTTTTATTTTATGACATGTTGAAGCTGTGATTAAATTAATAGTGGTTGTGCTTAGAAGAATAAAACCAGGGAGCGATAGCTATTCACCAAAGACAAGGAAAAAGAAAGTTCATTGTTGACTTAATTTACAAAATAAACTTTGAAATATCTGAGTTTGGAATCAACCTAGGAATAACAGCAAATTTTTATTCACAAATAAATTTTTTTCTGGTAGAGATTGAGAAAAGTAAAAATAAATAGATTCTTCTTCCCATGTAATCCCCTGGTACCTGTGTGCATAACCTACTGGGATGAGAGGAGAAGAAGGCTGGTAAATTAGTGACTTAAGTTGATATGGAATTGTTTGATACCAAAAACCATCTTAAAGTATTCATTGATCTTCTAAAATATTTTAATTTAGAAATAATGTATTTGTTTTAATTTAACAATTATGGAACACACATTAAAAAGTTTAAAAGCAAGCCAGGCGGTGGTGGTGCACGCCTTTAATCCCAGCACTCGGGAGGCAGAGGCAGGTGGATCCCTGTGAGTTCGAGACCAGCCTGGTCTACAAAGCAAGTCTAGGACAGCCAGGGCTACACAGAGAACCCCTGTCTCGAAAAACAAAACAAAACAAAACAAAAAAGTTTTAAAAACAAGTAAATGGCAATTTAAAAGTCTTTTTAAAAAAATATTTTATATATATATATATATATATATATATATATATATATTACTCAAAGTAGCATCTGAAAACCTCTTTCTATTTGTTGTACTTGCAAACTTCCCCTGAAGCTTTATGTTAGGCAAGATGTGACTTGGAAGGCGATGGTGCCATTCCATGATCTATGTACCAGTCCCTGCTCTTGAACAAAACTGAGATGTCTCCCTTTGTTGCTGATGCTGTAAGATGAATTCTGAAATGCTCTCAAGAGTAAAGTGATCTAGGCTTATTTTCTGATGAACTGCCTTACAGGAGAATGCAATTAAGCCTTTTACAGAGGAATAATTTGTGTAGCATATACAGCACATGTGTGCTGATGGGAATTGTGTGTGATTTCTCTGTAATTATTTGATTCTATTGATTGTATTCCATTTTGCTAATGTTTCCAAAATAATCTTATCCAGCTTTTTTTTTATGCCATGTGATGGTTCAGCATCACCGATACTTTTTTTACATTTTTCAAATGCCAAGAAAATATTTTATTTTAAACTTTCTATTCACTGAGCTTTTACAAGCAGGAAGGAAAATTGTAAGGTTTGAAACTTGTAATTTTAAGGATTAAAAAACTGGTATTAAATAATTAATTAACGATGCATTTTTATCATATATGCCACATGCCAATGATTAAAGAATGAAAACTCCTCTGTTTTAATTTTTTTAATGTTACAGCCAACTGTATTCATGTTTAAAAATCTACTAAATGTATATCAGATCTTTATAACTACATCTCTAGAAATATATAAACAATCAAGATGTAACTCAGTAGTTTTTTTTTTTTACACATTTGTGATAAAACGTATAAAATATTTAGATATCAGCACCAGGAGATTTAAAAATTATTATTATTAATATTATTGTTGATAAATTTCTATTGAAGATGTAAAATTCTACTTGGTGATGTTAGTAAATACTGTGCACCAGATAGGAATTCACTTTGGCCGTGTCTGTTAGTGAATTACCTACAGTCCCCTCTATATGTCGCCCTCTACCTCATTTCTCTCTCTAAGTGATCAATGGTTTTCTATTCACTTTAAAATATTTTGGGGAGAAATATATTGAATTCCACACACACTCAACTTGAAGAATATCATCCTTATCTACTTATTAAATCTACTTGCGTATCTCCCAGACCTTCCAAAGTTTTTAAATTCCTGATTCATCCTCAGCAACCTTCTAATGATCTTATATATTTTTCAAGCCAGTAACCTGTGTATCATAATGATACCTTTTCTTTCAACTCCAATAGCAATCGTGACTTTTCAAGAGGAAATGTGAACAAAGATCTATTTACCCAATAAATGACGGACATTGCTGGTAGGTCTCTTCCTGAATCTATCATATTGGTTCATTGAGTATATTAGGATTAATTATGGGAACATGGGTGACTCAAGGACAGCTATTTCACCAAGAGGCTGGCCAAGGCACAAAAACTTCATATATGGAATTAGAGTACTTCACAGAGAAAAAATCACTTTATTCTCAGCATTAAAAGAAGAAAAAAATGTTATAGTCTGAGAAGGGCCCTGCTCACACCATCGCTTTCTGATTCTCATGAACATCTTGAGACAGGTTTGTATCATCCACTTCCTGCTTTGATGCTTGTCCATCAAAGAGGGAACTTTGCAATTTGAAGGCAGAAGCATCATAACACAGCCACTGCCTGTGCTGATCCAGTGTTAATATTTGTTTTAATTGTATGTTTTAAAATCTCTTTCCATCCCCGCTGACACATTTGTGTCCGAAATCCATGGCCATGTCTTAGAGCTTCCTAGTGAATTTAGCTCAGCGTGTCTTATTACCCTCCTTATCTAGTTAACAACAAAGGCACCGCACACATTAAATCTTTCTCAGTTATCTCCCATTCATATGTATAATGAAGCATTCCTTTAAAATGTACTGCCTAAAATAGGGGACATCAGGCCTGTTGGTGCTCAGAGGAAGGGGAAGCAGGCTACCAGGATGAGAGCTGACAGGGTGTGAACACATGGTGATGGGAGGAGGTCCCCTTATGTCACAGACCTGGGGGAGGGGAGTAGGGTGAGAGAGGGAGAGAGCGGGGAACCGAAATATACAAGTGAGGGGATAATCATTGAGATGTAATATGAATAAATTATTTGAATAAAAATAAATAAATAAATGGTGGTGCAGGTCTTTAATCCCAGCACTCAGAGAGGTTGAAGCAGGCAGCCCTCTGTGAGTTCAAGGCCAGCCTGGTCTACAAAGTGAGTCTAGGATAGCCAAGGCTACACAGAGAAACCCCATCTTGAAAAACAAAAACAAAAACAAAATACACACACACACACACACACACACACACACACACACACACACACACACAAAGAAAGAAAGTACTGCCTCTTTTAGTCTCTGTTCATAATGTAAGCCCCAGAATGGTATGAATTTTACATATAAAATTACCACCTTCTGAACTAGAGGAATCTGGGTTAGAGCACAGTATTTAACATAGTATTTGATTTAATCATATGAACGTTATGTTGAAATTCTTATCAAAATGTAATCATTTTGATCTGCCTGGCACTTTCAGCATGTACTTCTGCCTTTAAAAAATGCAACACATGTTAGAAACAATATTAGATGAATGATTCTCTGGCATTTCAAATTTTATTGACTGTATCCATATTTCAGCTGATGGAACAGTGAGTTGTTGAGATACCTGTGTGGAATATATTTTCCTCTCTCTAAAAATTAGTTCGGACCGTTTTTGTTGTTGTTATCAAAGGCAAGTTACTAAATATCGTCTCCTGAAATATGTTCTTAAACCCACATATTTTAAATCCCGAGAGCCCACACTTCCAAAAAAGCACTATTAAAGGGTTAATACTTTGCATCGATTGGCCCTGTTGTGTGCCAGGCAGGCACTGTTATTAGTGATGTCTTTAAACTTCTAATCTTTAAAAGTGCTCTATGGCTTGAGTTTCTATCACCTTCATTTAATAACAGAGTTGGAAGAGGCTAAGTTTGCTATATTTTTCTTGTTTTGTTCTGCCAGAAATCATTAAACTGTTAATTTGATCCAAGCTGGAACTCCAGAGCCTACACTGTTAATTACTAATAATGATGCCTAAGAGAATAGTTCTCCAATAACGTAATTTATACCTAAAATATATTTTCACTATTTGCCTTTCTAAAAGTTTTGATGTACTTCTTGGACTAAAATACATTGTTCTTTTTTATTAGAAATGGTACTATAATCTGATACTCACAAATATTTAAAAATGAAGTAGCCAGAGAGAATTTAAATATTAAATTCAAGTATGTATTTATTATCTAGTATAATATCCCCCTTCCCTGTAGGATATTTTATTTTCTCATTAAATTAGGCTAGGTCAAGTATAGCAGTAAAATTTTTATGTGGCTATTTATTGATTTGGATTTATATTGACTTACAGTAATTATCTAGTGGCCAAAAGAGACAAAAAATGAAAGCTCCTTCAATTAGCTTCAACAACCTGAGTCAGTTTCTCTGCAGGGCTCTCAGCTCATTGCTCATAGTTTTGTTCACTGGTATTTGTATGTAGTCGGACCATGGAGCTGAAGGTTAATACCCAGTGGACAGGTCCAAATGTACACTCGATACCATCATTATAAGCATGCTTGCTTCTGTGACAGAGAGCAGATGAAAGTTCCACCTCCCCATCACCCAAGAGCCCATGAAAAGATGGAAAAGGATGAATCAGTCCCTTGTTTGCAAAAACTATGACATTAATCATCTGACATTTTGAAGCACCAGACAGGTGTCATTTGTTTTTTAACGTTATGCGCTGCGGTTTGTAGAGCGGCATCAATCTCCGCCTTCTCTTAACTGAGTCTCCACAGGTGCGGCAAATGGAAAGTGACTCTCTCATTCTTGAAAATGTCAAGGATTAGCCAGTGCATGGTTGCAGTGGCACTCACCTTCCTCCTTTGTTACTGGCTGCCAGTAAGCAGAGAAGGAAGGAGGAGAGAAAGACACACGAGTGAACTTCATATCTTCTCTGGAAGGGCCCACACTCACAAGCCACACTTATTAAGGGACTAATCCATGCATCATGCATTGTGTTTGGGATGGCCAAATGATGTAGTCTTCTTGATCTGTGTAAAGAATACAGTGAGGTGTCTCTCCGGGCGTAATTAGTTACACAGCAATGCTTCTCATGGAGAAAAACTTCCTTAAGTGAAAAGAGAAGAACCTTTTGAAAAGAAAGGCTGACCTGTGGCATCGTTTATTTTAATCACTCATGATTTTAAGCAAGGTCTTTAACAGCTGTGGTGCACAGCCAGATCACAAGAGTGTCATTTGGGGGTAGTGTGTATTTCAAAAGGTGTCACGATGGAAGGATGTCATTGATTTGTAAACCATAATATTAAATTCGGGTTGGCGTTGGTGGGAGAGGCGTGAAGGATGGATTTTCAGAAGGAGCGAAGATGACATGAGAAATGTCTGAATGAGAATCACTCAGTGAAGAGGAAGCAGAGAAGCTTCTGAATTCATTAATTCTAGTTTCTAGATCTAATTCCTTTCCTTTCATATTGTTAATACACATTAGTGAAAATTAGAATTTAGTTATCTCATTACAAGATAGGAACAAGCAAATCTGCATTTCTGTACAAATCAAGGGCTTGGACACTGATTCTTTATAGTATAGTTCAGTGGCAGCTAAGGTCACCACTGCTGGAGGAAAAAAAATCTAATTTTTTTTTGTCATGTACATTTTAAGCTCTGTTAATCACACTGACATGTCTTTTTTAAGGTGACAGATATAAAAGTTCATTATAACTTATCTTACATTTGATTAACAGTTGCTGTAGTTTATGCCCTTCTAGATTCAGGTTGAAATTTCATTGCTATCATAAGAGTTCTGCAAGACAGAGCTGTAAAGAAGTAATTAGGCCATCAGGCTCGTGTCTTCATGAATTAGTTAAAAATCAAAATATGTTAATTTTCTTAGGCAACCTTCTAATACAATTTATGTCTGGCCCTTATGCTTCCTATCTGTCTTACTGAGGCTTACAAACAATTCTATTCTGTTATGTCTAACACAAAGGCCATCATAGATGCCTTTTTGTATGTTCCAGTTTTTAAAGACATGGTCTAAATAACTTGTATTATTTATAATCTTCTCATTATAATGAATTCTGTTATAGTAGGAAAAAACTGACTATGAAAAACATCCATGGAATTCAGGGTTGTTTTGAGATCTTTTTGTTTGTTTGGTGGTTGGTGTTTTGTTTTTTGTGGTATTTTTTTTCTCTTAAAATTCTTTGGGCTGCAAGTTTTATATATACATATATACATAATACACCACAATATAATTATTAGTTGTCTGTAGGTAAGTGGAGGGCTGTGTTTATGTTCCTATCATTGAGTTCCACTATTATAGAACATATAAAAATAGTAGGTAGATAGGCATGGGGGTGGATGCCTAGAACCCCAGGATTCACAAAACTACAGAAGCAAAAACAACCATGAGTTCTATCTAGTCTAAGCTACAGAGTGAGAGACTATGTATCAATATATAAAGGTATGAGGCTGTAGCTCAGTGGTAGAGATGCTGCTTGCCATATGCAAGGCATCATGTTCAATTCCAGAACTGTAAGAACAAACACACAAACATATAAAGCACAGTATGAATCAGGAAACAAAGATTAGGATTCAATATATGGTCTAAGAATTAGTCACAAAGTGAAACTTGCATAAGTGAGAATGGCAAGTAGATGTGCCATCAAAGTTTCCAAGACTTTGGTCTTGGTTATCATCTAGGATATGATGGCAAGACACCATATACTTGAATCATAGAATATGGAGAAATCAAATGGTACTGATCCAGAAGCTTTCATAGCTTCTAGTTAGTTTTGATAGTGGCAGAAGGTGCTATGCAAGCTACTAGAGGAGAAAAATAAACATCTGTCACACCCTGTGAGCTGTCTGAAACATTTGAGCTGCAGTAATGACTCCCTTTGTAAGGCATGCTGTGGGGGTGGAATAGAGGTCAGAACTTCATGGGAGTAACCAATCCCTTTCTGGTCCCAAGACAAAACCCATACCTGGCACCATTAGCAGGCTGAGAAACTATACATAGATAGGACTTCTGCGCTAAAGGAGAACAAATTACTAGTCTCCTGCTAAAAAGGCATGCTTTTTTCATGATTTACCACTATTCTAAATCAATGCCTTTCACAACTCCTATCTGAAAAATTTCTATTTGCAGCATATATATATAACAAAGAAACTCAAAACTACCCAAGCTGTAAAGAATAAGAGATTACATAATTTTCAGAACATATATACCCCTTCCAAGGCTTAGGAATCATGGGGGGGGGGTGGGGAACAGAGATAGAAGATAAGAGCTAGAGGCAGAGGATATTGACAAGGAAACCGTATGATGTAAACACAACAGGGCAGGTGCACATCTGTACTCACAGTGGTTAGGAAAACCTGCGCCAAACCTGAGTCTGATTAAGCCAGGCCAAATCCCAGCACTTAAAAGTGGATCTGAACATGAGATCCCACCCCTAGCTATGATGCTATTGGCCATTATTAGCTACTGGGAGATGGAGAGAAAATTTTCTCTAAGGGTGTAGGCTCTGCTAAATTCACCATGGTCAGTAGAGGACCATGCACTCAAAAATACGTGGGCCGTCCAGGTCTGTTCATATGGTTTATTTTTTTAATAGACACTTGGTTGGATAGGGAATTAGAGGTAGATCTGGGAAGAATTGTATAAGAGGTATAAATATGATCAAAACTCTGGACAAAAAAATCTCAAAGAACTAATAAAAATCTAGAGAGATGACCACAGAGATATGGGTCACTAAGGTACCACTCTTAATTTTCTTATAGGTAATGTGACAATGTAACACAGTGGCCCTTAAAATACAATCTACTTAAACATGTACATGTGAGTATATTCATCCGGATTCTCTAAAGTCACTCTAGTCTGGACCTTTGTGTGTTCAAAGGTGTGTCTTCTTTGCACCTTTGATCCAGATCGTGAGCCAGGAAAACACAAGCCTTTAATTCTGGCTCTTGAGGAGAGAGGATACAGTTAACATTAAAAAAAAAGTCTCTCCTTCATACACTACAGCACAACCATCTGTGTAGAGATAGCTGTAAACTTAAATCCTGTCTTGAAGGAGAAAATTCCATCTTAGTTTTGTGCCGGTATGGAACCTACATTGAAGGAACACTGAGTTCTATCCAGAAGTTGACACTGTTAAAAAAAAAAAACTCTGGTTGTAATATCTTAGTGCATCTGATACTTTATGAAAAGCAAGGTGTGTGTGTGTGTGGGAGGGTCAAAGGCAGCATCAGTGTTAGATATTTCACAATGATTGTGCAGTAAGTCTCCACCTGTGGATTGTGACCCCTTCCATAGAATGATACTTCCATGGTGGGCTTGACTAAGACCACAGTGAAACGCAGATCATTGCCTTGTGGTTCATAACAGTAGCAAAATTACAGTTAGGAATAAGCAACAAAAATAATTTATAGTTGGGGATCACCACACGAGGAACTATATTAAAATGTAAGTTACAATATGAGGAAGGAGGAAAACCTCTGTGGCAGAGGGTGTTTCCTTCAGATGCACAAGTGAATATGGCTCTAGACGAATGAGACTAGACTGTTTCATCCAGAATTCCCTCAAAGTCATTTTTTCCTTGAAGCTGGCTGGACTGCCTGAGATCAGAGCAATAAAAGAACTGATACGTTAAGAATTTGAAAAGTATGTGGTAGAAACTTTGAGATTTTGGGCTAATAATAGTAAGTTCTGTAAAGTACAAGAGCCCCAATAATGCTTCTTTAGTTCAGAAATGAAAGAGTGGGGGCTGTTCAAGATGGAATCTGTTGACAGATGTTAAATGTACACCAAAGTAAAGATCCTGGTGAATTAATTTCTCTATTCCATAGCTTCTTAGAGAGTATATGGCACTAGAGGACTAAATGCTAATGTGTATAGTCTCTGGTGTGTGTAGTGTGAGGCTAGGAACCTAACTGTAGCCATTGGATTTTTTTTTTTCTTTTCCTTTATTAATTTATTCTTGTTACATCTCAGTGGTTATCCCATCCCTTGTATCCTCCCATTCTTCCCTCCCTCCCATTTTCCCCTTATTCCCCTCCCCTATGACTGTGCCTGAGGGGGATTACCTCCCCCTGTATATGTTCATAGGGTATCAAGTCTCTTCTTGGTAACCTCCTGTCCTTCCTCTGAGTGCCACCAGGTCTCCCCGTCCAGGGGACATGGTCAAATGTGAGGCACCAGAGTATGTGAGAAAGTCATATCCCACTCTCCACTCTACTGTGGAGAGTGTCCTGTCCATTGGCTAGATCTGGGTAGGGGTTTAAGGTTTACCGCCTGTATTGTCCTTGGCTGGTGCCTTAGTTTGAGCGGGACCCCTGGGCCCAAATCTGCCTATCATAATGTTCTACTTATAGGCTTCTAGGACCCTCTGGATCCTTCTACTTTGCCATTCTCCCATGCTTCTCTCATCTAGAGTCCCAATAGGATGTCCTCCCCTCTGTCTCAGTTTCCTGGTAAGTGAAGGCTTTCGTTTAATCGATTCCTCCAGATCAGTTCTTTAGAATTAGTTCCCTCCCCTTCCTTCCTTCCTTCCTTCCCCCCTTTCTCTTCCCCTCTTACCCCTTCCTTTCTTCCTTTTTCTTATTTAGATTTTATATTAAAGCATTTCTTTGATTTGACTATTAAGTCTTGTTTGACTAATTACTCTTCCTTTTCCGTCTGCATACTGGGAGAAATAGTCCCTGTGTTTACTGAACTGGTAGACAACACCTGTCTTCCAGAAGTACAGATTGGCTAGTTGAAGAAATAAATCTCTTTAAACAATGTCATAGAAATTCAGCATAGGTTGTAACAAAATTGTTTTAATGACAGAGCTGAGTGTCAAAAAAGAAAAGAAAACTCCCCAAACCACAAATGACAAGGAAGTTGAAAAGTGAAAAATCAGGTGCTGAACTGTGTCTGCCCTAAGGGGCATTGCAGCCTCCTTAACAAGAGCCATGTATTTTAGGACTGTGTGGGAAAAACAAAGGCCTTGGACCCTTGCAAGGTAGAGGGGAGGGACAAAGAACTTCAAATGTACCTCTCCAGGCCTTGAAATCTACACTCTCAAAGACAGAATCCAGTGAAAAATAACCCGCTGGCCTACAGAAAAGAATGTCACAGAATTGTGTCTTCCTGGACTCTAATTAGGGGTAAAAATATCTTGTGTTTTACACAGAAAAATTTGGAAACTTCACTGCTTTCAAATGGGCTTGGGGCTTGAATTTGCCATGTTAGTGGAGAACCTAAGCTAAGAATGGAATTAAAGGCTTCACGTGAACTGTGATAGAAGAAAAAAATATGTAAGTACCTCCTGGAGGCCAATGTGATCCACCTACCTTACACTGTGCACTCACAGAGTGTGAGGTCTTAAGTTACAAAGTGCCATACAATGACTGTTAGCATGCAGAAACAACCAAACAAAAATCCCAAATTTTACTCCAGTGATCTTCAACACTCGGTCTATTTGTTTGGAATCCAAAAATGTATTGGTAACAATTAAAGAGTTAAAATGTGAAATTTAATACATGATAAAGACTAAGCGATGTTTCTTTAAAAATCATCACAAAATGTGAGAATTTTAAAAGCAAGTCTCCTCATAAAGAAGTGTGTTACACATATACAATTATTAAACATTTGGCCATCATATTTGTAGGTGTGGCCTCCAATTGCTGCTCACATTCCAGTCAGTCCTGCTGCAAATGCACATGGATGCAGCATTAATTCGAATTTGTGGGTTTAGAGAAAGAGGACATGAAGCTAAAATGAGGATGTATTTGGAGGATCTGAGGGAAATTTGACAGAGGAAATGAGGAGTGGAGATGATCATATTACATTATATAGGTAATGCAATTCTCAAAACACTATTTTTAAAAGGACTTTAGACAAAGTTCGAGTGGCAAATAAAACATATTTTTCCAGTGTATAAGATAACTGGGTATACAAGACAACCCCCAAATTTCTAGTTAAAATATAGAATACTTTATAGAATATAGAGTTTGGAAAATACTTGCTGTGTAAGACTACTCCTCTTCCAACACACACTCTGCACAGCAGACTCAGGCATGTGTCTATTTGCAGGCAGGGCACACACAGCCAGGTGCTTTATTAAATGCCTGCAAACCAACCAGTGCCAGCCTACACTGCCCCTTTAAGGCGCGCTCCGCACTCAACCGGAAGACACTCAGCCCTTAAGTGCAATGGGCTGGTTCTGGTGGAGAGCAGGAGGTACAGGGATACAAGTACAGCTTTCTCCTCCCTGCGTCATACTTCTCTCACAGAGTGGGGGGAATTGGCCTCGGCACCCCTCCACTGTATGCGCCGGACATAGAAGCTAGTAGAAGTGAGCTACAGGTAAGCACCGAGCGTATAAGATGTCCACTGACTTTGGCACAGAGTTTTCAGGGTTAAAAAGTCTTTCTTTTTTTGAGTTTTTTAAAAATTAATTTATTCAGATTACAACTCAATTGTTATCCTATCACTTGTATCCTCCCGTTCCTCCCTCCCTCCCGCTTTCACCCTATTCCCCTCCCCTAGGTCTATGACTGAGGGGGACCTCCTCCCACACTGTATGATCATAGGCTATCAAGTCTCATCCTGGTAGCTTGCTTATTCTTTCTTTGAGTGCCATCAGGCCTCCCCACCAAACCAATGGAAAAAAGTTATCTCATACACCGTAAAATATGGTACTTAAAAAAATGTGTTCAACATCATTGTTACTATAATATTGTTATTATTACAATTCCAATGATTATATACAGGATCATGCATATATATATATATAAGCTTACCATAGCTAAGTTATGTAGGTTCAATTTTCTTAACCAATATATTTTATTAACAACTTAGTGACCAAGCATACATCACTTATAACCCAACTAACGAAAACAATAGGAAATGAGGATTAATGGACACAATAACAAAACTTTAAGGATATCAGTCCCAAGGAATGATCCTTCGGGCGTCAGCTGCAGGATTTCTTCTGTTGGAACCTGGGGTAACCAGAACCCAGAACCTCAGCGGGAGCCAGAGCCCCGAAGCCTTCCCTCAAGCTGTTCTTTCTAGGAGCGTCTTGAAGTACAGCGATGAACAGCCAAATCTATCCCAAGTCTCCAAAAAACCCCCGCCTCCAGTTGTGGCTCATTTATATATCCCTTCCCAGAGTCTGTTCATGGGATCTTTTCAGCTGGCAACAATTAAGCTCTTGCACAAGGTGGTTTGCTCTTTTAGTGAATTAACCTCACCTGTTCTCTCATGAGACCATTCCGATCCCGCACTTGGAATCCTAAAAAACAGGTTTACCTCTCCTTCACAGTTACATCCTAGTCTTTAAACCGCATTGTTAATCATATAGCAAACGTTAAAAAAGGCATCAAAATGAAATTGTCTGGTCAGGTTCAGTCGATATCCCTGAGAGACCTTCACTTTTCTGAAGGGAAATAGAGAAGGAGTGTATCTGAGAGCAGGGGGGAGGGGAGGGGAGGGGAGGGGCGTGGTCAGGAGTGGGGAGAGGAAAACCTGTGGCTGGGATGTAATGTATGAGAGAAGAATAAAAAATAAAAATGGAATATATCTTTTGTCATATCTTCCGGGGACTGGATATAGGCAGGTCAACAGATGTCTCAAAAAATTCAAGGAGGTCTAGTTTGTAATAACAAAATTAGAAATAATAGCATTGTTTATTAATAGAAGGAATTGTTACACTGTATTTATGTATGATATACAATATGCCTGTGAAGAAGAGGAAACCACCATTGATGGAAACCACAGCTCTTACTGTAACAAGAATATGTGCTCATGTATTCTGGAGACATTATAGGTGAGCATGGCCCAGGAACACAGATTTAGGGGACCCCAAATTCCATGTTCCAACATGGAAGCAGTTTTATGGAAGTTTCATATTTTTACTGGGCAAAGAAACTCATAAACTAAGGCAAATTTAAAATACATTAGGGGGTGCACATCAGATAGGTGGTCACAAGCAGGATGGGAGACGCTTTTCCGTAGGCCTTGGGTGATACCTGATGATTTTCTGAGCCTGTTAGTTGTTGGACTCTAGTGTTCTACTAAGGCACTATATGTTGAAACATCTTTTCCTATTAGTTACAAGATGTTAGTACTGACTGATGTAGGTGTGGGCAAAGACTGCTACTCAGAAGCAAAAGCTAGCCCACGGTAAGGTAATTAGCCTGTAGACGTGGAACTTCCTGATCTCTGTATCACTGCAGGTATAATCAGTTTATAAATCATTACAGACATTTTTTCAGGAATTTTTGTTCATACCACTTTGATTTGAAGCATTTCTGAACAAACTGTTTTGTTAAAGCAACCAGACGGAAGAAGAAAGCACGCACTATATTATTTCTTATATATAACATAAAGTAAGGCATCCAAAATGTTTTATCAATTACAAATATGCTCAGATAATAAAGAAAACTAAAGCAATGAGGCATTCATAATTTATAATTCTTAACAATTGTTCTCAGAGAAAAGAAATACTGTTGATTAAGAGCCAGACGCAGACACCTTCAAAATGGTAGCCATCTTCTCTTGGTTAAGTGACAAAACCACTAAAAATGTAATATATATATATATATATATATATATATATATATACACATTTGATATATGTATTTACTATATAGCACTTTAAGTAAGTAATTTGTACATAAAAATTTAAAAAAAAACAATGTAACATCAAAGTAAATAGAGAATGCCTTGGAAGGTACATAAACAATATCTAGCTAAACTGAAAAATCAATTATCTTGAACTTCTAAATATGAAATATAAATAGAAAATACCAGTTAAGGATATTTTCTGCATATATGTTAAGGTATTTGGAAAAATACTTCATTAACTTAAAAAAATTCCTAAAATTTAAGTGCCTTTCCCTAAGCATAGAGTAAGGCTGTTTTATCTCCATTATCTATTGTGTTGTTCTAAGCAATTTTACCATTAATGTCCCTTTCTTGTCTTTTTAAGTAGTATTTTTTCATTGTTGCATGACTTTAGATGTCAGGTAAGGCAATGCTTTTTGAGGCAATGTTTACATTTTTATTAACATGTTGAATAAGTAAAACACTTTGTTTTCCTAGCATATTTAAAGTTTTGAGAAGGTCAACTACATCTTCCAGCTGTTGTTACTTTAGCTGCTTCCCCTTCCTAATTATCTGTGCCCATGTGCTTGGGAAATTCACTGACAGTCGCCTGCTCACTGGCTTCTGTGCAGATGAGAGGCTGACAAAAAGAATCTCAACAAGACTGATGGTTAGAGACATCTGTGATTCAGACCCAGGATGTCTCACGAGCCACACATACAAACAGGAACGCTCATTCAGAACGACTCTTTTACAGTAGATGATCTTCAGCGTCAATAAAAAATTTTGTAGCAGAGTGAAGTCTAAGAGCTAGCACAGTATAGTTTATGGGACCGTGAGTTGCTTCTCAGCATGTGAATAAAATCGAGGGACAGAAACAGATTTTTGTTACCTTTTACTACAAGTTTCCATCTAAAAATACAGACATGGAGATTCACTAATATCTATTGTTGTTTTCAAATTAGTATAAAATTCTAGCATTGTATTTATGTGAAATATAGGTAGTGCATAAACTTTTAATAGATCCATAACGGTATGCATAAAGTTTATTTAAGATGATTGTGTTGGTGACCTTGTATATGTGGGCAATGCCCAGCATGAGTTGTTTAATGTTTCTAAACACAGTCAGAGGAAGAGAGAAATAATACACTTATGCTGGATTATTTGTAAATCAATCTTTTTGTGTCTTGTTTTTTCGTGTTTGTGATACATATATATATTATTTTGTTGTAAATAAAATGTTAAAACTCATTAATAGGCATTACATTAACATTTTGAGATGAAAGAATTTTTACTTTTTTTAGTTTTTAAAAGATAAATCACATAAAGAAATATATACCCAATAGATATATCTTGAGAGGTTTAATTAGGGAAACCTTTATAATGAAGGCATTAGATATGGTATTTTTAAATTGTGTGAATTAGTGAAATTATTAGTGCTAATTTTTTAAAGAGAGTTTCAGTTGAGCATGATGGTGCATGCCTTTAATCAGAGCACTCAGAGAAGCAGAGGCAGGTAGATCACCATGAGTTTGAGGTCCAGCCTGGTCTGCAGAGTGAGTCCAGGGCAGCCAAAGTTACACAGAAAAACTCCTCTCGAAAAGCCAAAAAAGAATGTCCATCGGCTAGTCCGGGTAGGGGAAGGAGATCTAACTTTCACACAAACTCTGGTGCCCCATATTTGATCATGTCCTTTGGATGGAGATGCCTGGTGGCACTCAGAGGAAAGATAATAGGTCACCAAGGAGAGACTTGATACCCTATGAGCATATTCAGGGGGAGGAGGTCCCCCTCAGACACAGACTTAGGGGAGGGGAGGGGAGTAGGGGGGGAGTGGGAGGAAGGGAGGAATGGGAGGATACATGGGATGGGCTAACAACTGAGATGTAATATGAATAAATTAATAAAAAAAAAACAGAAGGGACAGGGGGTTGGAGAGATGTTTCAGAGGTATAAAGCATTAACTGCTCTTCCAGAGGTCCTGAGTTCAATTCTTAGCAACCACATGGTAGACCATAACAATCTATAACATTATCTGGTGCTGTCTTCTCGCCCGCAGGTGTACATGCAGGCAGAGCACTGTATACAAAATAATAAATAAATAAATCTTAAAAAAAAAAAGAAAAGCCGAAAAAGAAAAGGAAGAAAGAGAAAGAGAGATGGAGTTTGGCGGGGAGCGGGTTGTTGCAACACAGATTGGGCAGGTTATCTCTCAATTTGATTGTGATTTTAATTTTCTATAATTTTTCTCAAGTCTCTATTCAGTGCTTCTGGGTGGATATGTGTTTCAGTAACTATGAAAGAAAGTGCATGAGGGAATATAGTAGAAAACACAGATTCGGTGGGGTGACCATAATGCACAATGCACAGGAGTCAGAAATACCGGAAGGAGAAATTGTCCTTCTGTTCCAGATACATTTAATAACCAGTATGTGGGCTTTTACACCAAGCCTTTCTCTAGTTATCTCTGGGTACCAAAAAGTATCCAGGTGTCCCAAACAGCCACCCACTTCTGATGCCAGATACTCAGGGCTGTTAGCTTGAGTACTCAACTTGACAGCACTGACCCCCTCTATCAACTTTCGACTCTGATTGCAAATACTGAATGACCAAGATGCAAACACTTTTTATTTTAACATTTGGCAACACTGGTTCTTAGAATTTATGGAAACACCTTATTTGCACCGGCCACCTTCTATTTAAAGATGATAATGAGGTGCTAAGTAAAAATGCACACAAGACAAATTAGGAGACGCGGTGCAAAAGCTCCCAGGCTCTTCCTGACCCACCACTCTAGCTCATCTCTGTGTGCACCAATTGAAATGATCTATGAACACTTTCATTTAGGATTTTTATGTCCCTTCTATTATGTTGATTGATTACACATCATGACTGATTACAGTAATTGATCATTGCTTCTTAGCTTCAACTTCAGAACTCTGCTGTATTTAGAAATTAGGAAGTAGAGCTGAAAGTTGTGACCCTTCACCATGCTTGGGTCCCAATTTGGGAACCTCAGCCACCAATTACTATGATGCCTGAGATTCCCATTCTTTTCTTATCTTAGGCATGGGGATTAAGACCAAGGATTATAACACCAAAAGTCCCTCCCGTGCTTATTATGGAAATTCCAAGAGTTTTAGAAACACTGTCAGGAACATGAGCAACAGAACAAATGTGATGTCTCCTACCCACTGTTACATGCCCTTATCAAACTAACTCTTTTTTTTTTGTTATTTATCTTTTTTTAATTTATTCTTGTTACATCTCAATGGTTATCCCATCCCTTGTTTCCTCCCATTCTTCCCTCCCTCCCATTTTCCCCTTATTCCCCTCCCCTATTCCCCTTATTCCTGAGGGGGATTACCTCCCCCTGTATATGCCCATAGGGTATCAAGTCTCTTTTTGGTAACCTGTTGTCCTTCCTCTGAGTGCCACCAGGTCTCCCCCTCCAGGGGACATGGTCAAATGTGAGGCACCACAGTACGTGAGAAAGTCATATCCCACTCTCCACAAACTAATTCTTATCTCTAAAAAAAATGTTCAATTCTTATCTAACTTGGAATTTGAGGTTGCCACATAAGTTATTAAAACAAGTTATTTGACATTGTACTTCAGTAAAATATCAATGGTATGCTTTTAGGAGAATGGACCAGCAAACCAGAAATAAACAGGAGAAAACAAATCATTTGCAAGCCACCTTATGCATTGCCCTTCTATTTTGTAAATCAGCATATTTACAAGTGCTACACACATATTTCCTTACATTTTTCTTATTATTACCTACCAACATACTTTCTCCAGATCTTTAGCTTTTGACACTAAAGGATGCTGCAGAGAAGTGAAAACTAATGCCTAAGATTGCAGACTTAGCAGGTTTGTACCAGCTTTGTACCAAGCTCTTGGCCTGGTGAGAGCACAGTAAAGCAGAACAGTGTAAGATGCTACCTCACCCATCTCCAGATGTCTCTAGAAACCCGGCATTTTCTTTAATCAGAGGAAGCAGCTAATTGAATTCCATGGATTAATGACTAGGGTTTAAAATTTATGTAACAAACAAAATGGGCATTTGGGATGAAATAGAAACAAGATTATTCTCCTCTGCTTTAAATATGCTGTGGTCCAAGAAGGCCATTGATTTCTCAGGCCCAGAGATCCCATGTTCCCATCCTCAAAATGCCCTGGGTCATGGTCACACAGAAACAGGAGGGAGGGTAGTATAGGGTTTACGTGTTCTTTGCCTGTACATTCTTCCTTGGTGAAATACAATGATCAGAGAAAAGGAAGGCTCACTTGTAAAGCTGCTTTCTGCCTGAGAAGTCCAGTCCTGCTCTCCCTATTAGAGTCTCCTTATTTAGCAATCAGGAAGTTACTCTTACAACTATGCTACTTGACAGTGCAACAATGTCTAGTGCTCTAGTGCTTGCTGACTCCTATCAAGTGACCTTAGCAATAAAAAGGATTAAGAGAAGGGTCTCTGAGAAATCAATGTTTTCCCTCTGAAAAAGGGAGGACAGAAAATGTCCATGTATTCAGCTGCAGGTTCGACTTACATTGGGCATTTCACCAGGATGAGTGACAAGAAAATATTTTTAGTTCAGTTATAAAATGGAGTGACTGATTTGTAGTGTTTCTCACTTTCCTAATGTTACAGATCTTTAATGCAGTTCCTAATGTTATGGTGATCTCAACCATAAAAGCATGTCATTGCTACTTCATAACTAATTTTACTACTATTATAAGTAGTAAATATCTGATTTGCAGAATATCTGACATATAAGCTCTGAAGGGGTCATGACCCACAGATTGAGAACCACTAATTTAAAACCAAGTCAGACAAGTGGTTATTGGGAGCTACACACTAGTCATGAATGCCAATGGCTTACCATCCATGTTTAATGCTTGGGGAAAAAGATTCTAACAGTTACACAAGGGAAATAAAAGGGGGTTAAAGAGAACGTCTCTACATTATCTGTTATGGACAAGCAACACTTGTAGTTAAGAGCTTTTTTTTTTTTTTTTTTGTCATGAAGGTGAGAAAACTCAGATGCTAAGAGATCACTGAAAGCAGGGAGTTTAATTTAAAAAAAAAAGATGCCTTACTAATACAATTTATTGAAGAACAGAAATTGAGTGACAAATAATTTAGCTCAACTATTTTATATATATATATATATTTGCTCATATATAACTTCACATATGAGCAAATAGAGGAGCCAAACTCTTCCATTCTGTTCTTTTCTTTTCCTTGCCAGAGGTGAAAGTAACCAAGATTTTTGCATTTTCTTATGTCCAGGTTTGCTCTATAAATTTTCCTGCGATCTCTGTTTCTGGACTTCAGTTTCCGATAATTACATAATTTATTCTCATTATGATATTCTTAGTATGATGATTCAATTAATCTTCATTATCTGTCTAGTCCAATATTTGATCTTTATATTATTACTCTGATTAGTTTCTATTATGCATGCTAATATACTTTAAAAATTTAAAGCTATATTATATCCTTGTGAAGCACATCATGAACAAGAGGTTCCTAGTTAAACTGAGTTGCTGGTATTATTGCTGAAGCGGGCAGGGCAATAAAAGTATGAAGAATGAATGCTGAGTTCTTCATTTTCTACATATGTCACTTCTCAAAGGCAATTTCTGGTGAGTTTTTCATTTTTATAAGATTTGCCATAACTGAAGGATTTTTAATATGCTAACAACAGAGTTCTTAACCAAACTAAATTCCACAGGAAAGAGGAAAGCTCCAAAGTTATGCTCAGATAGTAAACACCAAGAACCTTAACTAAGTTAGCAGATCATTAAAGGAACAGTTTTAATCTCTAGGAAGATTTTTGATGTGGGTCCAGTATGGAAAATAGAATATCTAAAATAAAGTGGAGACTTTTTTTTTTTTGGCTTGAGGAGATAGTCCAGGATATTTTCAGTCAAAAGAAAGACTTGGAAAATCTACTTTGGATTAATATGGGACTTGGAGAGTGAAATAAAGTTAGGTGTCAAGTGGAGATACAATATAGACAGATAGTTTTAGTTAGGAGGTAGTTTTAGAAAAGTAGATTGCAGAGAAACAGAGTTACCAGTACGCAGGTGTTACAGGGTCCCCTGGCTGAATGAGAAGGGGAAGAGGAGAGAAGGAATTAGGCCCCCAGCTGAGCAACACCAGCACACAGAAGTGCAACAGAGACAAAGCTCTACCAATAAGATAAAGAAGAAATTCTTGAGGATTACATACAAGTATCCATCCTGTACAGTAGCAGTGTTAGTCAACAATGTCCCACCTCCTAAGTGGCCATTTGGATTGGAAGTAGTTACTGTCCTCATGATGAAACTACCTCTCAACAGCGACACCAGCTGCTGATGTAGCCTTCATCACATTAATTTTGTGGGGTGTAGACTTTGATCTTTTCAAACCTGCTTGACTGGGGTTCCTTAATGCCTCTATCTTCCTTCCAACTCATTGACTCTAGGTAGGTGAGAGAGAAGGTTTGTAGGGACAGAGTATGTAGACAGACCTTTTGAGACTCAGTTCCTTTGGCAATTCCACTCTTTGTTCTTAGGATTCCAGGAGTCGAGGTAGAGAGCAAACAGCAACAGCAGACAGCAGCACAATTTGAAGCATTCTCCAGAGCATTTCTTTCTAGGAGTGGTTTGAAAGTTCTCTCTCTCTCTCTCTCTCTCTCTCTCTCTCTCTCTCTCTCTCTCTCTCTCTCTCTCTCTGTATCTCCTGTCTCTGTCTCTCTCTGAGTGTCTCTGTCTCTTTGTCTTTGTCTCTCTCTGTATCTTTGTCTTTGTGTCTCTGTCTCTGTCTCTCTGTCTGTCTCTGTCTCTCTGTCTCTCTGTCT
The DNA here is from genome assembly GCF_964271855.1 of Acomys minous. Classification (NCBI taxonomy): domain Eukaryota; kingdom Metazoa; phylum Chordata; class Mammalia; order Rodentia; family Muridae; genus Acomys; species Acomys minous. The sequence goes on along the minus strand of NC_140497.1, from coordinate 38,413,072 downwards.
CTCTCTCTGTCTCTCTGTCTCTCTCTCTGTCTCTCTGTCTCTCTCTCTGTCTCTCTCTCTGTCTCTCTCTCTGTCTCTCTCTCTCTGTCTCTCTCTCTCTGTCTCTCTCTGTCTCTGTCTCTCTCTGTCTCTCTCTGTCTCTGTCTCTCTCTCTCTCTCTCTCTCTCTCTCTCTCTCTCTCTCTCTCTCTCTCTCTCTCTCTCTCTCCCTCTCCTTATTTATACCCTCTCAGAGTCAACACTCCATCTGGCAAAGACCATGCCTCCCTCACAAGGCAGTCCCAGCTGATAAAGATCACACACCCTCTCATGAGGCCATTAAAGGCACTTGGGATCAAAACAAAAGCATGTTAACATAACATAACCAAAGCTTCCACCACAATGGAGGGTTTTGTTTTGTTGTTTGTATGTTTGTTTTGTGAGGGGTTTTCATTTCTAAACCATCAGAGTTTGTGCTCCAATTGGAATTTCACTTTGCAGATTGTCTATTATCGTTTCTTTTTTCTGATGTTAGTTGTATACATCCCTAGAAATATTTGGTTGCATTTTCTTATTTAAGTCTTTAGGTAACTGATATGGGTTCTGAAAGCTCAAACAGATAGAATACTCCCACATACTAGAAATTGAGAAAATAGCTAAGGAATTCAGAGCCATCCATAGATCCACAGAAAGTCTAAGGTTAATGCTCATGAGATTATCTTTTTTTAAAATGCTCTCATAATTTTAATGTTTTCTTTTTACATTTAAGGCCTGTGAACTAATACAAGATCCAAGAGCTTGACATCACTATTATTTAATTTTACTTGTGGTATTTTTTGACTTAAAGATCAGGCATTTAAGTTTTTAGTATGTGCCATCACAAGTCAAGTGAAGTTAGATTTTTAAGCAGCTTTTTCTGGCACTTTTATCAGCAGAGAAATATGAACTTCATTTTATCTAGTGTTTGTAAACATTATGGGCAAAATAATTAATTTACCAAAAATGGCAAAAGTGGAAAAAAACCAGTAAGTAAAACATCAAAGTCACAGATTTCATTTGCTGATATTTTTACACTATGATGGTAAAGATACAAATTGCATGTTTTCATTGGGAGCAAATCCGAAAATATAAATGGGGAAAGTAGTAAGTAAAGAGAATAATTGACATCCTGTTGTTGACTTGCTCTGTTTGCTTACCAAACAAAACAAAACAAAACAAAACTCAAAAACATTATTTTATAGGAAAATCGTGTTTAAGGCAATGGCAGAATCCACGATAGGGATGTACAACCTTCATTCTGAACATCTCCTGTTAGTGCTGTTCTTGATAGAAGTATGCCTTACATAATAAGAGTATGTAAGTAAATGAATGAGAAAGGGCCAGTTGGTAAAGGTGCTTGCCTTTTGGTGTGGAAGCCTGAGCACCTGAGCACCTGAGTTACCTGCCTAGAGCACATGTAAATGTGCAAGGAGCAAACTGGCTCAACAAAGCTGTTCTCTGACCTCCTCTTGCGTTTAACGGCCCATGTGCACAGCCCCATAATACACACACACACACACACACACACACACACACACACACACACACAAACAAGCAGCCTTCAAATGTTGCACAGTTGCACACATGGTACTGTAAATCAATAAGGTTTTCCTATTGGCAGATTTGTGCCATTAATATATATGTGTGAAGACCCAGAATGTAAGTCACCCAGAACTTTGATATTTTTCCATGCTTCTCCTTCTGAGTAATCCATTCATTATGGCCTTTTGTCAGGTCATATTCTGTTTCATTAGTATAAAAAAAAAAACAACCCTCCCCACCAACATGTTAAAGTCATCAAATATAGCCAGAGAAAAGGTAAAGGCTTATTAAACAAATTCTTTTATTAGGCAATGCGATTGCTTTTACAAACTTGATCTAACACTGTATAAACACTTGAATTTTTGTCTTCTGTATATAACTCAGAATTCACTATTACTAGGTGGCAAAAATAGTATCCAGAAGCTGGGGAAAGGCATGTAACTCTTACCCTCTGGTAAATACAGTCTCCACACATTGGTTGTTGCTTTTGCTCATGAGAACTTCCTTTGTTTTGCAAATGTTTTTAGAAAATAAAATTTGGAGTATTAACTTTTGGTAATAGTAAATTTGTGTACATCATTATCATGACACTGTTTAAATTTAATGTAATTATAACATTTCTTGCTTCCCTTTCCTCCTTCCAAACCTTCCCGTTTACCCATTCCTATTCTCTTTCAGATTCATAGCTCTTTATAAACTATTATCATATGCACATGTGTGTGTGTGTGTGTGTGTGTGTGAGCATGCACATACATGTAACACACATATATTTCTAAATATATCCTCTTCAGTCTGCAATGTTACTTCTATGTATGTTTTCAGGGCAGACTGTTTGGCCCTGGACAACTAACTGATGTTCTTCTTCCCTAGTGGAGACCACCTGATTTCCTCAGTTGCCTGTAGTTCTCTGGGGAGGGTTGGGGCCTCTTTGGGCTTTTCCTTGTCCACTTTGTCGTATCTGTTGGTGGTGTCCTTGTTTAACTCACATATTGTAACCCTTTGGGAGAAACTTTGTGGGTATTCTGACATTACGAGGAGACATAACTTTACAGCAAATGCCTCGATCCTCTGGTTCTTCCAGTCTTTCTGCCTACTCATTGCTCCCTAAGCCTTTTGGGGCCAGAGTGTTCTGTAGAGGTAAGCTAAGAGCATCTAGGCTCCGCAACTCTGAATTTTGATTGGTTGGGTTATTCTGTAGTAGTCGTTGCCTATGGCAAAGGAGACTACACCTAAATCTGAAGAGCTGGAGCAAGGAAGCTCACTCAGCTTGCATTCCTGTCAACTTGGCATTTTAATTTCAGGCACCTGTGAAAGAGGAAGACAAGTAAATGCCCAGTCTCCTCTGGTTGGCCATAAGGGCAGGCAAAGAGAAGATAAAAAGTAAGAGCAGAGTTGTTCCCCTTCTAAAAACGAGGGAACAAACCAAACCAAATAGTAGTGGAAACAACACCCAAGGCACCCAATCCTGGTGTCACAGAGAGGTCCTTCTGCCCTCTCTAAGTGGAGGTCTTGATTACTCCCTGATGCAGCATTCTCAGGAATTATCTTTACACTTCCTGGGAGTTCTTCTTTGTAAATCTTTTGGACACTAAATGCTCCTCTCAGACTTCTAGTATCCATTACCACTTTCTTTTTCACTCCAGAGGGCCTAAAAATACCTTTCAATTCAAAGTGTCACAGGCTATCCATGGCATAGCCTTGTGGCTTGTTTGCTTATGAATTACTTTCGAAAGCAAACAGGTTCCTCTCTGTTAACACTAACGTTTTTGTTTGCATTTTTTTTTTTTTTTTTTTTTGAGAAAAGGTCTCACACTGTGGCTCATTCTAGCCTCAAAAATCACTGTATAGCTCTGGGTAGCCTTAAATTCTTGGCAATCTGTTTGCCTTGGTTTCCCAAGTAGTACTTGTAGGATTGATCTACTATATATGATTTTTATCACATGCAATTCCCATGTATTAGTAGCCAAGATCTTATTAAAAAGTGTCCTTTCCTTTAAAAAAATTTCAAGTATTCTCACCCTCCGCTCCTACATACCTCCTTCTCACTGTGTTACCTTATTTATCAACTGAGCCAAGGTCACTTTTTTTTTTCCAGCAATGAGTCCCCATCCTGGGTCTTGGTGTTAATTACTATCTTTAACAACAAGTTTCTTCAAATGAGGGTTGAGAGATGTATGGCTTTCTATGTGTAGCAAAAAGTTAGTAGGAGTCGCTTTAATTTCATTTCCACTTAGCAGAACAATAGTAATAAGTTTTCCCCTAGGACCTGTTACTTATCTAGCTATTGGTTCTACTGAAAGTACTAGATATGGATTCCATCTTATGGAAAGGGCTTTAGATTCACGATGGAGTGTTTGATTAAGCCCATAACATTAATGCTACCAGTGGGAATGTCTTGATAGCCAGGCTATTATTTTAGCTACAGGGTCCACTGAAGGAGGAGATCCATGATAGCTTTTCTTCTCCAGTAGCATGTACAACACCCTCCAACCCTATAAAAGTTACCTGCTAGCAGAGATAAGGCTTCCAGGCCAGTGCCTGCCTGATTTTGCCATGTTTTGTGACTCAAGTATATGGTGTCTTCAGCAACAATGTCTTACCATAACTTGGCACAGCAACCAAGAAAATAGCAATAACTTATATACCAGATCTTTGTTGAGGTCTTTGATCTGTTTGGAGTGGATTTTGTACAGGTGAGAGATAATGATCTAGTTTTCTTCTACTGCATGCGGCTATCCATTTTGATTAGCACCATTTGTAAAGAAGGCTATAGTTCCTCTAGTGTGTATTTTTACCCCTTTGTCAAAAATTGCTGGGAAGGGGCATGGGTACATGAGCTTATATCTGTTTTCTCAATTCCATTAAATTGATCAACATCTCTGCTTCTATGCTTGCTCTGTAGAATAGATACCTCCAGCAGCTTTGTTGGTCAGGGTTGTTTGAATTATACTGATGGGTGGATATATCATCTCTATTAAGGCACTATATAGCAAACCCTCAGCCAACAGCATGTTAAACAAAGAAGAAATTAGAGCATTTCCACTAAAATCAGGAGAAAAACCAGGAACCTCACTCTCCCCACTCTTCAATATATATATATATATTGTGTGTGTGTTGCAAAGGTAATAGGATGAATGAATAAATACAAACAGTAAATGATGAAATCAATTATCTTTGTTTTCATATGATGGACCAATGGGTCCACTGGAAAGAACAGTCCTACATATTAATACATTCAGCAAAATATGAGGATGAAAATTTAACATGCAAAATTTAGTAGCCTTCTTATATGAATGACAAACATACTGAGAACTAAATCAGGGAAGCAACCCTATTCAAAATAGCCTCAAAAGAATCTTTGGAATAAATTTAACAAAGCAAGCAAAAGGCTTGTATCATAAAAACTTCAAGGAAAAATAAATTGAAGAAGATACAAGAAGGCAGGAAGATTTCCCACGCTCATGGGTTGATTGGATTAATGTTATGAGAGCAGCCATCCTATCAAAATCAATTTACAGACTCAAAACAATCCCCATCAAAATTCTGATGCCATTCTTCACAGAAACTGAAAAAAAAAAAGAGCTTAATCCCTTATGGAAAAACAATTGGGTTATCGAAATCTTAGGCCCTTTTTTCCCTTGAATCTTTGTCCTGAGCCATCCTCTCCTTGGAATGTTGTGCTTGGTGAGAAAATTGAGTCACTACACATACTCACTTTTTCCATTCATTTTAGCTAGATCTGCCTTAATTCTTCCTATCATGTGACCATGGGCCACAGACTTATCACATGTCTGGTATTCTCCAGAATAAGTTTGTATTTTTCCAACCTCCTTATTTCATTTCTTGCTAAGATAGCATTCAAAGTAAAGAATGGCATCAGAATTTTGATGGGGATTGTTTTGAGTCTGTAGATTGTAAACAGAAGGAATGACTAATACTTACAATGCTGGCCTATTTAAATAAAATCCTCCATCTTCTTCTATGCTTTTCTTATAGGGAATCTTAAAAAACAAATGTTGAAACAAACAAACAAACAAACAAACAAACAAAAAAACAAATGTTGACTATGATTAAGCAGCCATATGGAAGAATCCTGGATCCCTATATTACACTCTGGGGGAAATTACTTCTCCAGTCAGGGAGAATGCCCTAGGTCAAATGAGAGAGTTCTTCCTGGCTAATAGACCCAATACTCTTTTCAAGGTTTCAAAGTTGTGTCCTTATATGAGGGAAGACAAAAGGGACAAAAGGCAAGAGGGTGGCCCTTCAGCCTCCGTACAACTGGTTTATAATGTTTTCAGAAGGTGGAGGTGTGATGGCTCAGTATCTTCTCAAAGATTATCTTTCCATATTATCCCACTGAATCCACTCATTTAATTGACCCTTTGGTCTTAAACTGCAATTGCAGAGGATGTCAACTGTCCTAAAGAGTACATATTTTAGCTTCATCATGTGAATGATTCTGTCTTTAATGTATGGGTTATGATTTCAAGATGTATAGCTGTAGAAGCATCTAGGTCAGCTGTGAAGCTGGATTTAAAGGGTTTTCTAATTATGATGTTATCAACTTACATAGTCTTTGGACCTTGAAAATTTAAAATTACTCTTTATCTATTTTTACTTTTCTTGCCTTTGTTTTAGAATTTCTTTAGCAGTTTGAATTCCTAGCATTTTTTATGTTTATTTCATGAAATCAGTGTACTATTTGATGGAAATAGTGATTCTGAAAGTAAATTTGATTTAAAGTAAGTATGAGTTTTAATTGTTTTGTAAGCACTAAATCTTCATTTCTTAGAATTTAAGGGGACATTAGAATGCCATGGATACACATTTCATTTATATAAATAAGTAGGTATGAAAGAAAATTAATAGGTGAGTAAAGGACTTAAGAAAAGAAAGAAAACAACAAAGAATGAAAGAAGGAAATGATGCTAGATTTATCTAAATGTAAGTGTACTTTGGCTAAGGGCAGCATTTTGGATATCTCCTGTACTCTAGAACTTTCCTTTTGAACTACAGATAGATACTCAGTGGGACACTGACACAGAGTAGACACACAGAAGTCTGAGAGGCCACTTAAATTCAACTCACACATTTGCACATTGTCCTTAAAATTCTTCCCTTGTTCAATGTCAACCAGATTCTTTATACCAAAGTGAACATTTAATCTAAAAATTGAAAATCATTCTCTAAAAATAGTGACACCAGACTCATTAATAATAATTGTTCTGTATGTAATTGTGTTTTGTTTTATGTAATTATGTTTTGTACATTTTGAGAAATATAATTTCGCATATTAGCATTCTACATTTTTCTATCACTGAATTTTTTAAATTAAATTTTTTTTTACTTTACATCACAATCACACACCCTTTCCCTTACCTCTTACTGGTCCTGCCTTCCCACTCTCTTCTCCCTTCCACCCTCCCCTTCTCCTCAGAAAAGGGGAGCCCTCACCCAATACAAAGTCACCTGTCACATCAAGTCGCAACAGAACTAAGTTCATCCACTTCCACTGAGACCAGGCAAGGCATCCCAGCTAGGGGAAAGTGATGCAAAAGCATGCAGTGGTGTCAATATCAGAGACAGCCTCCACTCTACTTGCTAGGGGACCCACCTGATGATCAAGCTACTCATTTGTTATGCATCTGTAGAGGGCATAGATCCAGCCCATGCATGGTGTTTGGTTGGTGTTTCAGTCTCTGTAATCCCCCATGGGCCTAGGTTATTTACTCTTCTTGTGGTGCTCCTGTCCCCTCCGCGTCCTTCTATCTACCCCTGACCCCGTCCCACCCCACCCTCATCCACACTCTTCCACATGACTCCCTAAACAAGGCCTAATGTTTGGCCGAAACTTATACATAAGTGGTTGTGGAATTTTATGGGGTTGATTCACAAAGGTAACTGTTTCTAAGGAGCAGCTCTGTGGCTGAAGAGCAAGCTCTGAGCATTGCCACAGCTGTTACTGGGCTTAGAATGAACCCATCGTACAAAGCCAATCAAAAAGACCTGGACTCAGAGATCAGAAAAACATAAAATGGCCTTTAATATCAGACTTATTGTGAGAGACAAAGAGAGATCTAATAACTGTAACCCTGAATCCAGAGGACTTAGAGCAGTCTCAGCATTGTATAGGGAGAAGAAACAAAAGGAAGGACTGGGGGGGGGGGGGCAGTTTCCACCGTGTGGCGAGGCTGACGTTCACCTGGCTCTAGTGTGGATGATCATTACTTTGCATGTAGAAATACTCTTACTCTGATTTTCCCAAGAGAAGAGGAAACCATCCTCAGATCCTTCCTGTTGAAGTGATGGTTCTTGGGAGTTTTGCCTGATACTGCCCGTTGCACACATTGTGTCTCTGGCAGCCATAGTCGCTCTCAGGTGGGCACTGTTGGCGGGATGGCTGTGCCCAGATCGGGAGATTCCTTCCCACCCTACTCAGCGTAGAAAGCAATCGGGAAGGTTAAAATACCAGCGCAAATCCTTGAGAAAGTGATAAATTAGCTGTATTGTTTGTTCCTGAATCCTGAAGTAGGATAAGCAGGAAGACCGCACAGATGAGGACTTACTAATAAACTCCTGCTTTTGCATTTTAACCCCTACCCTTCCTATAGCGTCTGTAACCACTGGAGCCTCCTCCACCATTTTGAACTTGACTCGTTGCAGCATCTTTGTTGCACCAATATCTGAAATGCTGGATCTAGTTGGCTTGACAATAGCTCCCAGGCTTGTCTCTGGGGCTGCAACTGATTCAGACCTGACAGAACTTGAAGTCTTTCTGCCTCAAAGCATCTTCTCATGTCTGGCTGACCTCATGGAGAGGATACTAAAGGACATCCGATGCCCTGTCTAGTCCTTCAGCTCTGGAAAACACGTAGACCATTAATTATATATAGACCTTTTTATAGAACGAGCATTTAAGTCTCATGCAGTGTGATGCAAATGTGCGATTTTTCACCTTCTGAAGATCCCACAGACTGTTTCAAATTTGATAGAAAGCATTTTTTTTTCCTTTGTGAAGCTGGGGCATTCTGTAATAGGAAACTAATACATACTGATATGGCAGATGTGTTCTATTTTCCAGGTACCAACAGTGTTATTGCAAGTATTAGTGTGTAAATTTGGCTAACACTCTTGGAGAGCTAAAGTAAAGAGGAGGTGTTTCTCCCTTTCACAAAACGTTGAAGTCATCACGGCATCATTTGCATAACATGAGGATTTGTAACAATAAATAGGCATTGTGTGAATGACGAGAATAACTGAAATTTCACATTCCACTTTATCAGAGGCTTGTGCCTCCTCTTAGGAATAAATGAGTGGCACGTTATGTTTGGACAACTAGGTGGCACTGCTGCATTATCCTTTCAATCACAAAAGTAAATTCGGAATCTTCTGTGTACTCAGTGGTAGAAACAGTGTGTGTTCAGGAGCTGTGCATTGCTGTGACTGAAGGGACACATTTAGCTACTTAGTTCCTGCAATATATATATTTCTAGCTTCCAAACACAGACATACAAAAGGAAACAATAATATCAGATATTTTGTATTTCTTTAGTGCCATTCAGTATAAGCTGGGAAAGATTTTCAAATTCAGATACTCAGGTGTTGTGTTAAACTGCTTCTGAAAGAACATGATAAGCAACACTTTCATAGATATGAATAAGATAGAAGTGCTTTAAAAACAATATTAAAATGAATAACTTGAAAGTGAAGCTAGAAGAATTATATTTTTGAATGACATAAAAGTCATAGTACTTTTAAGATTGCATCCTAAAAATAATGTAGAATTTGAAATTTTCTTGCATACGATCAGATATATTATATTAGGAAGAGTACATAAATCAAATGGGGGGGCAGGTTAAAGGATGTCTTTGAATCAGGTAATTTGAAATAGGAATATCCAGATAAAACACAGATTAGTGTTCCCAGATACAAATGTAAACTAGTACTTGTTTGAGTTTTTGATTCCCTTCATTTTCATGAGTGGAAACTGCTAGAGACAGTTCAAAGGAAGCTTGTCATAAAAGATAAGAACAGAGATCTAGTAAGCAGAGTGACACACTATGGACAGTCATTTATGGAACGCCCACAGAATGCATTAGACTCATGAACAGTACAGCATGAGTTTACTACTACAGTGTAATGCATCACATACTGAAAAACTTAAAGTATTCCCTGTTTATTCTATTACAATTCCATTGATTAGCTAGAACTAGTTGCTCACACCTTTCACCCTTATACTTGAGAAGCAGAGGCAGAGGGATTGTTGCAAGGCTGAGGTCAGCCTGGCCTACACAGTCAATTCCAGGCTAGTCCGAACTACTGCTCCAAAGATAAGAAAAAGTTCTATGGCTCTCCAAGATCCTCCTTTTAGGACCTTAGACGTCCTACTCATAGTTTGTGTTTTGGTTCCTGATTTAAAAGGCTTTTTCCAGAGCCCAGGTTTGCCTTGAACTCAAGTACTTCCTTCCTATGTCTCCCAGAGGTAGAATTGCAGATGTGCACCACTGCACTTACTCACATCTAAGGTTTCTGCTAGCCTGGCTGCTGTCTACTATCCTGGCAAACAGTCCCTTCATGCTGGCACCTGGGAAAACACAGCTTCTTGCATTTGCATGACTGGTTTACTGTTTCCTCACTGGTGCCTAGCCATGGGATGTCCTTCACTTCCAGGGGCTTCCAGCATTCCTTTGTGGCTCCTTGATTCTTAAAACCAAAAATGGTGAATCAAGTCCACAACTTTCTGTTGTTCTTTCCTTATCTGCTTTTTTAAGGAAAACATGTGCTTTGTACAAGTACACTTAGCTGCCAGTGTTCAGTAAGATCAACTGACTGAGTGCTTTAAGTACTACTGATTTTTCTTTTCTTTTTGCAGTCTGTAGGCCCTAGCCTGATTAAGTAGTCACTAGCTGAAGAACTTTGCCTTATCACAGAATATCTGCCACCAAAGTCACATTTTCCTCATTTTATGACTCCTTGTCAGCAGACTAACTTTTCTCCCAAAGTGAAGGTGAATATTAACATGGACAATAAAGTAGAGATTAAGCAAACAAGAATAAAGCACTAAGCGCCATAAATTAAGAGCAGGAACATGTCTGGCACTGAAGATGCACTGCTCGCTTTGATCTTCTTACAGCTCTTCAAGTACGAAGCTGATGTGCACAGACTTCCAGCAACTTGCTAACATCAGACAGCCAGTAAACGAGGGAGCCAGACTTCAAGACAGGAACCCAGTGAATATTGCTTCTGTGCTTTTTACAGCACAGCGTGAGAGAAAAGGGATCTAAGAGTCTTGTCCTTGAAGAGGAAAGTTATGCTTCAAGCAGAAAGATTAAATGAAGTTTGTTATGCAACGTCAATATGTTTAATGATTCATTACAGATAGTGTACAGGGTTGCTATATATGTGTAGCATTTTTACCACAGTAATTATAATGTATACATGTCCTTACAGCCATTCATTTATGAATATTATATATTAAATTAATAATAAAGCAATAGGATTAATTTAAACATGGTAGAACGCACACACACACATACACTCATATGTATGCATATATCTCATTAGGAATTTGTCAGGGATAAAGAAAAAGGAGAAGAGGGTTTAAAACAGTACCTTCTGGATATATTTAGTTTATAGCTATTTATTCTAAGTCCAAATACTAGCTTCAAGGTAACTATTTAAATTACACTTTCTTGTGTAGCATATATTACAAAGAGAGTTTGCAGTGAGTCCACCTGGACTGATGCACATCTAGATTTGGGTCCCATCAAATTTATGAATTTCAGAATCCTGAGTCTTTGACCAGAAAGCTTCTAGATGTATAATAAGGTGTCCATTCCTACCCCTCAGGAGACTGCTCTCAGCATGACCGCTCACATGATGAGAAGATCCTCCGATTCTGGGGATAGTAGAGCATTGGTCACAGCCAGCACGTCTCCTGCCATTTATTGAGTACTTACATATTCTAGTCTACTGGATTAGACGAGCTGATGTCTCCACGTAAACGTGATGAATGAGGATCTGTGGAACCATGACATTCACTTCCTCAAGCGCCCGTGACTAAGGCTCATGCATAGAACTTTGGCCCTGGCAACTGGTGCTGTTTCTCAAAGCTGTTGCTCTTTCTTCAGTGTTATTGAACTCTGCACACATATTTCATCCCTATCTACAAATACTCAAGATTTACAATTGCTCCGTCATTTGTATTTGACCTAACACGCACAACTTGTTTTCCTTCCTTCTTTCCTCTTCCCCATGCTCACATCCCTCTTCTTCCCTCCTTTCATTCCATCCTTCTTCCTTCCCTTCTTTCTTCTTCTTTTCCTGGCTTTGGTGTTCTTCAAACCCCAGTAGAAATTGTTTGTGGTTTCCTGGTGGACAATGGTGTCAATCAGGGGCATCAGAAAGTGGATCTAATAATTAAAAACAGGGGATAAGCTTTACTTCTCTGAATATTAGTGACCAAACTGGCTATCTTGTATTTGTGAATACAAAGTGTCTCCCTATATGACTAAATAGTTCACAGTGACTTCAAAGCATCATGGGTAAGAAATTAGAAAAAAGTAGTAAAGAGTTGATTACCTAAGTGTTGAATTTTGGTACTGGTTCTCTGCCATTGTCTGGCATACCAGGACCCTGGGAGCCCATTAGCTCAATAATCTCTTTGATCATGAGTTTTGGAAAATGAAATAACTGCAAGAAGACTGTCTTAAGGACATATGGAGATGTTTAGGAAGGCATCACTACATTAAAGTGATTATTATTCTGTTTTCCTACAGAAGGGGATAACGGCACCATCCCTTTCATAAGTGGGTAGGATGGGTACCAACAACAACAAAATGCCTTCATGTTGCACAAGTCTTATACTTTATTCAATTTCTGTTATTTGAGTAGTGCTACTACTTAAGGAAAATTATGTTTGTATGCCTGTGCTGTGCACATATGGGTATTGGACATGTGTGTATTGTGAAGGAGAAGATGCTGCAAAGTGTGTATAGGTGAGAAGCTGAAGTCATGTGTTTTTTTTCTTATTGTTCCCACTTTGCTTTTGGAAGCAGTGTCTTTCTTTGAGCACTAAACTGACCAATTAGCAAATCCAGCATGCCAGTGGTCTCTGAGGCTCTGTCTAGCTCTGCCACTTTATCTACACTGCCACGTGGAGAGTCTATGAGGTTGCATGGATGCAATCTCATGCTCTCATGCTTGCGTGAGAGATTTTGCTGACTCAGCCATCTCCTAGGTGACAAGTGCTACTTTTTTGTGGAATATTCTTATATATTGATTTGAATATGGATTTCTATTAAATAATTTAACTTGAAATATACTTAATGGCTTTTCTCTGATTTTTTTCGGCTTCCCTCTAAAAACACTCAAGTTTCTTCCCTCAAGGACCTCTCATGTTCCCTTCCCATTCAAATTAATGGCTTATTTGTACTTGTTTTATGTATATATGTATATATGCATAAACATATGTGTATAACCTGCTATGTCTATTTGCTGTGGCTTATGTGTATATAATTTCAGGGCTGACCACTTTGTATTAAAGAACCAGTTAGGAATAGCCCCTGGGAGGGGATAACTCTCCTTTTCTCAGAAGTCACTACTTGCCTATAGTTCCAACAGATTTCTACTTTCTGTATTATAATTATTTTGGTACTGTTATTGGTTAAATCTTATTTCCTCAGTCATATTATTGAGATGTCATGGGTGTAGCGCCCCTGTCATTTCTAGGAGACACATTTCATGGCCGACTTTGCGATTCTCTGGTTCTGATAATCTTTCCATGCCTCTTCCTTGTTCGATGAGCCTTATGTAAAGGAGTTGTATTGTAGGTGTGTCTGTTGGGGCTAGGTTCCACAAGACCCATTGGTCCCCACATTATGACCAGTTATGTTCTCTGTGATAGTGTCTACTTACTGTACAGGGAAATTATTTGATGATGAATATTAACTGCACTTATCTGTGAGTATAAAGATATTTTTCAAAAGAGAGCTAGGAATTATGGCCTCTGCGCAGGGACTCCTGCCACACATCCTGGCTTCAGAGGCTTTTCCTTAACAGCAGAAGAGAGATTCCACAGCACCCTTACCCCTGGCCTCCTCTGTGCATAAGCTTTGATTTGCTGTTACTCTTTGGAACAAGCTAATTCCTTAGGCTGTTTCTTTTGGCAAGATATAGGACTGCCCAAGTGGATCTCACCCTGAGGGCACCACTCCCTCGATTCTATTTCTCCTTATGCCTTTTAGCACAAAGTATGACTCTGCCTTTGAAATCTCTGGTGAGCTTTTTCTCTTCCGACCATCCATTTTGTATTTCTCTTTGCTGTGTTTGCTGTTTTTCATTATAGACCTACACAAGTGTGATTGCTAATGACTGAGTCAGGAATATGCTCTCTTGAAACTTCTGCCAGCAAAATAAGCTAAAACTTCTTGTTGCACGTTCTTAGGACAAGCATAAGGAGTCTTTGTTTGTCAAAGAATCACAAGAACTTCGGTCTCTAAAACAGTTTACTAAATTCCCACTGAAAGCTCTCTCGCAAGGACTGAATAGTCCCCATGGCTTTCAGTCCTCCTGTCTTCCATATTTGTTCTAAGGTGGCTAGTTTCACATTCAGTGGCTTTGCTAGTCTGAAGTCCTAATTTTTTACACATACCCTCTAAAGACCATCAAGGTCAGGCCTGTCACAGCACTAGCTCATTCCCTGGTAACCATTTCTGTCTTAGTCACTTTTCTATAGCCATGACAAAACCATGACTGGGGCAACATATAAAAGAGAGCATTTAATTTTAGGCTTATAGTTTTAGAGCATGAGAGTCTGTGATGATCATGGGGTGGGACATGGCAGCAGACAAACAGGCATGGTGCTGGAGCAGTAGCTGAGCTCTTACATCTGACCTGATTACATAAGCAAGCAGCACAGAGAGCTAACTGGGAACCTTGTGGGCTTTGAGAGCCTTGAAAGCCCACTCTCCAGTGACACATCTTCTCCAACCAGACCACAACTCCCAACATTTCCATTTTCTGTGTACCAAGTACTATGAGCCTACAAAAGGCCATGGTCCATAATAGGCAAAGATAATTTATTTCAACGCAGACAGCCATGGAAAGCTATATTAAATTTAGTCCTGATATTCTAGTTAGACATTCACCCTGAAATATTCTGCTAAATATTATGAAGGTTAAAATTATACTGGTGCCTGAGGGCCATGAGCCACTGAGATGTTTATAATCTCTCAGTTTTGTTCTACTGAATGGATTTTTTCAGAAAGTTTGCCAGAGGCCACACGTGGATAACATTTTCTGACTACATTCTGGATCAACATTCTAAATGATTGGAGATGATTGACAGCCATCATCCTAGCAAACACAGGCCAGTGGCACTAAAAATAATACCTCTGGTGCTTATGAGATGGAAAATGTTACCCTGCACACACCATTAGTTTCTCAGCATGGTGCTTATGGAGAGTTTTTATGGTAATGTTGGTCATTGGGTGGTAGGTACTGACAGTTGTTGCTGCCTCCCATTAAGGCCAGACCATTTCCCATTGTGGAGGCAGATGACTACCCTCTACTGAATCCATAAAGACTGATTCATCATTGTCAGCAAATAAGACTTTGTGACAACTAGGTCCTCGGAGTTTTGGATGGATTCAAAGTATTAGGTAACATTTGCATAGCACAACAGTGTTTGCTATTCTTCTCCATTCAGGCGTCTGTTTGGATCTTTTTTCTTTTCTTTCTTTCTTTTCTTTTTCTTTCTTTTTTTCTTACTACTTGTTGAAACAATCAAAGGCATTCCTGCTTCCAATAACCAAACAGTACCCAATGGGAAAGGCATTCTATACTGTCCCCGTTTTGCTGGGCAGGTGACTGAGATAAAATTATGGAACTTCCACAGATAACTTTACACTAAACACAGATTCAGGCCGACTTCTAGATGGGTACCTCTGTAAGTTACCTGAGGACATTGGAAAACAGTTTCCCCTAACCACCCTGGCCAGGCCCACAGATCACTATGTCATCAAAATACAAATTTGCCTAGCCAGTGTTATGCTACCAAACTGGTTGGGGCAAAAAATACACACTTAAATCATTTTCTTCCCTTACTGTCACTACACTGACTTACTTGGACAAAAAAATATCTTATTCGAGAGTTATAGGTTGATATGGAAGTTTTACCCTATTAAACACAGTGACTTACAATATCTGAAAAATTGTCCTTGGGTGGCTCTATAAGAAACTGTGTCACCATCAGCGTCTGTCAGGTTCCCTCTTCCCCTGGAAGTGGCAGATCGAGAATGAGCTTACTATCCTAAGAAGCTTACCATGAACAAACTCTGAAAGGACCTTCTGCATGGAACCACAGGGCTCCCTGCAATAGCTATCTCTGTAATCTTTGTAGCTGGATATCTTCGAAGGGACCCAAGGCGTGTTCTTTCCCCATTCTCTCCCGGAAATTCTGCTCATAATGTGAACTGTTTTACAGTGATGTTTTAGACTATGCCTCGTCTGATATGAAATATGCATACTGTAAAAGATTTTCAATTAAATCTAATCTGAATTAAATATACTAGGGCATATATGTATTAATCTTATAGGACAGTTGCATGAAATTTTAATAAACTCGTATTCTCATTGGATTGAAGTTAGATCTTTGTGTGGAAGTGGGACACTACCAGCCCCTCTGCTTTGTGATAGCATGAAGCCACAGTTATGCATAAGGCCTCCAAATACACTCTGACTCTGTCTTGTTTTGTGTACACATGATCACCCACAATGCATTATAATGATAAAACTATGACTTTGAACATACATTAGTATGCATGTATATGGCAAAGATGTAAGCACAACCTGAGTATTTTAAAAAGAAAAAAATTTAACAGTCATACTTTATATAAATTAGCTGTAACTCATCTGTTACTATATAGTTTATAAGACCTAAGGCCGTCAAACCAGGGACTGACACTGTTCCTATGCTTTTATATAGTGTCTACGTAACTTGTTTTTGAAACTGAAGAGATATTTAGCTGTAATGCATTATTGGTTGAAACCGATTGAAGCTAGGCATCATCAAATTGATGGGTGTAAGCAGAATGCAAGGAAAGGCTTGTTTAATCTGCAACTCGAGTGTCCTTAATGCATTATCTGTTGGAGGTACATCCAGGCTATTGATTTCCATAAGATAAGGAAGACTTGGTTTCTCTAATCATGTCTATTAGTTTCCTCTAGACAGACTAATATTTTTTCATAATTGCTAATGGCAATTGGAGGTATTTAATTGCACTCCAACACTGTGTAGTTGCTACTTGGCAGCATATTTGTGCAGTAGTAGATAAAAAATAATCCTAAGGCAGTAAAAGTCTCCATTTATTAGAGCATTTTGTTTGCGAAAGCATCATTATAAAGTACTTCAAAGTACAAAACCTTTCCACCTTTTGTTTTTTTTAATTAAAATTTATTTTAGACTTTAAGACAATTTTGTTTCCTAAGGGGAAAAGTAGTGGTTTTTTTTTTAAACTGATGTTACTCAGAAAAGATAGACTCATTTATTTTCTTTTTTTACTGTTGAGTCAGAACAATAATTGGTTTAGAAGTAATACAATTATTCAAAGTCTACATTTAAAAATTTACAGCTTTGTAGCTTATATTTTATCTACTTACTTATTTTATGTACTGTACTCATTTATTTGTGTATGTTAGGGAAGAGGTGTGTTGTGTATGCATGTGTGCATTTGTGTGCATGTGTGTTGTTATGTGTGTGGATGCACATGCCATATGTTGAGGTGGAGGCCAGAGAAGATTATTATGTGTCTCTGTCATTCTCCATGTCAGTCCCTTTAGTCAGTATCTCTCACCGAATCTGGAGCTAGGCTGGAAGCCTGCATAACTCAGTCCCTCCTCTCTTTCCTCACCAGCAGCACTAAGGCTCCAGGTAGATACATGGACTATACCTTGCTTTTCATCTGGGTTCTGGGCATATGAATGTAGATCTCCTTGCCTTCACAAGAAGTAATTTTACCCACTGAGCCATCTACCATGACCTTGTGTATTTGTTTTATTGTCTCTTTCTTTGGGATGGAGTAGTTGATGAATTGTGTAATCATCAATTATTGGAGAACTTATTAAAACTTTACCTCACAATTATCTGAAATCACATAGAACCATTCACAGATCACCTCTCAACTCTCAGAACTATTGAATAGTTGGTATTTGTTGAAGAATTAGTTGTTTTATAGACTTTCTTTTTAGTAGACACCCCAGGACATATTTCTACAAAGAGGAGTTCTAAAAACCTTAAACCTCATAGTTGATGTATGGATTGTGCAATGATTTTCAAACCTAAGCAGATGCTTTGGCTCAAATGTAATCTCTTGCAATTGCTAAAATTGGATGCAGATTTTGACATATATAAGTAGAAAACACTTATAGGCTCTAAATATTTGCAACAATTGCATAACAAGTAACAAAACTGTAATAGCTAATATATGATTGCCCTCACATCTAGCAAGCTTTTTAAATGTGATTCCTGTGGTCTAGGCGATATGACTATGAACATACCTGGTTTTCTGAATATGATTCATGTAAAACCATACATTTGAGTACTAAAACCCACAGTATTTAATGTAATTTGTAATATAAGGCTTTAAAATTTCTTGGAATAGCTTCTGAAATATTCTGTGAAAGTTTAAAGAGCAACCCTATCCTTAGCAATATTTGTACTTATTTTGTATATAGTTATCTATGACTATATCTAGCAATAAATGCCCCGAGCAGTTATAGTGGTAAGAATCAGACCTCAGGAATAGAGGGCACAGTAAAGACAGAAAGCTCAATGGGATGAATGATAGCTGCCTTAGGAAAAGGCACGCCCACAAGTTAGGTAAATCCTGCTTTCTGTTTATTTTCTTGTTTTTAAACCACTAAAACTAAAGTATGGTTTATTGTGAGGCAGAAAAGTCAGCTGAGACCCATTCATAGGAATTCCTAATTGGTGGGGCTGAGTATGAAGATGCCCTCCCCCCAACGCTGCTCATTACCACAAAATAAAACAAAACAAAAAACATAGGCAACAGAAAATTAAAAGACAGGCCTAAGAAACTCTGTATTTCCAACAAATAAGGAAAATTTTTCGTTTTGTTGTTGTTCTTGTAATGTTTGCTCTCTCTCTCTCTCTCTCTCTCTCTCTCTCTCTCTCTCTCTCTCTCTCTCTCTCTCTCTCTCTCTTTCTCTCTCTCTCTCTCTCATATGTTTGTGTGTGAGTGGGTGTGTGTGTGCACATGCCCTCTCTGGGTATTTTTTTGTGTGATTGCATGTACATAAGTGTGTATTGCACACAAGTGTGGGCTTGTGTATGTGTTCTTGAATGTGGTGGCCTGAGGTTGATGTTGGGTGTCTTCAGTTGATTTTCCCATGGTAGGTTTTGAGTTAGGGTCATTCCAAGAATGTTTGACTCATTGATTTGGTTAAGCTGGCCAGCTGATAGCCCAATGAGCTCTGTGGATCTTATATCTGCCTACAGCCCCAGTGGGAGTAAATATGCAGCCAATAACACCTAGATGTTTGCATGAATACTTAGAATTAAACTCAGGTCCACATATTATGAACCAGGTACTTTTACCAAGTGAACTATCTCTGCAACTGTTATTCTTTTTTATTTTTTATTTGTGTCATTGCTTTAGAAAAACATAATTATTTTGGTTTTCTACTGTTATTCTATTATTTGGGGGTTTGTTTTGTGTACATATGTAGGTTTGTATGTGGATGGTAGGTACACATGTAGTCTAAGAGGGCATAAAATATGGTGGAACTGGATTAATGGGCATTTCTGAACTCACAACATGGATGCTTGTGCCAAAAGTCAGGTCTGCTACATGAGCAAGTATGAGTTGTGGCTCATGGAACTGTCTTTCCAGACCAAACTTGAGAAAACGATTCTTTTTAGTTAATGCTAGAGAGGAAAATTCTAACAGGTTTTTCACCTGTCTTCTCTAAAATAGGTCAAGTGTCCATCCGAGTTTTATATGAGATTTATCTAACTACATGCTTTTGTTATTCATTAATTATTCTTTATGCCTTTGAGAATCAGTTTATTGTTAGTATAAACATGTTCTATGGTCAGATTGTTTAGATAAAAATAAAGAAGAAGAAAGAAGAGAGAGAGACTGAGGGAAAGAGGGGGAGGAGAGAGAGAGAGAGAGAGAGAGATATGGAAAGAGGGGAATATGAGCAAGCACCTGAAGTCATCCAGGTAGGTATTCAATTGTAATGTTCACATTTGCACAAGTATAATTATAAAATGAGTTCTTCAAGTCAGTGAGAGTAAGACAATCATTTTTTGTTATTAATGCCAATGAAATAATACCTTCACAGATACATCCAGGATAATGTTTGACCAATCATCTGTGCATGGAGAACCAGCTTCCGTAATGCATACTACTAAACATCTAAGTGACTATCCCTGTGCAAATATCTCTTCACTCATGTGCATGCATCCTATTTCCTGGGCCTTTGTCATTATTTGCTCTCCAAGGTGTTTGCTAGGCCTTTGTTTTCCCTAGCATATTATTAGGGAGCCATTACTACTCATAATCACTACAATTCCAAATTATTATTACAATTACTTTTGCTACAACTAATAGTTAGAAGTAATTGCTAAACACCCTTTTTATAGTTGGCAGTGAAATATTGGTCTTGAGTATCTAATCTCTAAAACTACCCACACATAGGCAAGAGGCTATAAATAGGTGTATTGTAAGCAAGGAGCTTGAGCATGAATAGGACAGAAGAGTCAGTCTTGAAGCCTCTCTGCTATGAAATGGCAAAGCTGAGACTAGATCCCAGGATTTCTTCTTTTTTGGTGGACTGCATTTCATCTTTTAATTAGGGACATGACCGCCATCTACACTGTAACACAGTCAGCTAGCGGCTATGTCTTCAGTGACAAAATCTGCTTTCAGGGAAGGAAGAGCCCTAAGGAAGTAATATGCACAGGTTTGGTCATTAAAAGACCACCTATCACCAATTACTACGAGAGCTTATGTAATATTTCATTGGTCTTTTAAAAGAGCCACTCATTGTGGATTAGCTTTATGGTAACACTGGCTTGGCTAGGGAATGAGAAATTGAATGTTTTGTTTTTCCCACCCGAGAGCATTTGCCTCACTTTCCTTCAGCTGATTAGGGAAGATAATATTTTAGGGTAAGTATTCAGTTGCTTAGTAGTCATGACCAAGAAAGTAATTGAGGAATTCAAACTTGAACTCACCCTAAAGAGATAATCCTGTAGGTTCAAATGAAATGAAAATGTGAGAGAGTCAAAGATCCCAGTAGCCCTCCAAATTGCCCTGATGAGTCTGTCTCCTACTCCGGAGACAACTTACCCCTTACAGTCTTTCGGTTGACAGGGCTCAATGATATCTCACACCACACTGTTTATAACCCAACAGCATCTCTCCATCACCATAAACATTTCCTTGAACCCTGGAAAATAAGCCTTTTCTAAGACTTATTTAGCTTTGAGAAATTGTAGTTCCCTTTCAACATCATAACTTAAAAATATCGTTAGTGGCAGAAGTTTTATTCTATTTCCTCTGTTTTTTGCATTTCATATTAATATCAAAACCCTCAAAACTCCTAAAGTTCTTTTCTTATGGTCAGAACTATCCCAACAGAAACTTAGAAAGAGCCATTCTGCATTTTGAACCTGAGACTCTTATGGGAAGCATATGTCTATTGAATGTGACATACACATTAATGCCTTCAGTTTTGATGCAGTCTTCTTCCTTTCTGTTGGTGTTGCTATTACATAAAAATAATCTCTCATATATAGTTTCTAATCTTTTTATATATTTGACTTGATAATATATATTTATCTGTATATCACAGAGTATTGGCTTATTTTTATTTTAAATTAAACCAGTTTGGATAGTGATTATTATTAACTTGGTTTTGTTATGACAATTATAAATTATTTGATTAAGTGATGAATTAGAGAGCATGAAGGTTTTTTCAATTATGATTTTAAGATGGTATTTTGTTATCCATTTAGTTCTACAATTGCTTTTAAATAATAACACACAATATAGTTAATATTAAATTAACTATAAATGTTGACTATCAGAAACATCTTTTCCATGGGATTCATTCTTTTCATTCTATAACTAATTGTAGGGTTTTGACTTTCCTAGACTCCTTTAAGTTGGAATTGTATGTTATACAAACTTTTCAGATGTTTTTAAAAATTAGTAATATATACTCAAAATTTCTCAAATGTCTTTTTTTTGTTTTGACATCTCATTTATTTATAATATTGAATAACATTGCCTTGTCTTCCTTCACCAAAGTTTATTTGAAGAGCATCAAGTTACTCATGAGTTTGAGCAGTTATAAAGTTCCCTTAAGTATAAGTGTATATATTTTCTATGAGTGTAAATTTTCAGGTATTTTTAGTAAATTAGGTACTAATATTACAGTGTTATGTGAGAAAAGTATATTTGATTTTGTAAATAAACTAGTATACCATATTCTACAGTGGCAGAATCTTTTTACATTCATACCAGTCAAAGAGTTGACCCTATGCCTGATCTTTCCAGTGTTCTTGAACATATTGACATCTTAATGCCATAACACATCTTTTCCTGGGCTTATTTGTCTTCTTTATGTCTTTTTGGTAAGGTAGTTTATCAAGGTCATTAGTAAAATTCTAGTCAGATTCATTGATTGATCTATCTT